>NC_090301.1:84758500-85083000 GCF_039906515.1 Pseudorca crassidens
AAAGCCCCATCTAATATGTTTAACTTTTATAACTTGTTTAAAGAAAAAAAAAGCCTAAAACGGTTCAACCCTAAAACGCACTTAGGAGAAAATGTGTATACCAGTAGAGGAAGACCACAGATGTAACAGAGACACAAACCATATACCCTCCATCTCAGTCCTCGGAGTGGAAGCAAACGTTGAACTCCCCATGTGCACAAGCTTCTTTAGTTGGAACCTAATGACAGACAAGAACATTGTTCTGGAAATGAGAAAATCAAGAAGTCTCACTCCTCCAGGGTAGACCAGTCAAGAGACCAAAGTAGTTGGATTTTTATTTTTCCTGCTACAGCACAGATCTGTTGTTTGGCTACCAAATTACAGGTTGGGTATGGTTCTCACATACTTCTGCTTTTCATGTGCTGAACGGGAAGAGTAATAACAGGCTGCTTCTTTTACTTGTGGGATTTAGGTATTCTTCATTTTAGAATGGGTCATTTTTCTAAGAAAACCTGCCAGTTTAAAGGCTGGAGGTGTATACCATTCATGTTGGGGGTGGGGTGAAGCCATAAAAATGAGAGGTTTTTGGCTAGAGAGAGTGGCTCTAGTTACTTGTTCCCATGTTTAAACGACATGTTTATGAGTCATACCCTTTATTATTTAATCCTAACAGCTTCATCCAAAGATCGCTATCATCTAAATGACTACTTCAGAGAAGGGTATCTGGGAAATTTTACCAAGGAGAAAATTATACACATCCATCCAGTTATGGAGTACACTCTGCAAACACTTTTCATTCATTTTTTAAAATGCTCTATTGATAATCTATAAAAGATAATTAAAGAAAGTATAACAGATATTGTCCTAATGCATAATGTCTGATATCCTGGACAGGAGACTAGTTAAGTATAATATAACTTATACTGAGGGAAACAACCGCACTCAGATATTACCCATTAGTAGTTGAATCAATCAACATTCATACAAATATCGTTTTCTTCATTGTCTAGTTTATGGATCTGCTCAGGCATCAGTGGGAAATGAAAAATGACTCCTTGGCATAAGATTCTGGAGAAATTCTGGATTCACAGAATCAAGTGACAACTGAGAGGATTATAGGAACACTTTAGTGAGAGACGCTTTATCCCTCTGACTTAAAGCAATATTAGGGAATGGCACAAGCCAACATGGGAAAGAACGTTGGAAATTTGACTCATCAGAGAATTTCTAAAGAACTCTGTTGGCAGCCAGGACCTATCTTGAGGACATATGTGTTACTTCAAACGAAATGTATTCATTCTTTTTTTCTTAAAAGAAAAGCAAGAAGGAAAGAAGGGAAAAGCAGGCGTTTCCTTGCCCTCAAGTCATTTATCTTGTCCAGAGATTAAAAAATAAAACATTATCATTTATATCACCCTTCATATTTGTGGAAGAAGATGCCATTATTCTATTTTATTAAAAGAGGAAATGGAAGAACACAGGGTCCAAGTGATTTCTACTTAGGGAAGAAAAGAAATTCAGCAGTTCCAATTATTCTTCTCAGAACCGATAGCTACATCAAGAGTAGTCGACAGCGCTGAAGAGAACTCTAACTTTCCTAAGAGAATGCGTATTCTACAATCCCATTTACAACTCTTCTGTATGAGTATGTTTCCTCCATCACCTAAAATAACAAGCTCTTTTATGGACCTATCATTTCCATTGCCCAAATAGTCAAGGTCTGTTGATTAAAAGGAGAAAGTCCAGGGCTTCCCTGGTGGCTCAGTGGTTGAGAGTCCTCCTGCCGATGCAGGGGACACGGGTTCGTGCCCCGGTCCAGGAAGATCCCACATGCCGCAGAGCGGCTGGGCCCGTGAGCCATGGCCGTTGAGCCTGCGCGTCCGGAGCCTGTGCTCCGCAACGGGAGAGGCCACAACAGTGAGAGGCCCGCGTACCGCAAAAAAAAAAAAAAAAAAAAAAAGGAGGAAGTCCAAGTTCATCCTAAGAGAAAAACAACCCGAATTGCTTGCCTTACTAGGTGCATAAATTAGTCCACCCTGGACATTGTATGGTTTATATAAAATTGGGATTTCTTTATATAAGGGAAAAGCCAATAAAATATGAGTAATGGGTTAACAAGATCTTTATTAATAAAATATTATTAGAAGTAAAGGTTTCAGATTATAATCTATATGTAATGATTTGAGTGGACATAAATAATATCTGAAAAAAATCAAAGCTCAAGGTGAGATGGAATTATCGCCAATATCCTCAATAATTATTGGACTTTCAATATTTAAGAAGAATGTTCTAACTATGCATATTTCACCAGTTATAAAGTTCCTCTCAGCACTTAAGCAGCAAAACAGGGAAATTTAAAAAAATGACAAAAGCACTTTTGATCTAAGCTGCGTTCAGTGCTTTGTTTATCTATGGTTTTGGATTATTCTCATAAATAATCTAAATCCCAAGACTTCCATCCTTTTCTTTGACAATTTGTTGACTTAATAAAGTCATTTTTCTTCATCTCTCTTTCAAATGTCTTACGTCCACGATCTTTCTTAAAGCTGAAAGCTTATTGGGAGCACAGAGAAAGGTTACATTTTAACTCACAACCTTTCAAATACTCCCTACCTGTTCTTATATTTTCTGAGTCTTTATTTTCACAAATAACAAGGAGTGATTGCTTCAAGCTCACTTTAAAGCAAGCAGAGCATGTTAAACACCAGGTGGGGTTTAGTGTCCTCTTATAGGAAGATGCCATTCCTCAATGCTCTGTGCTTTGCAATGAGGTGATTAGATGATCTTGTTGACCCAGAGTTCCTCTACCGCAGCAGACGTCAAAGCTGCAGCAGGAGCAGTGCACAGCAGCAAGAGCTGCAGGTGTGCACTCTAAATCAATACATCTTTCCTTTCTCAGGACAACCTCCAGAGCGGATTCTGGCTCGCTGCACATCTGGCTTATATTAATTGGTTGCTGAAAGAACATATGAAGATGCTGCATGTATAATCACATATTTACCAGAATGTCACAGTGTTCGATAGGAGACTCTCCCTGTGGCCATTTCTGTGATAGGGGGAAATGTGAAGAGTCACGTGGAGAGCTTCCAGTGACTTCTCAATTTTTGACCACAGTTTTCTCTATGAGGGTAGTGAAATGAAGTTCTCAACAGTGATAACTGAAGAAACATTAGAGACAACGGATGAGATTCTCTCTTTGTGTCTGGACCCTTGCACGAGCCTCATAAATGATCCCCGCCCCTCCTCGAGCTTTGCCTTCCATCTATTCACCGCTCAGCAGAGTGTTCCTGGTAGATCCTAAGTGAGATCCTGCCTTTCCCCTGCTTAGCACCCTCCTTCCCATCTTATGCAGAGTAAAATGCACAGTCTCTCTGCGACCTTAGAAGCCCTCTGAGGTCCACCCCACTTCTTATCACTCTAACCTAACTTCCTGTGTCTTTTCCGTAGCTCAGTCCTCTCACACTCCAGTGGCCTTGATCTTCCAGGAAGACACCAGCAATCGCAGTGCCTTTATCGGCCGTGCTTTCCCCCACGTATCCCCATGGCTCACTTCCTCACTTTCTTCAAATTTTTGTTCAAATATCACCTTTGCAGTGACGCCATCTCCGGCGTTTCTACTTAAAATTGCGCTTCTCCTACACCTATCTGCACCCCTACTCCTCCTGTTTCAATTTTCCCCATAGCATGTACTGCCTTCTAATATTCCACTTAATTTACTTATTCATCTTATCTATAATCTGTCTTCTTGCACAAGAATCTGTGCCCCCTGGGGACAGCGCTTTTTGGCTGTTTTGTTCACTGTTGCAAACAGTGCCTGGTGTGTAGTAGGTGCTCAGAACATTTGCACCCTGCGAGCAGTCCAGGAGAATTTGATTAAGGCTCTGAGGTGTTTAATTTAGCTGACTGCTTCCTAGAATGGGAACAAGCCTAACTACCTATTCAATCTTCGACACAATTAGCTCTACCGAAAGAAAGTCTCTGTTCTACAGCCAAAAACAACACCCTATTGGTATGCCTCCACCTAAGCACTGTATATAGTAAGTTACAACAATAAGAAAATGTGGATGACACAGTGCCGTTCATGGTGTGATCTGGAAAGGGAAAAATCCTTATAGCATGTACCCACCAATAGGTGGTATCAGTAAAAGCATTTTTACATGTGGCATGTTTATTTGGTTGCTATAGTGTATTTGTCCAGAAAGTTAGGATCGTTATAAGAAAAGGAGATATGAAATATATTTTAAAGCCAAATTGAACCAGGTATGTTTATGTTTTGTTAAACACATTAACAGTGATCCTCTTGCCAAAAACAAGGCATTTTATTTTACTAATATCATTAGTAAATATGTGTTTTTCTGGTTTTAAAAATATGTACTTTATTGTAAAAAAAATCAAAGCTAATATAGTTCTGTACAACTAGGTAGGTTTGGGGATTTTTAAAAAATGTAACCATTATACTCTTGTCATTAGCAATCAAGTAACCTTGAATTTTTTCAAAAAAGCAATTAGCTAGCCTTTAAAAAAAACAAATGCTAATTAAAAATGACAACTTCGTTATCTAAGCAAACAACAGCTCAGAGTCAGTCTGTACTACCTACTATAAACTGATAATGCAGTAAACTATGGTTTAAAATGACCTCTTTTCAATTACTTTTTTTAAAATGTCCTCACAGCTGCAGAGAACTCACATGCTCTTTCCTGCCATGCTCAGTTGATTTATACTCTGAAGCTGGTTAAACTTTTGTGTATGTAAAGCTACATCCATACAAACCCTTATTTAGAAACTCATTAGTGCTTAAGTTAATGAATCTTCAGTTTTCCATGCTTTGAAACCTTAAAGATTCAAAAACCTCAAAAATAAAACAAAGACATTTGTAGGAAGAATGTTGTATCAGGCTATCAGCAAGCATTAGGTCTTATGAAGCATTAATTTAGCAACTAGATGGATGTGAAATCTATAGTGAACCAGCATAATGAATGGGAAAACAGAGTAATTAAAAAAAAAATCATCCCATTGAGTTCTGTCCTGTAAAATTGAAGAAATTCTGTAAAACACTCAAATACTCTTTAGAAGTCAAAAAAGAAAGAGTAGCTTGAAACTGAGCATACACGTCTTCCTAATTCCCTCCTATTTACCCATTCTGAGTCTCATATTTTTTCTCTTCCTCATCTTTTCTGTTCTTTGCTCCTGTGTATTTTGCAACTAACTCTACATGTTTATTTTTCTGCTCTCTTTTTTACTTTGTTCATTGTTTGTATCCCTCATTTTGCACAAAAAGAAGTTGCAGGTGCAGTTGGAGGGTGCAGTCTCAAAATCTGCTTGATTTCACTTAGATAAGGCTGCTCAGACCTAGACTCCTAGGGAAAGTAAAGAGCGAGGTCTGAAGCATAGGGGACTACTTTCCGTCTTAGAGCCAAGCCCACGAGCTCTATGCTCCTAGCATGTCTGCATTAAGTGACAGAGCTGGCTACTGGGGAGTTAAGGCTCTGAACAGAACTCCTGGTATGTCAGGAAGTTCTGGATGACTGTATTTTGCTGAATGATGAAGTAGCAACTGCTGGAAATAATAATAGGCCTTAAAATAGCAAAAATTCCTGAATGACTATATCAGGGAGTGACCAATTTCTATCATGTGTTGATGTCAATTTAGAGCATGGATGTTCCCTAGAGAAAAAAGAAATGAGATTCCAGGCCTGCTTTTTCTGTGTGTGCAAGAGATTTCAACTACATAAAAAACCCTTCCAGGCTCAGCTATAGAGCATACTGGAAATGTCAAGAGGCCAAATGACAGGAAATGCATTCTGTATAATCATGCTGCTCTCATGTTTAATGTGGGAATAGGAAAATCCTCAATAGCATGGCATTCCTGGATGGATCTGAAACCACAAAATGCCACAGCTACAGAGTTAAGAAACAACTTCTATAGACTAAAACCCAAGAAGAAGTTACAGAAATCTCCTGAAAAGTACATGCCATGTTAGTAACATTAAAGGTAAAATTGAAATGTATTTTATTAGAAATCCAGGATCATGAATATCAGAATATTGTCTGACCATCAGCCACTATCTCTCAGTTTCTAACTCCATCTTCACTCAATGTGGGGTCTATGGAGGAGAGATATATAATACGTGCAGTGGCCATGGCTAAATAAATAAGTGTTCTTTATTCCTCTGATCCAGTAGGAAAAGCCCTGAAAACCTAGGCTGAACCAGAAGAAAACTCCTCTTCCCTAAGCTATGTACAGACTTATGTAGCCTCCAGCCTAAGTGGACTGCCAGCCCAGTTTACCCATATACTATAGACCTGAAATTATGAATTGGCGACTGTGAGCTGAAACAGACTCATATGTGTATTGGCCCTCAATGTAGTCTTAAAAATATGGATTTATTTGCAAACATTTAAAAATCAGAAGAGTTCATATTTTAAAAAAGATACTGCTGTTTTTCTGGGGAAGAAAGAAAAAGATCTGGACCACAGGACATTCAGGCCAACCTGCAACATTTTTCCAGAGCTGAAGCCTCGATACTCTGTCCATGAGGCAAAACTTCCAGTCTCTGTCACTCACTGTTGTGTCTCGTACACCAGATCTGCTTTGCTCGTTTTCATCACCTCCCTGGCTTTGGATTGACACAGTTGACCTCAACTCTACACCTGACTCTTGGCCTTCTCTATCTGAGAAAATCAATGGCAAGGAAGAAGGAGTTCAGAGAAAAGTGCTTCAAGAGAGAGGGGGGAAAGTAAGGGTTTCTTAATCAATAAAAACAACATGATTGTTCCACATAAGTTTTCTCAAGACTTGTCCTAATCTAAAAACACACAAAGAAGAAGGGATGACAAAGAATATCTAGGAAGACTAAAGAGAGTTTGAGGAGAGAGAGAGAGAGAGAGAGAGAGAATGAGGAAGAGAGAGACAGAGACTAGTACATTAGCATGTTAATGTCATAAATGTCTGACTGTCAACATTAACACTTCCTTTGGGAATCAAGTGCAGAATAGGACAAGGAGATTAGAAAGGGGACTGAAGTTTCACATAGAGGCCCCAATCTATAGTCCTATATTCACGGGACTATTTCTGAAGAGCTAATGAAGCATAAGGTTCAGAGCCTTTCAAGATCCTACACCTATTTTTATATTTGTAATTTTGTAGTCTTTTTCTCAAGGAGGGCCCCCCCGCTGCAAGTTGTATATTGTATGTATTTCAGCCTCAAAAACGTGCATCTACCTCTGCCTATGTCCCAGATTTTGAATACCTTGACCAAATTTATCAGTCAAGGGAACAAAATGAAAAATATATGTATTTGATAAGGTGGCAAGTTTGTGTGTGTGTGTGTGTGTGTGTGTGTGTGTGTGTGTGTGTGTGTATCTGTGACTAAGCCAAGTTGTTCAAGAAAAGGAGATAATCCAGTAGTTACTAAAACCAAATTTTATAAAAGGAGCAATCTCAGAAATTGCTTATTTTGAAGAACACCTTCTGAATCATTATACCAGAGAATAAACTACTTTCAAATATTTAAAAATACATTAAAATTCCATTAAAATCTGTTTTTATGAGTAAAATCAGAAGCACTGATATATATTCCTTAATTTAATATTCTGTGTCATCTAAGACTCGAGAGGTGTAATCTGACTCAAGGTTCCCCTGATCGTTAGTATAGGAAAATGTTTAGAGTTTTACCATAACTAAGTTTCAGAGGATAGTCCCAAAAATAATTATCAAAGAATAAAACCTATGACTATCAGCTAAAGTCACCGGTATATTATGTGTTTGGTCTGTTCTATAATCTCTAATATAATCGCTTATTCTTTTCATCTTTATAGTATCATCTTATACAAAAATTGTAGGTGATAAGATATTGAAAGATTTTACTTTTCGATAATAATGTCTAAAAATATGATCTTTCCACCCATTAAAGTCTGAGCCTTATATCTGACATAGAACCAATGTGTAACCTATAGATACTCAAATTATATACAGCTGCACAAGGAGAAGCGTGTCCTAGAGTTTCGACTACCTCTGGCTTCTCAGAGGCTTGATGCTTTTCATTCAGAAACTAGTTGTTCTGGATTAAAATGGAAGAATTTACTTTATTTCAACACAGAAATTTAAAATCAGGCATAAAGCAACAAGCTGGCATAAAGGGGATTCCATCTGTCATTAGGATATTAAAATATAATTAAATAATAATATACTGAGACTTGACAGTATGTTTCCTTACACCCATGCTACGGGTTTGTCAGATGGCTGACATGGATTAAAAGCAAGGACATTCTGAAACTATCAATAATAAAGACCCTTGATCTAGGTCCAAAAGAAACAATCTTAAATACCCCACCATTATGGGAAATGTCCTAATAAGATTCCGTTTGTAAAATACATTAGCCCTTTCTTTTTCTTTTTTTTTTTTCTAGTCATGTTTTACCAAGTTTGTCGATGAAGACATTGAGGCCACATTTATAAAGTGGCGGGTGAAATAAACATGAAACTAGAAATGTGTGTTTCACTAAAGATGATCTAACTGTTTCTTGCCAGATCAATCAGACAATACATTTTCAAGAGTAAAATTAGACCTTCTTAGATCTACTTAGAATTCTATTAAGTTTAAAGGCCAAAAACTTTTGGTTTATGGCTCTCCACTAAATACAAAATTGTATTTTGTAGCAGTTAAACAAACTAACAAAAAAATTTAGCACATGCAAAATAGTTAATTTCCATATAGCATCTCTGGTTTTGCTCAGTCTTTGCTTTCATAGGCACACAAACACACACATATACACTGAGCTTTTCCTGAAACTACTGTCCCTGCAAATTTTTAATTAGAAATGTAAGGGTAACAAGAGAACGGCAGGAGACGTTAAGATCACCAAAACTCTTTTGTATGTGTGGGTATGTGTGTATGTTTTTCTTTCTTCTAATAACATATTGCGATTGATACTTTATTTTTATATATTTTGGATGCTGTTATGCTGTTTTGTTTTTGCTTTTGTGGGAAAAAAGTCCTTTTCTGATACCAAAATGTTTCCTACTTAGAAAACTATGTTTTCAGTTGTCAACATTTGAATTAATTTAGTAGTATAAATACCTCCAGAAATTTTAAAAATGGATTTTAAAAATTCTAGTGTTGTTCTAAAGAAAGGGAAGAAATGGTCTTCTGATAAATCAGGAATTTGTCTTTGTCCAATTGTCTTAGAGAAGCTATTTTTTTCCATCTTCTTTCTTATTTTGTGAGGTAATGAAATATTTAAATAACTGATACTTGGCAGAAACACTTATTCCCACAGTATTTCTTGCCAAAATGAAAGAAGAAAGATCCAAATATCAAACAAGGGATGCTGTATTTGTGAGATTATAGCCTGATTTTCTACATGACCTCCCCTTTAAAATAAAACACAGTACAATAAAATAAAACAAAATAAAATAATTGGAGGAGTGGAAATCCAGAAGGCTCTTTGTGAAATAATATAACTATCCTCAATTGATGACAAAAATTCAAAATAAGAAAGAATATAGCAGGAAACAATCTTACTCTGACAGTGAATGAACCAGATTAACCAAATCATTTTTCCAGTTTTAATATTTGTTCAATTTTTAAAAGGAGCATAAAAGTTAGGACAACATGACGCATAACTTGCTATTATCTAAATAAAATTAAATGCCTTTAAAAAGTTTTCCATGGGGGGAGTAAAAAAAACAAAAAACAAAAAACAACTATGTCGGAAATAATGTGTGTTCACTGGGTCTTATTTTGTGAAAGGAAATGCTCTACCAGGAAAAGAAATAATTACATTCTATACAGGTTTCAGTTTCATAAACATCAAATTGGCAAATACACATTTCCTTTCTCCCCTTAGATTTGCCTTACAAAATTGAGGGAAGAACTCACTTTGGTAAGGTTCCTCCGCTTAATTATTGCATCCAAAATTTATTAAAGAAAGAAAACAAAAACATTTGTGAGCCCTGGGGACTGGTGGTAACACAGGTACAGTGGAACCAGGAGGATCTGCTGATTCCAGATGGAGTGGATATATTCCCACGGCACCTACTACTTGCCAAATGTTTCGTAAAGCAAACACATGACCTAAAAGATTTTGCAAGTGTGGGGTCTTCAAAAAAAAACCAAAAAACAAAAAACAAAAGGAAAAAGAAAAAAGTCCACACTTGCAAAAAAAAAAAAAAAGTGCCGTTCTTATTTAAAAGTCATTTCTTAATTCCTAACCATAAGTTGTTTTTAAAAACACACACACTTTTAATATTTTTCAGCTGTCATGCCCACTTTAGTGAGTCTACATGTGTGGGTACTCCATAAAATCTCAGTGGTGGTGGCAGATGTCCCCTTTGAAGCATTTCATCTGCTGCTGGGGGCACGGGGAGTGTCACTCTGGTGCCACGAACACCATTCTTTCTGAAGACTCTGATTTGGGACAGCCCCTCTAAGAACAAATGCAGCACTGCTTGATGTTGCTCAAACGGGTGGTACGAAAAGCAGAGAAACACACGACTATGTCAAGATGAAGAAAGGAATTTTAAATAATAACACACTTATGAGGCCCTTTACAACAGCCAAAGAACTGCTGTAAGAAAAATATCAATAATTATTATAATTAAGGCTGGGCTGTAGGAGACTACAAATTTATATCTGTTGTTTGAAGTGACCAAATCCTATATTCATGGAAGTCCTACCCACTCCTCCAGTTGTCGGAGCCCCAAATGATCTCTTCCTTCCTTGCATTCCTCTAGCAGTTTCACGCTGTACCACATATTTTCACACTTAACTGCATATTGTCTTCCTTTGTCCTCTAATTGTTTAAAGGCTTAGTGGTTTAGGAGTTTTTGCTTATTTTGAATTAATTTTTATTCTTCTTCCTTCAAGATGATTGCTATGCTGAACAGAAGATGCTCAATAAATATTTGACTTATTATTAATTAATATTTGACTAATTAATTCATTTAGCAAATTTTATTAAGCACCTACTATGGACCAGATTAAAAAATTGTCATGGTCCCTTGCCCTCAGGTAGCATATATATTTCCAGGATAGAAGAGACATTAAGCCAATAATCACAGAGACATGAGTAAAAGTACAGCCAGTGACAAGTGCTGCGTTGGAAGAACAGCAGATATTGTGAATGAGTCTATCAGGAGATCTGATGCCCCCAAAGTAATGGGATGAGGCAAAGTTTTCTGAGGAACTTACACCTTATTTAAGCCCAAAGGGTAAGTGAGAATTACCATGGGAAGAGGGAATAAAAACATTTTGGGAAGAAGAACGTGCAGGTTAGGTTGAAGAACTAAAATAAAACCTGTGTGATGGGAGAGTAATAAATACGGGGGGAATGGAATAAGATTCTAGAAAGGTTAGCAGCTCATGTAGATATTTATGGTCTATGGTGAGGATTTTGATTTTTTATGCTGCATAAATTGTGAGGCCATTCAGGGTTTTGAGACAGCAAGTGGCATTATAAGATTCACTTTTTAAGAAGATGATTCTGCCTGCACAGTGAATAATGCATTAGACAGAACAAGTGTCAAAGTAGTGAGACCAAGGAGGAAAATATTTCATTATTCCAGGTGAAAAATGACACAGCCTTGAACTAGGGCAAATGATGACAGTGGACATGGAAACAAGGAGACAGAATTGAGTGAGAAGGAATCAAAAATAAGGTCCAGGCCTCTAGCCTGAACAACTAGGTATGTGATGGTACCATCTACCAAGATGGGAAAATAAAAGAGAGCATGGGACTAGACTGAGGAGTGGGAATCAACAGTTAGCTTCAGATACTGTTTCAACTGGCCCTGAGATAGCAAAGTTAGAATGTTGAATAAGCACGCAGATAGAAAATCTAGAGCCCAGAAGAGAGATTTTTCCTGAAGAATAGTTTGGGAGTCACCAATCTACAGAGAGCATTTGGAAAACAAGACTGGTGACGTCACTTAGGGAGAGTAGGCAGGGAGAAGAGAAGAGGGCCCAGGACAGAACGAGAAAGAATTCCAAACAGGACAAAAAGGAGACAGAAAAACAGACCAATAAAGAGGAAATAGGAAGAAAGGAGGGAGGGGAGTATGAAGGAGCTCAAGGGAAGAATCCAGGAGGTCCTAATGTTGCTGCCCCTCAGGAGAAGATGCTCAGTCACCAATCAACGTCTTCCATTCAAAGTGTGTGCCTTGGGTCATTCCAGTTGGCGTCTGTGCTTAAAACACATTGTTTTCTCTGTCACTAATGTCTGCATTTATACGCCATTTTTCTCCCAAAACGTATCACGTGAGCTAGAAAATACTTCCCGTATCTCTTTGTGAAACTGCATGACTTATAAAAGGAATTCTTATATGCCAGGTAAACTATATTTTTTAGGTCTGACGATCTTAAACATAGACTCCAAATTTGGTGAAAGTGTATCCAGCAATTTTCATATGATGTGGTTAGCAAATAGGTAAAATTTAATTTAATATTCCATTAACAAATATTTTTTTGCAGACAGATGTTAAATGAACTATAATTTATCTAACTAGCCCTTACTTTTAAAAATTGCCAAAAATGAGTAAGGGATACAGGAAAATCAAAAACAATTATATTTTATTGGTAAAATTACTGGTAAGTTTATATTCTTTTTAAAAATTTCCTTTAGGGCTTCCCTGGTGGCACAGTGGTTGAGAATCTGCCTGCTAATGCAGGGGACACGGGTTCGAGCCCTGGTCTGGGAGGATCCCACATGGCACGGAGCAACTGGGCCCGTGAGCCACAACTACTGAGCCTGAGCGTCTGGAGCCTGTGCTCCGCAAAAAGAGAGGCCGCCATAGTGAGAGGCCCGCGCACCACAATGAAGAGTGGCCCCCGCTTGCCGCAACTAGAGAAAGCCCTCGCACGGAAACGAAGACGCAACACAGAAAAAATAAATAAATTAATTAACTCCTACCCCCAACATCTTCAAAAAAAAAATTTTTTTTCCTTTAAGTGCCTATGTTAAATACATTGCTGGTGGGCATGAAAATGGGTACACTTTGGGAAATAATTTGACATTATCTTTTTAAACTTCTTATTTAATAATAATGTAATGCCAAAATTGCACATAAGTGTACAGCTCTCTGAATTTTCACAAAATTAACACCTTTATAATCAGAACTCAGATCAAGAAACAGAACAATACCAGTACCCCAAAAGTGTTTTGACATTATATTTTTTAAGTTGAATATTCACTAACCCTATAGCAATTCTACCCCCCCACACACAGATGTTGTGTGTGTATATATATATATATATACACACACACACACACACACAGCAATTCTACTCATATATGTGTATACGTGTATACATATACATATACACATGCCTCTAATATAAATTGTTGCATGCAGCTCTGAGAATTGTACCAGAATGTTCAGAACAAAGCTGGCTGTTACAGCTTAAGCTTGCAAACAATCCATATAACAATAACCCAGAAATAATAAATTACAGCATAATCACACAATGGAATATAATACAGCAGAGAAAATTAAAATGAATGAACTACCTCTAAGCACAGCAACATAGATAAATAAACATAATACTGCTGGGAAAAACCAAATTCCAAAAGAGTAGAATTGAATGATATCCATTTTATAAGGTTTTTAAATGAACAATGTAATATTTAGTCATTCACATATGGGTGCCAAAACAAACAAGCAAATAAATACCAAACAACAATAAACACAACATTAAGGCTAGTGTTTTCTTCTGAGGTGAGGCAGAGGGATGGGACAGAAAGAAGTACAAGGGCGAGTTACAATGTAATATAGCATCAAAACCAGGACAATTTTGAGAGTGAAAGGGAGAACTGTTAATAATTAAATGAGGATGGTAGAAGTTAACAGGGACTGTCCTATGTAAACTTGGACATGGGATCACACTAGTTATCAATAACCATCCAGTTCTTAGATTGACTGGTGGGTTCGCCGATTTTTTATTTTCATGGATTAATTAAATAATTAATTAATGTAAATTTTAAAAGTCCATTCATGACCAATGATTTTAGTGTGTTACTAACCAAGATTGATTGATTCAATTCTGTTTGGGAACCATCTGAGGTCCAAATATAAATAATGCTTTGTCAAATTCTAAATGTTAATTATTTAGTGGTATGGGCCTTAAAATTAATATTTGGGGGCATGACTGAGAAGGATGAAAGAGAACAGTCTCTAATTCAGGAAAGGAGAGGGAAGGGAGAAGATTTAGCCCTTATCCAGTACTACTACATCTCCCAGATCTCTCCCCCCAGATCCTGAGACTCTGAGAGCCAAAGATCACAATGTAACAAATGCAATGAATCAAATGATTATTTGATTCTAACCCTGACTGAGGTTGACTTAATTACTTAGGAAAATCTGGGAATTCAGCTGGGTTCAATTTTACCCATTTAATAAGCCAAAGAAATGGGATCCTGATTAATAGTTGACATTGCTTCGTAACTGTCCTTCAGTGGCTATGGGAGTTTTGAAATTCAGCTGGATCTTCAGGTTTGCCAGAGATAATATTCAAAATATTTAACCAATGACAACAGCATGAGAAACAACCAAGCCAAACATATCCTAGTCATTGCCCAGGAATAGAGTCCTGCAGCCTCCTTGTTGCACTGGCGTAACCTTTCAGTTGCCAGGTGATTCAGTTGCCAGCTCAACCTTTCAGTTGCCAGGTGATTCCCAAGAAGCCACTGTAGCTAGAGTGGAAGGGGTGACGCCTAAGGACTTGGGTTTCGGCTAGTAATTAACCAGTTTTGTGAGTAGGTCAATATTTTAAAAATCGATACAACTAGAAGTGGGTAAAGAATTCTTTCCGGCTAAAATTTATATAATTTGGAATATATTCATGAAGAAAGTGAATACAAATTGTCTTCCTTTTGCAAATGAAAAAGAGAAAAAGGAAAATAAAATGATCATTACTAAAGTCTCTCCCAGGACCCTGGAAGCTTAACCATGATTAGTTTTATGAAAATCCACCTCTGGCTATGGCCACTCTGGAGCATACCAGCTGAGTGTTTGCCTTAAGTCCTCACTGAATATTCCAGACCCTACAGATTCTCAGGCTGAATCAGACTACATCAGGACATTGTCACTGTTGATGACAATGCCAGAGTAGACACAACCAGTACCTTTGACTGCTGCTGTCTAGTTTATATGTGATTCAATTGTAAATTAAATTTGACTTCCTACATTAGGATTCTAATCTTCAAGAAATACCAAGGAAGTACCTAAAATATTTTCAGGAACAGTATAGTAGAATATGAAGCAACTTTGGAATCATTTCCACCACCATAACACCTCCATAACTTCCGACAACTCCCATTACACCAATGTCTAAAACATAATGAGGCATATAATATACGTCTGTTATTTGAATAAACAAAGGTAAACCTGGATTTAAACCCTGGCTTTACCATTTAGTGCCAAACCTTCTTTCACTCATCTTTAAAATGGAGAGAATAATAAGACAGAAGGCTGCTCTGAGGATTACTGACAAAAGAGAAAAGAGTTCACATGGTAGATACTCAAAAACTGTTACTGCCTTCCCTTTCCTCCAGAATACAACTAAAGAACATGATGTCTCGAGCCCATAATAAAACGATGGGGTTTCTCTGCTAAAATAGTCCTCAGAACCCAGATGACCAGGTTTTCCAATCATTCAGAATGTTCTGATTAACCCAGTGTCAATATGTTGACTAAGTCTGTATCACTGTGACACGAGCCAAACTAAGTGTTATCAAAGATAGTCAATTCCATAACAACATTGAATTGCACACACAAGGGAGTGTGTTCTCTAAATAATGGCTTTAAAGAAGGGAAACAGAGAAATCACAGCAATTAGTCCCAACTAATGAAGCAAAAAAAGGAAGACAAAACTGCTAAGACAATACCCAAATTATTAACGAAGTCTAGATAACAAATAGAAATATGTTTGTCATAAATACTTTGGAACAAGATAGGTTATATTTAAATGAGAGATTAAGTTAAATTAAGAAAATCAATAGAAATATGGGAGAACAGAAAAAAAAAAAACTAACCTGCATTGCGGTTACTAAAACTTAAGTATTCACTAATAATTAATTTTACTGAATTATTATTAATATCATCATTGAATGACATGTAAGTTCTTATACCTTATATATAAAGAATACAATATTTGTTAACTGTGTGAACCTTCCTTCTAGGAACTAGCTCACGGTGTCAGAAGTTTTGTGTTTCATAGTCTCATCACTGTTATTCAACCTCAAGTACTACCTCAAGTTACCCCAGTTCACCCATCTGGTAAAGAAATTTTATATGTAAAAATCAAGCCTTTTAAAAAATTATACTGTATTCCCTTTCTAAACTTTATTTTTTATATCCCCAATTATGAACAAAGAGATCATGAGAAGTAAACCCATTTCCACTTCTAGCCACATTTCAAAATATAGAATTCTGAGTCTTCACAGAATGCCCAACCTCAGAAAGATTTTCCCCTGGGTCTTGCAGGATAATTTTACAGCAGTTTAGAAGAGAAAACAATATTTTTTATGATCCTCAGGGGCTTTGAATGGGCAGAAGACCACCAAGAAGTGGGATAAGTTTTCAGTTCTGTGGGTGTTACTTGAAGGGATTTGCTAAACCTACACATCTCCTCCTCAGGTCACTATTAAGTCAAGGTGACATATATATAATATCTAAATGTGTTGGTGATGTAATTGCAACAAATTACTTCTGTCAGAATGAAAAAAAACCATATTTTTAGCCTAAATATTTCTAAGAATATCAGTGAAAATAATATTTTCCAATTTGTGAGAGATCACTTTGTAACTTTCCATAGAGACTTTAAGGATTGTATGAGGTTTAGTAAAGAAAAAATTTTGTTTTTATATCTATAATTGTTTCACCTTAACAATATCATTTTGAATCTGTATTTCCGTGTTTTCAAGGAGTAGAATTTCTAATGCATATATTGTGAATATTGGGAGTCCTTAAAAAACAACAGAGAAAATAAAAAGTTGACCATCAATGATGGAAAGTGAGAAAAAAACAGATTAATAATAACAATATTAATAACAGCTGACCTCTAAAAAGGTTTCAGTTTGTGCAAGGTATGCGGTAAACAACAATTTTGTTCATTATGTAATTTAATCTTTATTAAAATCTTATAAAAAAGAGGAAAGTCAGAATTAGATTGGAATACAGAGAAGTGAAACGCTATAGAATGATAGTGGGAATGAGAGAATAAAGAAAATTCCAGCCTATTCTTTTTTCCATAACAAATCATTTCTCAAAAGATGACCCTGTGTCTACACTCCATTTCTTGAGATAACTCAGAATTGCAATTTGGCAATATCAATGGGAAAACTTGAAAACTGCCAGAACCAGCAATTCAAACTCTATAAATTTTATCCTAAAGAAATATTCTGAAATGGGTATAAAATACAAATGCAAGAATGCCCACTGAAGCATTATGTAAGATAATAAAGATTTGGAAACAGTGCAAGCAGTATGAGATCTGTCAAATAAACTATGGTAGACCTATGTGATAATCTATTGTGCAGCACTATAAATTATATAATAGAAAAAAGCTTCTGAGTATGGGAAGGATATGTTTATAATGTATTTTTAACGTTAAAAAATACATCCCAGTTTGGATAGAAACAAAGATGTATATGTATATTTGGAAAAGGTCCTAGCAAAAAAACACATCAAAATGGTCATGTGTGATACATCCAGCTGTGTCCAGCATCCAGCGCCAAAGCATCAATGGTGCAGGGGGAATGGCAGCAACTCGATGTCTTCACGGACAGAACTCTGGTGTGATTGTGGATGTTGTTTTAGGTGGTATAGCCTGCTCCCCGGCCATAAGTAAACTCCAAAATATTCTTTAAAAACTCCATTTTCTGCTTGATCTATCCAGATCTCATTTCTGTGGCTTGCAAGGATCCTGACAAATACAGGTCCTCCTTTAGAGCCTTTACTAAAGTCGTGTGTGAAACACAAAGATTTACTCCAAGCCAGACTTCTGGGAGCATACAGGGAAGAGGTTCAGGTCATCGATTAAAAATGACAAGGACTAAGTTATTCCCATGACTTATGGAATTCTAAAATACAACTTCTGTGCCCTGAGATAAAATTTTGAGCAATGGCAGAGACACTGGAAAATTACTGAGATAAGTTGAAACTTAGGAAAAAATAAGGGGACTGCTAGAGAAGCTGGGTTCCCCAGATCCCACCCAATGCATACGTTTGGCTACGTATACTTTGGCTAATAAATGTAACAATTATTCCTACTGAAAGAGTTTCTCAGTGCAATTCAATTTCAAGGCCAGGGTCCACATTCAAGAAATAAGACTCCACAAGACACAAACCTATACAGACAACAGAACGCAGAACCACCAAGTGTTTCAGAGGGGATACTTGACTCAGACAATGCCCAGGCCCTGAAACCAGCACCCACGTGAAGTGTTAAAGCTATTTCTACCCCAGATTGTCCTAACTCCCCAAAGATGTAATGACTGAGAAGAATAGATAATTAAATAATCCCAGAGAACCAGAACAGTGAGGCAGCCTTTTTTTTTTTAACGTCTCTATTGGAGTGTGATTGTTTTACGATGTTGTGTTAGTTTCTGCTGTATAACAAAGTGAATCAGCTATATGTATACATATATCCCCATATCCCCTCCCTCTTGCGTCTCCCTCCCACCCTCTCTATCCCACCTCTCTAGGTGGTCGTGAAGCACTGAGCTGATCTCCCTGTGCTATGTGGCTGCTTCCCACTAGCTATCTATTTTACATTTGGTAGTGTATATATGTCAATGCTACTCTCTCACTTCTTCCCAGTACAATGTTCATTGCAGCACTATTTACAATAGCCAGGACATGGAAGCAACCTAAGTGTCCATCGACAGATGAGTGGATAAAGATATGACACGTACATACAATGGAATATTACTCAGCCATAAAAAGAAACAAAATTGAGTTATTTGTAATGAGGTGGATGGACTTACAGTCTGTCATACAGAGTGAAGTAAGTCAGAAAGAGAAAAACAAATACCATATGTTAACACATATACATGGACTCTAAAGAAAAAATGGTTCTGATGAATCTGGCAGCAGGGGAAGGGTAAACTGAGGCATCCATTTTAAAGAGTCAAATAAAACTTACTTTTAGATTAGGTACCCTACACTATCCCTTCCTCTCTCAATCCATGCATGTGACCTATTAGGGAGTTCTTATGACAAGTAGACTGAGGAAGAAAAGCTCAGACCTGATTACTGACAGGTTGCATGATATAGTGGTACCAGCCAGCCATGGATTGATGTTCTGCTACAGCTCCACTCAAAGGTGACTCAAAGAATATGATCAAAGAATATCCTCTCCCATGGGCAAAATTTGGGGTAATAAATCTGGTTATCTAATTTACCCAGGAAAATAAATGACCTGAGGGACAAACTGATTCATAGGCCATCACTGGCTATTTGGCTAGTTGGCCAGGAATTGGAAGAAGAACACTGGAAGACTGGTGAACATAATCTGGTGAAAAGTTAGATTAATGTGTTGATACCAAGAATAGGCATAAAGCATGAAGGTGTTTGTATCCCAAGTAAAATTCTCAGTGAAAGACGTCCACAGTTGAGAAGGCTCTCAAATCAGATGGGCAAATAATTTATACAATGGATATCAGGCAGCATCCTTCCCCAGATACTTCAGTGCTTATTCAATGGGTCCATGTACAAAGGTACCATCATTCCAGAAACAGAGGTTCACAAGGGTTCAACTTTACCTCCACAGTATAGTATTCAATGTACAACCTCAGTGGCAAATGCTTTACTCCTGACGTTGCATCACTTCAAAGAGATCAGCAACTTCCTGTAGCAGATTGAAGAGAGTGAACCTCTATAATTTTGAAGGGGCATCAATTTGTCCTGACTAGCGTACATACCTATTCCACAAATAGACTTGCTATGATGATCTGCCACACTATCATCCATGAATTTATGAAAATATTTTGTCATTCATCATTGAATCCCACAACACATTGGAGCTCATTTCACAGGAAAAAGTACAGCTTTACGCCCATGAGATTCACTTGTATTGCAGTGTACCCCATTGCCCAAAGGAAACTGACATAATAGAATAGTGAGTGCTTACTGATGATTCACTTGTGAAGTCAACTGGGAGACCACATCCTGGTAGTGTTGAGTGCTTTGAAAAGTGGACCAGTAGAAGGTCTACTTCTCTCGGTCCAGGATATAAGGGTTTGGGAACAAGGGAGTAGAAATAGGAGTTACTATTTTCATTATTACACCAAATATTTATGCTTGCATCATTTTTGCTTCCTGTCCTTAAACTTCACACTCTGCAGATTCAGAAGTCCTAGTTCCCGAAAGAGAAATACTTTCATTAAGGACACAACAATTGTCCCATCGAATTATAAGTTGAAACCACCACTTGGATAGTTTGGATTTCTCCTGCTATTGAATCATCAGGCAAAGAAAAGGGATGTGAATGTTGATCCTGCTTACCAACATGATGTAATCCACTGGGGACCTCACTCCCTTAATAATTCCAAACCCAGTAGTAAAATCCACAGCAGTTACCCAATGGAGCCAGAACCATTAAGTGTTCAGACCCTTTGGGAAAGAAGTCTTGGGCCACCAACCGTATATAGAACCCTGACCAACTGAGGTTCTGGTTGAGGGCAAGAGGTACATAAAAGGGTGGATGGAAGAAGTACCCTCATGGTTAGAGACAGAGATTAGGGCTATACTGGCTCTGCATATTTTTGTCATACGCAGTATGTATGCATATGGTATCGTCTCCTCTTCCTCCACTATACATACATGAAGATGTTGGTGATGCTTAAGTCTGCATTTTCATTCATAAGCCACCATACTTTGAGGAACCACACTTAGATCTGATGAAGAAGACATTATATCACCCAGAGACACTCAACTTTAAGAGTGAGCAGTGAATGATGGTGAGACTTCATGAGCCCCTTTTGTGGGGAGGTGTGAGTGTCTTAATTTGTGTTTCATTTGTATTTTCTTAGGCGGAAGCATGAAGTTGTTGTTATCTGGGAATAAATTACATATGGTTGGGGAGAATGCATACAATGTAGCAAAAAGTGTGGACTGTGACACTCACTTGCAATTTTGCTCACAGATTCATTCCTTACCTTTACTCTCTGCTCTCCAGGAATTGCCGTTTTGCAAACAACATTTCCAGGGCTACTTTTGTCAACTGCCCTCTAGCCAGATAGGGTAAATGGAAAGATGTGATATGAATTTGGGGCTAAAGGAAAGGAGAAATCAAGCCCACCACTCCAACCCTCTCACTGCTTCAAGTAGAATGTCTGGTAGTAGCCTCATCTCTCCATGGTTCTAATTCTAATCAAGATTATAAACAGGCCCTTCCACTGTGATTTCCTTTCCTGACAAGTGGCCTTGATTCCTTGGCTCTTCTGCCTTTGCTCTCCATGCCTAAGAATGGATGTGGTTTGCTGATATACTTAATACTGGGGTTGAGACACCATCCATATTTGGCTTTTCAGCTTTTCTAATAAGTTTGTAATACATTTTATGTTCCTAAAGCTCAGCTACCAGGCATTGACTTAACCGTGATCACGAGGCTATTTCAGTAGTTCAGGTGAAAGATGATGGTGGTTTAATCTAGGGTACTAGGATGCTAGCAGTAGGGATCAATATATTTGGACAGAGTAGAGGACTTGGTGATAAACAAGTTGCAGGTGTTGAGGAAAGGGAGGAATCAAGGAGGATGCTTGGTTTTCTATTTTGTGCAATTGCATCATAATAGCGTCATTTGCTGTGATGCACTTGGTAGGGGAAGGAACAGTTTGGAAGTAAGAAACATTCCATTCTAGATGGGTTCACTGTGAGATCCCTGTAGGATAGCAAAGTGGGTTTCTTTAATGGCAGATGGTTAATGGAATCTAGAGATTTGTGGGAAGACCTAGCCTCCTGATGTTCATCCTTTCATTCTAAACTCTCTTTTTTACTTGCAATTAACTCCTGGGTGGTTAGATCCCAGCTTTTCTTGTGGTTCTTATCCCACCGGGGGAAAAATGGAATTTCTAGGAATATTTCCATTTAAACAACTATGTTTCCGTAGAGTGAAATAATCTGGCTGACTGTTTCAGTTTACTGAAAAGTATTTTGTCTGATTCTGAGATGACAAAAATAAGTGAAGGTCTAAACAGGGAAACCCTGAGGCAATACTCAGGTGCTTATTTTGATGTTCTGAGAGCAGTGAGAGGCCTAATTACTGAGCAGCCAACTGCCCTTAATAAGGTCTTGAGAAACTGCCCTCAGTCAACATTCTCTTTTTAGAACACAATCAATTTTCTGCCTTAGTCTCAGCTAAATTTCAGATTAAAAATAGGAGGAAAAATAGGAGGTCTTCCTGACCTCAGAAAGAGATTTGTGGAATCTAAAAAAAAATGTATAAGCACTTTGGTACCTGACAGGGGTGTAAAAGAAACATTAGTAATGATTTAGCTTTGTGAATTTAGTCATACTCTTATGTTTCTATTCCAAATAGTTGTAAGTCATTCACATATAAAACATAATCAGAAATCAGGAACTATTAACAAATAAGAATGGGTAAAAAAACAAAAATACCACTCAATATATTTCGGAAAAGGAAATTAGGTGTCAAAACATCTGTCCTAAGTTTCATTCATTTAGCATTAGCTACTTTGTTTTCTTTCAACATTCGTGCAGTTTATGTAATCTTTTTGTGATGGTATCTTCCAAAAAGTTTTGTGGGGGGATTAAGGTGGGAATCCAGTCTTAAAGCAAAGCTTTTCTTTATAATTATGCAATATACCCTGAATTTCCAGTAAATGTGTTGGGACGTGTGTGTGTTTTCTGAATGCATTATTCCCACTGATAGCTGGCCAAGTAGGGGGAAAAAGTGATGAGAAGTAGAGAGGAATGGGGGGTGGGGTGGGGAATTCCCCTTTTTAAGCAGTCTTATGAAACTGAAGATTCCCATGTCTTAAAAGGTCAAAGAAAGAATATAATACACTTAGGAAAAAGAGACAGGCTCATCATTAATCTAGTTGTTCTTGGCCCAGTCAGCAGAAGAAATAGAAATGCTGTCATCACTTACGGGCGAGATAAAGGATAAAAAGTGGTAATGTGTTGGTTTACTGCAAAGACCATTCTTTTGGTTTGAGAACATTGCTGGAAATAACCTGAACTGAGAAAAGCTCCCTATGAGGAATACATGTTATGGGAAACTGTTAAAGGCAAAGTTTGGTCACTGACCTTCTCGATGTAGTTTAATCAAGTTGCAAGCACCACACCACAAAAGACAGCTGCTTAAAGAAGGAAGCCTTCAACAAGCCAAGACATTTTACCTTTTCTCTACTACACGAGTCAGGGAGAAGACACGAGTGTGCAATAAATCTCTAGTTCATGTGCTCAGAGGCTGCACTATAATAATGATAGACTATAAATCACACAAAAATGTTACCTTTATTTTAGGAGAGTCAATAGCTAGAAAAAGTGCTCACCAATAGCACAGATGTCTAGTAGACATAAAAACAAATGCTTGGCAGTTGTTTAAAAATGGGAAGTACAAAGATCTGACCTGAAATATATTAGAAAACAGCAGCAGCTTCATCCTTTTGTCAAGGTTCCAGTATTGCATTTCATTATTTTTCTTAAAAATTCCATGTTCCTTTGTTAAAGGTAGGACTGCAGCTTTGAAAAGGTGAAAAACTTTTCTGTCATGTGTTTCTCAAAAAAACCTTGTAAATATTTGGGAATCATATATACATACACGAGTTTTTATGTAAATGTGTCTTTCTTTGAAAGTTTAAGGATAACTGACTGCTGAGAATTGAAGATGAGGTAAACACGTGGGAGGCTCCTACAAGGACCCATGGGAACTGGAACCAGGATTTCAATATGCCAACTATTAGCTAATTGTGAGGATGACACTGTCTGGCCAGACTCACAATCCACATCACAGCATCTGCCTCAAAAGAGCTGTTATAAGAAGAGCATGCTCATTTATTGCAAATGTGACCCAGTGCTCTGAAATCCAGATATGTGCTTTGGAAATGGAGATCCCTCAGATGACTGTGACAATGCTAAGGGTCAAAGAGACTTCTGGCATCACTCCTGGAGAGGTAGGGAATGCAGAATATGTATTTTAACTACCACAGGATTAATAGGCTGTGCTTTACCACTTTTTAATTCTTTTTTATTTAATAGAAGTCTGGAGAAACTGTAAGCTTATGCAAAAATGAGTTATACTTTTTAAAAAATCTTTTTTTCCTTACGTTTCTTTTTTTTCTTGCACCCCACCTTTTTTAGTCGGGTGTGGAGTGGGAGATACGGTCAGGAAATTGGGCGAGTTGACTTATTTAAACAATTGAAACTCTAGAGAAATCTGAATCTTAACTTCCCAGAGGTTTAAAGTAAAGCTCAGTTTCCTGTGATTCTCCATTTCCTGGGTTTAACAGGGACATGGATCTCAAGAATTACAATATGGTGAGAAAGTCTGTCCTACTAAGATTTTCTCACCCCAGCAGGAAAGTACCATACCAGAAATTTCACAAGAAAATCGGTTCTCATGAGACTCACAGCCAGACTTTTAACCATTTTGATAAGTTCAGAAGAGCTTCAATCAAAAAGCTTTCAAATCCTTGTCCCAAATGACCTCGCAGATCCCTTTGAGAGCCACCCAGCACCACTTCATAGTTCCCATAAACACTTGGACCTTTCCCTGTGAAAGCTGACAAGTTTTCCCGAAAGTCCTTACATACCACCATGCTCAGCCTCATCTTGCCAAATGTGCTATCTCAGTGGAAACTGCTGGAACTTTCCAGACAGATTTTATGCTAAAGGCAAAAAGTACCTCAGTCACCAATGTGCCCACACAGGTTTTCTGAGACTGACAGTACCTAGCAATTTCACATGCTAAATATAAAGTCCCATACCTTTTTTCTCCCTGTATGACCAAGTATTGCTCTCATAACGCTTTATGAAAAATGTCTCATAACTGCCGTAATTACTGTTGTCAACACCCCTGTTAATATTCTGGAACTGCAAACATCTCACATCAAATCTCCACGTGGAAAAGGGACTGTTCACCTCTACTTTGTAAATTAGGTATATGATTTATCTGTGGGAAACATTTCAAAAATATAGATTCAGAAAGACATCTACCACATGATGGCTTTTCCATATGGCATCTCATAATTATTTTGCTGTGTGTGAACATGATGAAAACAGTTTCATAATTCTCCAAGGGTCAGAGTAAATTATTTCAATTAGACATATTTCAGAGCAAACATTACCTTAGGGTTTATTAATAATATTACCTGAGAAGGAACAGCTGCCTTTTATGCATAAAAAGCTGTCAGCCTCTTACCACTCCTTACTATAGAAACCCTTGTGTGACTTTTAAAAAATGGCAGATTTTCTCATGCTTTACCTAAACACAGAACTTGGCAGCAGGGACCTGGTTATAATCCTCAGCATGGGAGCTAGTGGGTAGATTTTTTTTTTCTCTATAAACTCTTGTATAAACCACACCAGTCTCCTGGTATTTATTCTGGGTAATGCTGGAAATTGTACACAGATCCAACAAGCCATGTAAAGGAGTTCTGTAACTCCCTGAAGCCCTTTCAGGCAAAAGCCTTACTCTGAATGCAATTCCAGAAAGATGGGACATTACAGCAGCTAAAAAAGAAAGGTTTATTCTGCTGTCTCTTCCTCCTTCTCATTGGAGTCTCACATATATGAAATAGGTCAATTGGGGCAACATAATAACAACAATTAATATGACATTAACTGACCTATATTGAAAATTCAATGCTCATTGAAATGTCATCAGAGATAAATCCATAGGTAGGTGTATTCATATTAAGGATTGGAATTTTTCTCTACAGGTTGGTTGCCACTTTATAAGAGTTAGTTGAAGCTACATATTACTGCAGAACATCAATTAAGTTTAGCTTTATTATTACCATTACTAGTCTCTGGGCATGCATATTAAAAGATTTCAAGACGCAAAAGTCTTTGAAGTGTATGGAAAAGAGAAAATCTTCCCGGTGTCCAAGAAATGTATCACCTTATCACAAGTTTTTCTTCCCTCCCTCCCCAAAATAATGATGATTGTGACAAAGAAAATGATGAGGGGATGATGTTGGTAAGGGCTCCTCACCAACATGTTCCGCTTTTGACAAAACCTTCCCAAGTTAAATGCATATTTGTCTCAGCAGAACTAGCAAAGAGTTTATTTTGTAGGCATTTGTTTCTGGTTCGGTGAAAGTTGGTATGGCAGGTGGTAGAATTAGTCAACATCAACTCTTTAAATATTACTCTCTTGGCCCAATTTGTCTTAAAATTCTCAGGGGATCCTAGCTGGGGCTGTAGCTGTGACCTTACAAGCTTTTCTTGAAACAAACTGAATTTAAGCACTATGAATGGAATTAAAAGAGAAACGTAAATGTAACCACAATCTTTCAAATACCTGCAACCAATGTTCCTTTTCACAAACATACATGAAGCCACAGTTAAAATGCTGCCACCCAAGGCGGCAAGGAAAAGCTGAAGGCAAAGAGGATTATTAGGAGATTGACTGTCAGTTGTCTATTTTGCCACTAAACACTTAGCTGTGGGTGAGGCACTGTACTTTAAGAAATAGAAATGAAAGTTGTAATCAGAAAGGTCATTTTTAAAAAACAGGGACATCACAGAATTTTAAAGAACCCTTGTGCTGTGTCTTTCATATTCCTGATAGAAGAGCAACATATCTCTTTTGCTTTGTTGTAACCATTCCAAGGGGAAAAAAAAACACAAAACTCTGCCACAAGCATTGCTTCCCTGTCACTCTGCAATCTGACGCTTTCCAGTTCTCATCTTTCCTAATTTGGCATTCTGGCATGTCACACTCTTATTTTGTACTTATTTTAACCCCAACTAAATGATGAAGGACTAAGAACCAAAAGCAGAGCCATAATTGGGTAAGATGAGATTAAAAACTTCCATCATGTCATGCATGAGCCACTGGCAACAGGTCAATGCTACTTATGACACCATTTTATTTCTTGAAATAGAGGGCGCTGTCTCAGTAAATGGTACCAATCATCCACGTAGTGGGTGATGAACCCTGAGAGTCCCTGTTGACTGCTCTCCTGCTCTCACATCCAACACCCAAATCATTAGTAAATCCAACAGCTTTTCATCATCTCCAGGGCTATCACCATAAGCCAAGCCATTATGACCATTTCTCTATACTACCGCAATAGCCTCCCCAATACTCCTCATACTATTTGTTTCTACAGTCACTCCCTACTGTTTCACGGCCACACAGTAGTCAGGGATCCTTTTAAAAGATAAATCAGATTATATGATGTCCCTGCCCTCAGTCTTCCAATGCCTTTCCAATACGCTTAGAATAAAGTTCAAAATCCCTATCATGCCTTCCAAGTCCACACAAGAGCCAGCCTCTGGCAACCACTCTGACTTAATTTGCTAACTACTTCAGCTTATTCATTTTACTCCAATAGCGCTTGCCTTGATGATTCTTTTATACTCCAAAGCCCGTCCCATCTCAAAGCTTTTACACTCTGCTTGGAATACTTGTGTCCCAGCTACTTGCATGGCCCACTCTCACTTCATTCACCTCTCCATTAGAAATTAACTTCCCAGAGTACAACCTTTACAATTCTAGAGCAGCCTTTGATGGCATTATCTTTTTACCCTACTCAATCTTTGTTTTTATAATTTACTTGACATTATAATATAAACTTATGGATTATACTATTTACTTAATTGCTTTCTTACTGTTATCTCCTCCACCAGAAATATAAGCTCCATGTGGTCAGAGACTTTGTGTGTTTGCTTACCACTGTACCCCGGCACCTAAAACATTGCCTAGCACACAGCAGATACTAAATAAACACTAATGATCTAAATGAGTATTTTTTATTCAATTTGAAGTTTTGTAATACATGAAAATAAGATAAGGGGCAGGATATGTCATATAGTTTCATTATCCATTTTACATATTAAAGGAAGTAAATATATATTAATAAATGGTTAGCAAAACTTGCTAATTAGCATGAAGACAGTTACACCTTGATTACTACACCTTTCTTGGTTCATATCTACTCCCAATACTACATATGCATTGGCTGTTTTGGGGTTTATCTTTGACTTGTGGCTCAATCAAAGCATCTTGTGTACTTTTCATGTTTAACTCTAAGATCATGGTTTCAAGTTCTACTTTATACCAATTGAAAAGGGTGAACTACATAATCTTCAAGATCCCCTCCAATTACATAATTCTGAACATGTAAGAGATATGACAGAAATCTTTTAGAAAAAGATGGGAACTTAATGGTAACTCTCAATTATTTAATATCCCCGTATGTTTTAGTTCATTATCTATCCTATACATAGTTTTAATATACGATTAACATCACTTGACAGCCTAGCTATTCACTTCCCAAGTTTGGCATTCTTATTGAATATCCCTGGCAAGTCTTACAATCAGAAGAACGAGAGGCCAATCAGATTATAAAACCACAGCACTGATATTTAATATGTAATTCACAGTTCATCCCAAGTAAGTTCTTTTTGTTTGTACTTTGACTGCCTAATCTAAAAAACAAGGTTGAGGCACAGAACATTTATTAGAAATCCTCTTAATAAATATGGTCATATTCACAGGTTAGTTTCTCTGGAAGCAGGCACTGAGAGGGAATTTGATGAGCAGAATATGACAGAAGAGGCAACGTTGGGCAGAGGAAGTTGCACAGCCATGGAAGTCCAAAAGCCTTTGGCCAAAAGCTCAGGGGAGCTCTGGGGTATATACAGCCCTTCAGAGTTGTCCTGTCTTGCGCGAAAATGTCTGGATATTTATATCTGCCTCAATCAGTCATTGGATGGGGAAGGAGATGGGGTGGGGAGGAAGAAGAGCCTGTCTTGGAGAAAGCCCACAGAAACTTTGGCAGACCTTAAAAGAACTGACAGATGGAGAGTGTCTGCTGGCAGTTGGGGCAATAAGTCCCTTCTTGTAGGGGGATCTGACACATTTCCATTTTTTCCAGTCATAGAACCATCTAGCAAATCCTCTTATACCTTTTATATTAACAGCAAAGAATAAGATACATCCTATCTGGGCACTTTCCCAAAGACCTCCAACGTGTATGTGTATTATTGTGCATTCTAGTTTTAACCTGTAATGGACAATGGTAATAACCTTTATGATCTAGATTGAAATTTATGCATATCTGCAAGTGCCCATGGACTTGTGGGGATAAGAAAGAGAGCGTGAAGTATGCCAAAGGTCATCTGTAGGCTAATATCCATAGCAGACAAGAGCAATTATCAGTTTCATAAATTACACTTTGGCTAGACTTCTCCTTCCTAGACTTATCAAGGACATTGCGTTAAGTCATGGGCCTATGTAATTGTCTGTGTTTGAACTCTACAAACCTCACATCTCACACCGTTGTAAAGATTTCATCAACACATTCATAGATGTAACTATAAAAAAGCACAGGTTTAACTAAATATAATTCTTGAATTTTCTAAGTGTTCTTTGCTGTCAATATCATTTGTCCTGGGTTAATCATAGAATATCCATGATTTTTTTTCCTCCCTCTCTCCCCTCCCCACTTAAATACTTTAAAACTCATGCTGGCTTTTTTTTCTTGTTTTTTGAAATACTCAACCAATTGGCTTAGTTCCCCCCCCCTTTTCTTTTCTGCTGTGTCACCTTTTAATACAGGTTTTCATCACCTCTGCAAAAGGGATTTTTTTTTCCTCCCCAGTGGAAAAGATGGATTGGTAAGAGGTCCCACAGCCTATAAACTATTTCCTTTTAATTCGGGCCCTAGTCGTTTGGCCTGGCTCGCGTTCAGGTAGTATTATAACTTGTCTGAACCCCTTCTAAAGAGCCTCCTGCTTGTGTATTTATGCCTGAGCACTTGGGTGAGCTTTGAAATAGCTTCTCTAAAGAGTGATGGGATCTGCGTGCTCACCTC
Source organism: Pseudorca crassidens (assembly GCF_039906515.1). Lineage (NCBI taxonomy): Eukaryota > Metazoa > Chordata > Mammalia > Artiodactyla > Delphinidae > Pseudorca > Pseudorca crassidens. Next base: position 84,788,493 of record NC_090301.1, read on the forward strand.
CAGTCCATGTTGTAATGAAGCATGCCCCTTACTTTAAACTCCAGAGGTTCTGACCTCACCAGGTGAGGCTTTTCCTGGAAATGGCCCCCTGAGGCTATTCCCAACTGCACTTTATGTGTAGGACACCAATAACAATGCTCACTCTTAAGGGGTTTTTTTTCCCCCTTAACATTGTCAGCCACTTTTATGTTTCACCTTAAAGTCCCACACAGGAAGTATTAGAAAGAGATTTCTAAAACTCCTAATGCTAAACCTGTTGAAGCTTTCCTTTAGCATTCAAAGTAGTCAGGTCTTTGTGCAAATTGCAAATTTTGCAATAGTGTGTTCACTTTAAGTAGGATGGTATAATATGCAAAAGAACGAAGAAATCTTTTTGTTATTAATGTCATTGCCAAGAATAGGAACTGATGTTATTTGACCTTTGATCTTTATTTTCTCTCCCTCCCCCCACTGCTTAATTCAATTATGTACCGCTCCTTTACATAATACAAGTACCACTCCTCCTCAGTTCCTTAATTGCAGACTATTCAGGGGTATTAGCTGTCCTGAGATTGAACCAGTATATTTTGGCATTTTTTTAATTCTAACTTCTAACAGGTACTGCATGTTCCAGACAATTTGCTTTATAAGGTCCCCAAATATGTGACTACATAGATAATAGCTCATTCAGTAATCAGTAGATTATGAAGTGGTTAAAATGTAGATGAAAATTAATAGATAGATTGAGACAAGAGGCTACTTAGATTCCTTTGATCAGACGATACAGCAACTTACATCTAACCTAACTGTCTGCTACTCCCTTGCGCCCAATTAACTATGCAATTGCAAATTTTGTGAAAACATTTCAAACTATATTTATATTGCAGGACTTGTCAAATACAGTTTTTAAGTAATTGTGGTCAAGGATTGAATTTAAAAAGGAAAATTAAAACTTCTTTCATCTTTATACCTCACCTTCTTACCTAACACTTGGACTAGCATCCATTATTATGCTCTTTTTTGTGGGAATAAAAAAGTAGGGAATGGTATGTATTGGTAATTGTTAGTAAAAGGAGACAGCTAGCACATCATGATATATTTTTAAGCATGTTCCTGTGCTCAGCCTAGTATAGAGCAAACTAAACTCAAGAAGATTCCTGTCCTCTAGAAGCCTACCACCTGTGTCTGGAAAAAGAAGACATGAACAAATGAAAAGGTATTAAGCAATCATTTGTATAAGTAGTTAGATGTTAAAAAAAAAAAAGATAGTTGGGTGAAGTAGTGTTAAGGGGAAAAGGAACCTGTGGAATTAATTGCAATCTCTCTTTTAAGGTTTTGTAGCAAAGGGATTTTAATTGTGATGATGAAGTATGAGTTTAATGAACCAAAGCTGGGAAGGTCTCTCAGACATGAAGTCTTGTCTGAGAAGACCAGAGGATGAGCTGCTCCAGATGCCTCTTCCTTCTAACACAGGGAGCCAACTCCATGTTATCGCTCCTGATAGCAACATTTGATTTTTCTTTCTTGGTTCAAAACATTTCCATAAATTGCAATTACTTCCCACAGTGTCGAATACATTTTTCTTGACAAAGGTGATTATTAGGTATTAAAGTCTAATCCCATAAGAAATTTGTGAATTGTTAAGCCTATTTCTTAACTAGTCAAGAGCAAATCCTTCCTTCTCATATGTTTTCATGCTAATGTTGCATGTTATCACCTGCATGTCAGGAGAAAATTTTTCAGGCAAAAAAATTCCAGAAAAGAACAAGTGCAGTTACCTTGCTCTAAAGAGATCATTATGGACTTTGATCTTTCCAGTTCTCATCAAAAGACTTTTACTTTTACCCAGAAAACTTGTCCATAAGTTCAATTGCATGGATGAAAATATTACTGTAAAACCAAAATGTATTTGAAGGAAAAAGTAATCAGATTACAAAAGGCCATTTATACAGAAAATCTGCACTTTACAATAATAAAGTTGTAAAAATGTCACAAATCTTTATATGCTAAGTAAACAGCATTAAAGAACATTATGTAAAAAATAGAAACAGAACTTCTGTGGATGACTTTAATATTGTTCTGTCTCTGATACCTACAGTAGATCAAGAAAAAAAATACAAACCTTTCAAAAAAATAAGTAATATGATTAAATTAATAATATATTTTAACTATACAATCTACAAAAATGTGGAATATATACTATTCATGAAACATGTAGAAAAATGTTATCTATAGTTTCACAAATAATTCAATATATTCCACAAAGCAGAAATTATGTAGGGCACATTCTCTGACCACCATGAAATAATATAAGAAATAATAATAAAATGCTAAAGAAACAAACAAAACAAGCAAAAATTCTAACTATAAGAAATTTGCAATAGTTTTGCTAAATAATTTCATTTGGACCAAGAGGAAATAAAAATTAACAGATTGTTTACAAAATACTGAAATTAGTACATTACATTTTAACTCTTATGAGATGCAGCCAAGGTGGTATTCAGAGACAAAGTCACAGCCTTGGAAAATTTTTATAATTACATAAGAAAAAAAGTAAAAATAAACCAAGCATTCAATTCAAGAAATTAAGGAAACATTCTTAAGAGAAATAGAAGAAAGATAGTAGTGAACATAAAAGCAGAAATTAATTTATTATTAAAGAGAAAGATAATAGAAATATTAAATACAAGAAGTATAAAAAAACAGAAAAACTTCTGCAAATAAAATTGAGAGGGAAATGATCACCATGATTATTATAACTATAAATAGGTATAATGTATTGTATGCCTTCTCTGTAGCAGATGCTATCCTTAAAGCTTTGTATATTAATTCAGTTAATCCTTAAAGCAAAACTGAAGTGTTTCTTTTTTTTTTTCAAATGTGGTCACTGAATTGGGCGATTAATTTACTTTTATCACAAAGCTCCTTATGTATCAAAGACAGAATTTTAATGCAGCACTTCACCGCCTTAACTTCAAAATCTGTTCTCCTACCAACTATACTATTTCTAACAAAATTCTTTTATAAAATGGTTATAAAAGATACGAATGAATAACTCTTAGTTTGATAACTTGAATGAACTGGGAAGTTTTCTGTTAAATATACATTTTTCAACTTTACTAACTTTAAATAGGCAACCCATACATGCAACTAACTTTTTTTTTTTTTTTTTTTTTGCGGTACATGGGCCTCTCACTGTTGTGGCCTCTCCCGTTGCGGAGCACAGGCTCCAGACACGCAGGCTCAGTGGCCATGGCTCATGGGCCCAGCCGCTCTGCGGCATGTGGGATCTTCCCAGACCGGGGCACGAACCGGTGTCCCCTGCATCGGCAGGTGGACTCTCAACCACTGCACCACCAGGGAAGCCCTAACAACTAACTATTGAATGAATTGGAAATGTTACCAGAAAAATTTTCACACATGGTTCTAAGCCAACATGATATTTTATTTTACCTAATGAACTTTTGTTTTAAAATTAAATAAAGAACAAAATTACAAACCAGTAAATTGTATTATTTATTCTAGAGACTAGAAAGGATAAAAGGTAGTCTTTTAATTAAAAAATAATAAATACCTGATATCAAAATCTGATAAGGTTAGTAAGAAATAGGGAAATTGTATATTTATCTCAGATATATAGATGTGAAAATACAAATACCAGCAATCCAATTGACCATTATAAGGGCATTTGATTGGATAAAATACAATCCCATTACTTATTACCTGTGATATAAAATAGCTCTTAAATCATTAATCAGCCTTACCATATTTTAAATTATAGAGATATTCCCACTAAATACAGGAACAAAGGAAGACTTCCCACCACCATTGTTATTGCATAATAATGTTGGGAAGGCTCCGGTTAGTTGAACAGCCAGTGAAATAGTTTATAAGAAGTAAAGAGAACACATTTGGAAAGGAGGAGACAAATGACTAGTCCATACAGGAAACAAAACATACAATTTAAAAAGTTAAAATTAGTGAATATTGTTAAGATGATCAAATACAACAGAACAATGATAAAGTCTTTAGCTTTTTAAATAGTAGAAATAGTCAATTTATTGGAACAGAGTTCTATTTGCATCTAAGTATCCCTAAGAGCAGAAAAGAGTGACTAGATTCCTGAAAGTGAAAGCCTTTTCAACAATCTGAAATTTTTGGTGTCATTTCTATCATTCATAAACAAAAGTATTATTGTATTACAACTAGGGCACCAGGGTCTGTCCAGATGCAGAGAAAAGAGCACTGAGAAAAACCCACAAGTTTCCATTCTTATAAAGTTTATCATTTATTGGGGCAAGTGAAGCAAGGGATGATAAAACATGAAAAATAAACACACAAGGAAACATCTGAGAGTGAAAAGTGCTATAAGGGATAAAACAGACTGATAGTCTAGAGACTCATGGACTACTTTGGGTTGGAAGTTTAGAGAAGGCATTCCTCAGCAGGTGACATTTAAGCTGAGACCTGAATGATGCAGGCCAGATACATAAAGATCAGGTTGAAAAGTATTTCAGAAAGAATCTCCTATTTTAATTTAAAACTTAATTTAACCTTTATGCTGGATTTTATAATATGTGCATGCTTCTTTTAATGTAAATGTAATGTGGGAATTCCCCGCCCGTGCCCCAGTATTAATGTCATATGTATTGAAAAGTCCTTTGAACTTAGCCTTCTGACTTTAGCTGCTTTGACTTCAGTCCATTTTGATACTTCTTATGAACTGTTAGATATTGTCTTCTTCCTTAAACTATCTCATCCTCCTTTTTTTCCATCTCATCTCTGACTCTCACTGCCATGTGAACTCATTATTGAAATGAAGGATGGGGTGTCTCATTTTAGATATTACTTGTTAATAAAAATTGTGGTATCCAAATGGCCTCAATAAATAATGTCCACACAAATTAAGGAAATATCAAATTGGCTACTTCATAATGTTCTATTTTACCCCTTATCAGACTGGCATTCACCTCTAATGGTGACTATTTAAATATATATATATATATATAACCAACAATTCAATTCTAATTCTAGTAGAAACATGGCAAGGAATATAACCAACAATTCAATTCTAATTCTAGTAGAAACATGGCAAGAGGTTAGATCTGAGAACGCTCCTCTCTTGAAAACTATACAAGAAAGAAAACAACAACGAAAAAATTCATGAATTCCATTCCAGGGAAATTTGAAGACAAGTTTCAAATTGTGTAAGTGCTAATTAGGCAGCTGAGACTGACAAAGCCTTTCAGTAATCCTTGCAGAAAGAGGCAACAGGAGTGATAGTGAAAAAATGAAAAATGAGGGGGTGGGATAGTTAGTGGTGGCAGATTTCAGAAAGTGTCAGATAAAAATACCTTCTATATAGGGACTATATCTATTGATGACAGTGGCCATGAACACACTAAAGAAGCACAGGAATGACTCCAGAAGCACAGGAATGAGGGAATGGGTTAGATTCTGAGAGGCAGAGAAGACACAGGCCACAGGAAGGGTACATATTAAGAAAGCTTTTATCCATAGATAATAATATTTCTAAGTCTTAAGGGTGTTGTCCCGCCACAATCTCACAGGGAGCTTAAGATAAAGAAGGACTAGTCTCAAAGAGATTCGTACACATGCCTTTTGCCTAATGGAGTAGATTATTAATTGATAAATAAAAATCAAAAAAGTTTATGTAATTATATTAGGCTGAACCAAAATGCACAGAAACTGTACAAAATAAAAAGAGATCTTTGAGCTTCAAAACTTCTACAGATACAAAACATGTTGAGAAAACTACGTAGATGCAAATATTGGCAAATTCTAATGGAAAAGGAAGGATGATTCAGAGGGAAAAAACAGGAACTCAGAGACTGTAGCCAAGACTCTCAAAGAATCATTTTTAGGGAGCTGAATTAGACCATGAACACTGCTGAATTTCAGAACTGCTGTGAGCCACTGACTTCTAAGTGCTTCCTGTTCTCCATTTTCAATCAGAGTATCTACTGATTCTATCTTTATCCCGTCATTGCATGTTGGGGTGGGGGTGGGAGTGGGGGTGGGAGTAGAGAGCACATAGACCTAATTTAGATGACGAAATCCTAGACTGCATGACGATACAATAAGAGGGTAAGACATTTGCAGATCTTGGGAGGAGATGAAAGTATTTCATATGTTGTAGAAAGTAAATAATTTGTAGCCAGAGGCTGGATGGTGTAGATTAAAGATAGCCACAAATAATTGTCTACTCTTCTCATTGAGAGTTTAATTCCCTTCCCCTTAAATCAGGGCTGAATCTAGTGACTTGCTTACTCAATAGAAGACAGCTGAAGTATCATTCAACTGCTTCTGAAGTTGAAGCTCGGTTATAAGAAGCCTTTCAGCTTCTACCTAGGCCTCATGTAATACTTACATTTGTGCCATGAGCTGCCATGTAAGTTTGACTACCTTGATGGAGATACCACTTAAGGCCCTAAGACTACATGGGAAGGGAGAGGGTCCCAATGGAGCCCAACCTTCTGGCTACCTCTACCAAGCCATCAACATGTAAGTTAAACCATTTTAAAACCTTCAGATCAGCCAAGCTATCAGCTGAATACCAACAAGTGATTCCAGCTGATGAAATATGGAGTAGAAGAATCGCCAGCTGAGCCCTGCCTGAATCCACAAAATTATGAGATATAATAAAATGTTGTTTTATGACACTAAGTTCTAGGATGGTTTGTTAGGCAGCAATAGATAAGAGAACATTCATAGTAGAAAAATGCTACGCTATCTGGGAAAATAGGGGAATAAGGGTCTTATAATGAGGTATGATTATAATGCTAACCACTGGAACACAAATACAAACCTTAGGAAACATCAAAGCCTCAGTAAGGAAAAAGCAAAGAAAACAGACTATGGAATTTCACAATGGGCATATGTTTCTAGACAACAATTTGTCAATATGCATCACAAATCTTAAAATTTACTATGTTTTAATATGTTTACACAGAAAAAAATATCTTCCAAAATAAATCATGAGAAATGTTCATAAAATTATATATAAAGGTGGCTTATTTATAATAGTAGAACTTTGGAGTCATCATTACTACTTCAGTGTGATATGATTTAATAACTTGGGGTCCAGTATATAAGAAAATAATATGCAACCACTGAAAAACATGTTCTTAAGAATATTTAATAGCATAAATCCATTCAAGATAAAATGCTAAGTGCAAAAGAGCAGGAAACAGAACTGTAGTATATGATGCCATTTTATAGGAAAACAAAAAATTTAATATGTAGTTTTGTGAAAAATTGAAAAAAAAACAAATGCAATAATGTTCACCTTTGGGGTTGTAGGAAGAAAATTTTATTATATTTTGGGGATACCTTCTTGTATTTTCATTTATGTTAAAATTATAAAAAGTATTTGAATCATTAAATAAGTACATTGTCAATCAAACTAAGGATCTGCCGTCTTCCACAGGGTGAAGCTCACCACTCTCTCTTCTACAATTATGGGGTGGATTCCAGAAGAGGTAATGGTTGAACCAGCACAACCAAAATTCACAATTTACACCCTACGGAGACATATCTGGATCAAAATTCCTAAGCATAATTTATTCTCTAGGTTTCCTGGAATAGCTATTGTTCCTGAGGTGTCCACAGATGTCTGGTTAAAGGGGGAATTGTCTAGCTACCTAATCATTCTACATGTATTTTTGTTTCCTCAAAATCTAAAGGCAAAACCTTACTCCTGGGGCCATCCAGGTAACATTTCCTGCTAGACGTTGAACTTTGAACATATATCACTCAATTATACACAACATGGAAATATCGTATCTCTGACAAGCTGTGTAGTGTATCTTCAATTGATGGTCTCTAATAAAGCCTGGATAGTTTGAATTATAATTACCAGGACCCTTAAACATTGAAGAAAACAAAAGAGAAAGCTTCCTAAGACACCACTCTCTCTTGGCTTTCTACTATTGTTGATCCAGGTCCTTTTTTTGTACATTAGGTAAGTTTGCAAGCTGCATTAATTGTTTTAGGACGTTAGGTTGCTCTTCTTTTTTTTTTTTTTTTTTCCATTCCACTGTCTCCTGGGATCATGAAAGAGTTAAATCTCCGCCAAAATCACCATCTAAGAGCAATGTGGACAGCAGGAGCATCTGCTCGTTATTAGATTATGTGGGCACTAGTCTGGGTAGAACTCTGAACAGACTAATAGCAGTGGAAGCACAGTTGTGGAAAAGCAACCCACAACTTGAACTGCCAGGACACAAAATTACCATTTGGTCTTGGCACAGAGATTGCCTCCAATTTTTTTTATGCTGCTCTTTTTACTTCAAACAAAAAACATTCAAACTCATTAGTTTATGTTACTTTCAATCAAAGACTTGAAAATATGAAAAGATAAATTTTTAAATGTCTACATATTCTGTCTTCTGACTAGTTTTCTCATACCCTACTTTCCCACCCAAAAAGGAAGAAGAAAGTGCCTGGTATTTAACTGGGCCTGAAATCAGAGGAGCCCGAGTACCACAAGAAAGGCTGTTCTTTTGATATTTTTGGCGAATGCCAGGGGTGGATGTTCTAGAAATCTGGCCAAATTTTCAACCCAATTTTGCAGACTAACTTGTGAGGTTCTGAGCATTTGAAAAGAAACAGATAAGCAACTCAGCAACAGATTTTATTTAAACAAAACCCAGACATTAAAGGTCTTTGGGTTCAACAAAGGTGAAATTTTTGCAACTCACACAGTCCTGTTGCCTGACTCCACTGACTAGTCAGAGGTGAACTTGAAAGCAGGGCAGATTCCCCACACTAGGGGACAGACACACCACAGAGCCAGAACAGGATTTCCTCGTGGCTTGATGGGTCTAGTAAACGATTCTCTGGTCACATCTAGGCTCCACTCTAGATATTTGACAATCTTGCTCTATGCTTGCTGTGTTTGGAAACACAACCATGAACAACATGACTTAACTTCTAACTGTAACTTTTCTTTTTATTAAACAAATATTTTCTTATTGCATACCACTCCAAGAAACAAAGTAAATGGGAAGTGTATAGGAATGTGTAGAGAAAATATTTTATAGCTCTTTTCTAAATAAAGCAGAAATTCACTGATTAAAAATAATCGCAAAACATTTTACAAGTTATGTATTTGGCCCAAATTGAGGAAAAGAGTAAGGTAGTCTTCTCCGATATAAAAAGTGAACCACCATGTTTGAAAGTGAGCAACTGCCCCCTTTCAATTGAGTTGAGGATGACTTTTCAGAGCCCTACCCCGACCATCTCCCTATCAACTTTGTTAGGCCATACCTAACTTCTCATAGAGAAATTATTCAACATTTTTTTTAATTGCTACCATGTGCTATGAAGATTTCTTGCAAAATGTAATATTTTGAAAGGGAGGCTATTATGCTATTAGCTGTTCAACACATGATTTGATTTTCAGATTAGCTAGTTGAACACTGAGGGAATAGATCACAGAATAGATGAGTTTTTTATTTAAAGGAAATAAATGCCTCAGATGTTTTTCCAACCAAGGTAGATTATTAGCTATAACAAGTGGAGGCATTGCCAAGAACGTCAAACTTTAGCTTGTCCCTGCATCCATAGATTGATTTAGGAGTGTAAAAGTCTTTGTGGTGAACACAGAATAGAGAAGAAAAAAAGTGGGAGATCCAAATATGGAGATTCAGATAATGAGTGGATATATTTGCAGGAGACCTAGATAGCCCAGGACGAGGTGAAAGTTAATGAGGGTGAAACAGTGAGTGAACTAGGAGCCAGGAATTGTCAAATATTGGCTCATACTTGTCCTCTTATATCGTTGAATTATTTACCAAAGTATTACTAATCCAGAAAGATGGAGGTAAAGTAGGGAATATGGAATTAGAAGCCCCATGATACCTGTTACATGATACATGTTATGTGCTTCATCCTTTATTGCGTTCTGTTCAGTGAAACTAACACAGTTAAAAGACCTTGGGGTTATTGTTACTGTTATTGTTCAAAATATCAATTATCATTTAACATAACTATCTTTCTTCTTTAAAACCATAATATTCCCTTGCTTTCTTTGACACCACTCTCCCTCGGTTTTCCTTTAATATCTCTCAATGCTCCTTCTCAATTGTTTCTTTTATTTATTATGCCTCTACCTGTAGTAGTGACCAAGGACCAATCCTTGGATCTCCTCTCTTTGCTAGGTGACTTCATTTAGTTTCATAACTTTATATGACACCTATATGTTGACAACTCACAAACCTATCTGCATTCGTAATCTCTCCCTTAAATTCCACCGGTACCTGTACAATTGTCTGTCAGTCATCTCCACTTGAATAACTAAGCCTCCGGAAACCTAACTCCTTAAAGAACCCACTCCAGACCACCCTCTGAGACCTGAACCTCTGCAGCCTTCTCCTCAGCCCATGTCAGCTTCATTCTTTTATTCTTCTAATTGTTCAGGTCTTAAAACTGGGAGGAAACTCCCAGTATCCCTGCGTCTCTCCCACACGTCTCACAACATCCAGTTTGTCAATAAATCCTATGGGCTCTACCTTCAAAATCTACTCAAAAAAGTCCACTTCTCACTACCTCCATTGCTATACTACACTCTCAAAAAACCACGAGCGGGAAGGGTAAGCTGTGACAAAGTGAGAGAGAGGCATGGACATATATACACTACCAAACGTAAGGTAGATAGCTAGTGGGAAGCAGCCGCATAGCACAGGGAGATCAGCTCGGTGCTTTGTGACAGCCTGGAGGGGTGGGATAGGGAGGGTGGGAGGGAGGGAGTCGCAAGAGATATGGGAACATATGTATATGTATAACTGATTCACTTTGTTATGAAGCAGAAACTAACACACCATTGTAAAGCAATTATACTCCAATAAAGATGTAAAAAAAAAAAAAAAAATTTGTAATTGACCCCTAACTGGTTTCCTGTTTTTCAGTCCCCACTTAGCAGGCGTATCCTTTTAAAATTCAATGTAGACTATAGCATTTCCTGACCTAAATATTCCGGTGACTTTTCATCTCATTTGGAGTAAATGCCAAAGTTCTTATGCTATCTTATAAAACCCTGCAGGATCTGGGTCCCCATCCAACTCTCTGAGCCCATCCCCTTGCAACCTGCTACTCCATCTCTCACTCCCCACCATCTACACTAGCCTTCCAGGAACACATCTAGCCTGGGGCCTTGTCACTCACATGCTTTTCTCTCATGGATACTCCTCCTCCAAATATCTTCATGGTTCATTCCCTTCCTTCTTTAGGTCTCTGCTCTTTAATCATATCATCAGAGGGCTTCCTTGACTACTCAATGTAAAAATAGAATCCCTCTCTCTCTTCTAATTCAAACAGGGTTACCAGATTTGCCGGGGGGACTGGAGACGGGTGGCACTCAGCTATATTTTAACTTCAAATGAACAACAAATAATTCAAATTTTAGTATAAGTATGCCACAAATATTACAGAGGACAATGCTTATACTAAAAAATCATTCCCAAATATTGCATGGGACATACTTAGACTAAAAAATTATTTGTTGTTTATCTGCAGTTCAAGTTTTACTGAGTGTCTTGTACTTTATCTGGCAAGTCTAAACCCACCTTAATACTCCCTCTTCTCCTTCTATTTTAGTTTTCTCCATAGTATATATTGCCATGTGATCTGTCAGATATTTCTTTGTTTCTTGTCTGTTTCCTGAACTAGACCAAGAGGAGGAACTTTGCTTTATTCACTATTTTATCTTAACACCAAGAACAATGCCAGCATGCAAAGGTCTGTCGAATGAATGAATGAACAAATGAATGTTGATAAGCTGCTGTGTAGAGCTTGGGGATGTGGTCTACTTGCTTCTTGGATCACCTCCTGTGGTTTTTCTCCTTTATCCCTCCCCTGCCTCTACTGGTGTCTGGCTAGAAAAGGGCCAGGATCTGAAGTCCTGATGTGGCAGTTATGGGCGTCCAGGAAAATTCTCTAAAGCCTCCCCATTGTGCAGGCTCCTGTACCAAGCCCCAGCCAGCCAGTTTCGGTTTCTCATGCTTGCCTGGTGCATTACACAGGAACCACGGAGGTGGAGTAGTTTGGGGATTCTTAGTGGGCTATGTTTTCAGAAGGAAAATCCCTGTTGGATAGCAAATGTCATTCTGAATTCTTTAGATGTCAGGGCAGAGCTCACAGAAAGTCATTGTTTATGTCTGAAACAAATCTTTATGATGTGATTGAAAATGTTCTCAGTTACTCTAACTTACTTTTATTAAAAAAGTTTGTGTTTTTATTTCTTCCAGGCAGTAGATAAAAAGGTGTCACACAAATATTGATTTAAAATCCTAGCAAGTTTGCCCTCTTTTCCCAATCTTTTTTTTTTTTTTTTTTGCTCTTTGAGAACAAATATATGCTTTCATGGACTTCTGTGTGTGTGTGTGTGTATGCTAGGATTACTTTATGTCAGGGAATGAATCACTATTATTTTTAGGAAAAAACATATTATTTTCCAGTTCTACATTAACAAATGAAATTCAGCAATGCAATGTATTGTCTAATTTATTGAAATTAATGTTGTAACAGCACATTTTATGAAAGTGTGCATGAACTCAACTATATCCCTAAGTATATTTGCCCAGAAGAATTTATAACACGTGAAAATTTAACTAGAAATAAGATTAAAATGATAATATACTTGATTTAATAATATCAGGTCCATTTTACAGGTAAGAAAACCTAAGAATCTGTAGAAAAGATTTTAAAATTCTACTAAAATCAACAAAAATGCTATAATTTTTGGGCTTCCCTGGTGGTGCAGTGGTTGAGAGTCTGTCTGCCGATGCAAGGGACACGGTTCGTGCCCCGGTCCAGGAAGATCCCACATGCCACGGAGCGGCTGGGCCCGTGAGCCATGGCCGCTGAGCCTGCGCATCCAGAGCCTGTGCTCTGCAACGGGAGAGGCCACAGCAGTGAGAGGCCCGCGTATCGCAAAAAAAAAAAAAAAAAAAGCTATAATTTTTAAATTATAAATTCCAAGTTTCTCAAATCCCAAAGAATTAGCACTTTAAAGTTAATGATTACAATTTAAATTATAATAACTTTTTGTGATAAATAATCCACCAATGATAATGTCCTAGATTAAGCACTGAAGTAAAAACTCTAGTATTTTTTTATGGCCTTACAGCCAGCCATATACATTTTTCCATATATTTCTACCATATCTCTGCTCTCCGATATGTTTTGTTTGAAAGTTTCAAACATAGTCCTTGCCCTTCCTCATGTCTCGCTTTCATTCTTCACTAAAAACTAGGCTTCCATAATCTCCAGGCATGTTTCTCACTTTGAACTTACTAGAGCATGTTATACTCACAATAAAAAAAAAAAAAAAAATAGTGAAAATTTACTATTGTATACCAAGTACTTTTCTTTGCAGTTTACAAATAGTAACTCATTTAATCCTAACACAAATTTCTGAGTAGGTCCTTATCTCTATCTCTCAGAAAAGAAGACTGAGGCTTAGAGACAGAATAACCTAGGATCCAGCCAGCGAGTAGAGTTTCAGAACCCTGGCTCTCACCTGCCAGGGTGCCTTCCCTTGACCTCTGAGCATGCATATCCCCTGCCTGACTGTAAGATCCTTAAGTTCAGGAGCTCTTTATTAATAAGCCTTGTATCTCCAATGCCAGACATAGCTCCTTGAATCATAGTAGGAATTACATACTTGTTGCTAAATTAAATGAAAGGAAGGAAAGAAGGGAGAAAAGGAGGGAAGGAGGGAGGGAGAAAGGGAAGGCAAATTAGAGAAACACATCTTTTTTTTTTTTAAGCAGCTCACTTGGTATTTTAAACTGTCTGCATCTTCTGAGCTGTCACCCATTTATTCTACCAAAGACAATGAAGCAAACAAACAAATAACAAATCTTCACCCAACCAAAACAAACAAAGAGATGAACTTTTTTAAACATAACTAATTTCTTCCAGGACTGAACACAAGACAAATCTAGAGTGTGAAGTACTATTCATTCAGTCAATCACTTGTGTAAATGTTTATTAAATAAATACTGAGTGAGCCAATTCCCAGGATGCTTGCCCTGTTTTATTTTTTTTCAGGGAAATACATCATCTCCTAACATACATAATTTACTTATTAATTATATTAATTGCTAATTACCTGTCTCACCCTTCTGGAATGAAAGCTCCACAAGGTATACTTTTTTGCTTTATTCCCGGATATATCCTGGGCACCTACAACCATGCTTGATGAAGATTACACATTCAGTAACTATTTATTAAATTAATGAATCAGTGTGAAAAAGTGTAAAAGTTGGACAGAGCATGGTGCACTTAGTAATAGAAAGGAACTGACAGGGTTTGGGGTCAGACGGGAGATATATTAGTGAAGAAAATTAGAGTCAAGAGTCATTGAGAACTGGGAATGAGATTGCCAACAACCAAATAGGGAAATAGGAAAAGAGAAAGAGGGTTTGGGTGAAAGTTGGAGTTAAATTTTGACTAGGTTTAATTTGAGTTGCATGTGGAATATCCAGGTGAATTCCAGTAGGCAACCAAAAATGCCTACCTACTCAAGAATCCCCCGTAGGCAACAGCGTAAGGACCAAAGTCTTTAACACCTAATTATGAAAGTCAGTATTGTGATAGAGCTCATAGCTGATTCCTTGCTCCTTAACCTTCTACTGTGAAATTATAAATAGGTTGGAATATATTTTGAAACTAAAAATAAAATACAATATATTCTTTAAAACTCAGTTTGTCTATATATGTGTGCATGCATTTACCTAGCTAACACTAAGATATTTGGAGTATGATATGAAATGCTCCCCATTTACTGATAGGAAGGATGAAGGGAGCCAGCTAATGGCAATGATTTTGTTATATAAATTAGGATTATGTTCACTAACTGAGAAATGGAAAGACTGGTGTTACAAGTGAGAAAAGATTGATGAATCAGAAAAGAATGATAGAATCAAGAATATAAGTGAAAATTTAAATTTTAGTAAAGAGGAAGGACAATAGGAAGAGATCTAAGGAACAGAAAATATAGCTGGGGCACAATTGTTTGATAATTGATATTCTCAGAAAAAATATAAGGCAAGTATATCAGTTGTAGTTTTCCAGAGAGACAGAACAAATAGTAAACAATACATACATAGGCTATCTACATGTATAGCCTATCCCATCCTATCCTATATCAAGAAATTTATTTTAAGGAATTAGCTCACAGGAGTGTGGTAGTTGGCAAGTCTGAAAATTAGAGGGCAAACTGGAAGGCTAGAAACTCAAGCAGTAGTTGCTGCTTCTTAAACCGATTGAATGCGGCCCATCCACATTATCGAGGGTTATCTGCTTTACTTAAAATCAACTGATTGTAGATGTGAACCATACTCTTTCAACACTGAGATTTAGGTTTAAGTAACTGGGTATTGGAGTCTCACCAAATAGGCACATAAAATTAACCATCACAGCAAGAATATATACAAAGTTCAGGTTGAGTAATAAGACAAAGGATACAGCTGGTCCAAATTAGCTCCCAGTATGTGTCTTTACCATTTTGTGAGAAAGGTAGAGAAGACCATGAGAGCAGGAGATGGGCAAGGCCCGCACTGAGAAGACAATGGTCTAGTGTGAGTGAATGCTGGGCACAGGGACACGCCAGGAAGATCAGTGGACCGGGACCCAGAACACCTGGTTCTCATTTATTAGCTTTCTTAATTTGGACATAAGTAACACCATTTCTCTGAGCCTAAGTGGAAATAATTTTACCTGTTCCATCCGCATCAAAAAATATTTTTTCAAGTCAAATGAGATAATGTATGTGAAAGATTTATATATCTATTTATACATGCATCTCTGATTGCTATTACTATCAAGCCTTTATGAGCAGAAGTCTAGGTTACTCCAAAAGAGACGGAGTTGAATGAACATGTCAACTTAAGAGATACATCAAATTCAAGATTGAACGGAGACTGTCACCAAATGCCACTGTCCACTTTATGCTGCCCGCTTTGTTCCCTCAGTCTTATCCATTAGAGCTGCACAATTAAAGGCCACTGTTGTTATAACGAAGCATCAACATCCAGTTTAAATTCAAACTACGATCTGAGTGAATATGAATTGCTTTCACCAGGTTATGGCGATCAATATGGAATTAAAACCTACAAGTTCAAATGAGACTTAGAATTATCTTCTGAGTGAAGATTTAGCAACAAAAACTGCAGAGTGTTTAATCAAAAGGTGATTCATAGTTTTAATCCTGTTATTATTCCTTCTTCTAGCTTTAGGAATGTTTTAGTAATCAAAATGTCTACATGGAAGACAAATAATTTGAAAGTCTTGAGTTATTGGAGGTTCACAAATTATATAAGCAAGCTACATTTAAGCATAATTAATATCATATATTGTATTGTGATTAATGGGCTCAGGGAACAGCAGAAGAAAAATAATTCCCTTTTTTCCAATAAAAAGAGAAACATCTATGTGTATATACTATTGACTTTAACATATTTGTGGATCAGAGAAAAGCATTATCATTCAAATGAAAATGGGGAAAAAATTCCAAGTTCAAATAAAGGGCACCAGCAATAAGGATTCAAATCTTTACCAACCTGACATAACAAAATATAATCCAAGATAAAATTTATGAAAATACACGTTAGCAAGTAAGTAATCGTGCTTTTACCAGCAAAGCACTATTTATTCTTAATAGTTTATTAAGTAACCACATTACTAGTACATTTAAATATTTATTTACAATGATTATTTGTTCATTATAAAACATGGAATGTATCCTAGGTAAGATACTAAAAGACAATCAAGTCCATGCCAGTTAAAGTTTCATAACAGAATAATGACAGAGTCTTTCTAAAGTTGAAATGTAAATCAATGAACAAAATATTGTTTTAGAACAATTCAAATTATACTAAAAATTTTAGTTTCAGAAACATCTTAATTGGGTAATGTGAACTTTGTGTGCCTATACTGATCCAATAGAAATATCCCTTAACTTGGGTTCTTCCCAAGAAACAGCCTTCTGAGAAACGTTTGTGGCCAGGTAGTTTAGTTTGGAAAATTCCCTCCAGGGAGGAACTGGGGATGGGGCCTGGAGAAAGCAAAGCAGGAAAGGAGGAGGGAAAGTATCATTGAGTGGACTATCGCTGTAGAATTGGGGCTCAGTGTTTTGGAGAACCTGCAAAAACCATGTCGAATTCACCACAGAATTTTCTACCTGAGACCAGTGTAGAGGAGAGTATTTCTTCATGGCTTTCACCCTCCAGTGGTCAATGGTCTCTTGAGGATATGAATGCCCAGCCTTTTACTTTGAGGCTACAGGAAAGAAGCCCAGGGCAGAAATCAAGAGAAACAGGATGCTTCTGAGGCCAGACACTATCAGGCCCCCCTGAGCTCCGCTGGACACCACAGCAATGGCACATACGTGCACCACTAGAGGCTGTGATATAGGACACAACATCAGTAAGGTGTTTGCCTTCTTCAGATTTCATTGGCACAGTTTAAAGTCAACCTGGATAGCAACAGGTTTTTACAAAAGCCTAGTTTTTTGTTTGTTTTTGCTGCTTGTTTGTTCGTTTGTTTTCAGAGAGATCTGCTCTAAAGTTTTCACTGGATTTAGGTAAACAGATCCATGGAACTCTAGATCAGACGTTATCTTGGAAGACTTCCACTCAAAGCATATGCTTTTCTATAGTAAGAAAGGGAGGCTTGTAGATGTTCTAATAAAACAGGACCCAGAGGAGCAAGAGACCTAAGTCCTTCCTTTCCTAATTCAGAGCTTTCTGTCCTTTATTGCACAACTGAGATGCGCTCATTTGTTCCTCAACAAATATTGCATGCCTTCTAAGTACATGTAGGCACTATGCTAGATGCTGGGGCACAATGGTTAAAAACTAGACATGGTCCCTAAAATGAAAGTAAGACATACATAGAGATAGACATAGAGATAGAGATGGGGGTGGGGGGAGAGAGGGAGAGGAGGAGGGTAGGCAAACTTATAGTTACAAACCAGATTAAGTGCTTTGAAGAAAAAACCCTATGGTGCTTATTCGTGACCCCAAAATGTAATAACCACTGATCAAGCCTCACTTACTTGATTGCATTCCTGTTTCTGTTTATCTGTCTCAAGTCAGAATGGTGTCATTAGATTTTTTTTTTTTTTTAGTATACACGACTATTAACAGAGTCAATAAAGAAACGTTAATTCAGTCTCGCCTCAGGACACGTAGAGAACAATTTTGTTTTATTTTTATTTTCCTCCATCTTGAATCATTCTCTTTCCTCAGCTTTCATAACATGAGACTTTCTTCTTTTCCTCCCACCTTCCTGACCATTGGTTTGGTTTTTTGATGTTACCTTTTTCTCATACTTTAAACATTGCAATTTCCCGGGCAGGTTGTGTCCCTCTTTTCTTCTCCCTCTTATCTCTCCTTAGGCAACATTGTCCGTGGTCCATGGGTTTGAACGCCAATTATGGTTGTGCACACAAAAGCACACAAAAGCTGTACGGTTGTACATCAATGGTCTAGACCTCTCCTCTGAGCTTCAGGCCTGTAGCCCTCTGCTCTTTGGATATTTTCACTTGGATATTTCAAAGTCAATAACTCAAAACCAAACATGTGGTTTTCCTTTAATCCTGGCCCTCTTCCTCAGCACCTCTGCCTTTCCCCACTGAGCACCAATGGCACATCCAGTAACCCAGGGACATTTTTGTAAAATGCCCTCTCTCCAAAGCTTCTATATCCATTGCATTACAAATAAATATGTAGTGACTCCTTTCTGCTCTCTTCTTTTCTCCCACCATCATCCCAATCCAAACTCTCATCTCTTCTTTCTGGATTATTTCAGGAACCTCCCATGAAAGGTACCCATGTACAGTCAATGTGGTTTTCCATACTGCAGCCAGAATATCCCTTTCAAAATACAAATTCTGGCCATACTGTTCCCTTTTCCCCCCTCTCCTGATTAAAATGCCTGTGGTTTCCCATTGCCTTTAGTGTGAAAGCTCAAATTTCAACACATAGCCTGATCTCTGCCTGCTTTTTGTATTTCACCTTCTTCATTGCCACACTGGGTCTTCCCTCCGTGGAGTGTTCCTCCCTTTTCCTTTTTCCCGTCCCACAGCTTCCTTCATGCAAGAACACCTGCTGTTCTTTTAGATCTCAGTTCAGTCCTGACTGCAGGCAGGAAGTAGTTCCTGACCTTCCTAATTAGGCAATAGTCTCCTAGCACCTTCTTCTCCTTTAAAGCACTTATACTGTGGCAGTTTCATAGTTATCTCTGTAATCCTTTGCAGAATGCTGTCCCCTCTAGAATGCAGGCTCTGTATGTAGGGGTCTCTCTCGCTGTCATGCATGCACACTTGTGCACGTGTGTGCGCACGCACACACAAACCCCACAGGCACTTTTCTCACCTTTAGAGCTTTAGTTTCTAGAACAGTGTCAGCCCCAGCATAGAATCTCAAATACTTACTTGAAGTAATAAATGGTATCCAGGCTGAGTTCCAATGTGAATTTTATATCAGTTTGTTTTCCTTAAGATTATATGAACCTACATGAACTAGATTTTGTTCAAAGTATATATAGAGATAAGCGGAAGATGGCGGTATATGCATTTAATTCACCCACAAAAATAAAGGAATATTTCCTAATATAAATCAAAAATTGGTTTTTCTATCCCAGTCTTAATCAATACTTTTAAAGTTAGATTTTTAAAATTCCATCATAAATGCAGATATTCCTAGTACCACATATTGAGGCTAAGAATATACTCAACTTTATTTAATGAGATTTGGTCATATTCCAGCCAAAACAAATGTTCTCTCCTTCCACCACACAGAAGACATAATGCATGGATCTTAGAAATCCGTCACAAATGTCAATATGAATACCTGAACTTCATATCTTTGGGAAAAGGCCAAATCTCTCTAACAGCTTCTGGTTTCAACATTCTTCACTCGCCCTTAAGAGCAAGAAAGGTAGACACGTGTTTGGAAGATTTAGCGACATTATTTACTTTCTATTTAAATGTACAGTACAATGGTCACTACATGCCAGAAGCCATGATTATCGAAGACTGAAGTTCTGGCTTTTGCACACTTACAGAACTGGAGGAGGAAAAGTGAGGGAAGAGAGGTGAAGAGGAAAGAAGGGAAATTTTTAAAAAGAAGGTAATGAACAACACGGAAGAGATTTTAATCCATTAGCAGCATCCTGATGATAACATTTGACAAGGCTCCACTCCAAAGATCAAGACCTAGCTCCCGAGGAAGGGAAAGAATATGAGCACCCCCTGGATACTGAGAATCTTTTATTTTCACAGAGCCCATCCACAAGTGACACTTCCTTTCAGTTTATGATGAGGGTTGCAGTTGTGCTCCTGAAATGATCATACTCTTATAAGCATCAAATCAAAAGAAAGAAATACAGGGAGGAGGAAAACACACCTTATTTTTTTAAAAATCCACATACACCTAAAATACATACCTCAAAAAACATAGCTTTCTTCCTAGCTTTTCTTTTTCAAAATTTCAAAGGCAGGACAAATGCCCGTAACAATAGGGAAGAGTTAGAAAAACTACAATATAAATATGTATTTTGTGGTCTTTGCTAAAACCTGCATTTGAAGTTATACTTCATGGTGGCTGCTTTAGAAATGTCAATGCCAGGACAAACTCAAACTTTCCATAATTTGATCTGTTGCCCAAGACTGATGTGGCACTCGTGTAACTGTTTTATTTCTCTTTTAGAAAACTATTGCTGATTGCTTCTACAATTTAAAGAACTCCAAATATGAATGAATATTTAGTACACTTTTGAGTGATCAGTGCAAAAAAATATGCAGGAATTTAAAACAAACAAATGGCCTTTTCCCAACACTGAGAAGAAGCCTCTGGAATTATCCTTAACATATAAACATCAGTAGAAATATCTAGGAAAGTTACTCCTCTTTTTCTCCTTAAGCTGAAGTGAAGATATTCAGTAACCATTTTAAAAATACCAAAGCATGTTGATTGACTTCCTCTACCAATTAAATTTATTAGCTAATTGCTCAGTGTTCCACCCAATTTTTTTCTAGGACATGAGCTTTCAACTAAATCAAGGAACTATTAAAAAGAAAAGTGAAAATATGACAGTAAGTACTTAGTAAGTACTTAATATAGGTCGACTAGCTACAGTTTTATCTAATGTGTGTTCAATAGGTATTTAATGTTTTTTCAAAGTTGCATTTTACATTATTTAATGAAGCTATACCTGGATGACTAAACTGATATTTACCTTGAGATGAAAGTCCAAATTGGACCCACAGTAAAGGTGTGTAAACAGCATCATTGATGCCACATGATCTACAGGAAACACACCTCTCTTCTTTTGCTGCTGTCTGTCATTTTGAGTCTAATTACACAGATTTTCCACAGATTAGTAGTCACACACACACACACACACAATCTTTAGGAAGCTTACAGTCTATTTTAAAGGAATCAATGACTAGAGTGGAAATATTTTCCTCTGTGAATCTACATGTCCTATATAGTTGGAAGTAGATATTTATTCTAGTTTTCAGTTCCCAGAATTGACTTACTTTCCTTGTAGGGGTAAAAATACATGGTTTAGTGGCTTCTGCATGCACACACACACACCACACACACTTCTGTCACTTACAAGAGAGATACTCTCTGGAGCCTGGAATTCTCCCTTCAGCAACGTACATTTAACCTCCATTTAGGTCAATGAGAACTACAGGCAGGTACGAGGGCCTGGGGAGTAGGAATTTTTAGCAGGTAATTGTTACTGAAACAGAGTGTAGAGAGCACCTCACAGAAGAATCAGAGGTGAATTCACCTTAAATCTTTGCTTTGAGCCAAGAATAACCTAAAACCTAAAGTATTCTTTCAAAAAATCTTACTTTATAATACTCAGAACAAAATAAGTTTCCATGAGTCCTCTGTTTCCCATTTCAACCCAGTATACTTTGTATTGTTACATTCAAGAAAAAAATAAATAAATTAACTACTGTAGGCCAGTCAATTTGTTGGAAATTCTCCATTAATCTAGAAAAGTACTTTCTCTCAATACATATGTTCAAAGCACACTCAGATCAAGTGGTTTAAAAAGAACTCTACATTTCTGGATCTCACCTAATTTTGCATTAAAAATGTAATAAATTTGCAAAATCAGGGAGTAAAGAAAAGTCTTACTAAACACTGGTTACAACCAGTAGTTTCCAGAGCTAGTTATGGATAAAATAAACCGAGTAAGGCCCTTTCTGAGGGAATGGTGGGGCATGTCACAAAATAGTAACAAGAATTGCTTAGGTATTTCATTTATCATTTTATTTATTCAGTTATTCAACAATATTTATTGAGTACTTACTGTGTTTCAGGCAATGTACAAGGTGCTAGGGATAGAGTGATGAGCAAAATGATGTCTTCGCTGAGCTTAGATTTTAGCAGGAGAGACAAGTATTAAATAAATATGGCACAAATAGTTGTGGGGGGATGATATTTTGAAATGTTAACTCATATTTTCTATGTAGTTTCATGGGGCTTTTGGACCTTCCTGATTTAATTAACACCTTCTACAATTTCTACCTCTAGGAAAGGATGCCACAACTTAAATAAATAAATAAACCAAATAAGTCTTAGCTTGGTCCTCAGGAAGAAGCAGGAAAATAAAACTCAGGTAATAGAAAATATATGAATTAATGAATTAGGACCACAATTGTACTCTATGCTGAGAGTACATTTCTGGGAGGATCATACTTTGAAAGCTAAGAAAGACCTCCAGCTCCCTGCTTCCTCCTCTATCTGGTCAGGCTGCAAATGAGGAAAGAACAGAAATCCTAGACTGGGTTGGGAATCCAGTGTGGAGAGACCATTGCCCCCTCCAAGTGGAGTCTGAGATGCTGGAAGAGTGCAGGCTGCAAGGTGAGTTGAGGCAGGTGGACCTGAGTTGGTTCAGAGAGCTTTTTGCATCTCATGACAGAATAGTTCCCTTGTGCCAAAAAGATGGCAAAGGGCCCCTCAGAGATTCCTGTATCCCAGTGGACCACGGGCCTAGAAATCTTTTGCTCAGGGATCCAAGAGGTTCTTGGGAAAGAAGGAAGACAGAGAAAGCCGCCAGACCTGAATGAGTTCAGCAGGTAGGACTCAAGATGTCTCTGTGAACTGGGCACTGAAGCCCAGGTCACCAGACAACTCAGAGGTTCTCCTCCTGGCCGTGACCCTGATCCTCAGGGCCCTTGTCTGAAGCCTTGGTTCTGTGTAAGCCCCTTGGGACTTAGATGCAATTCTGCTAAAGATTATTGTTGCCCCACATTCCCTCCCCTCGTGCATCCTTCTCCCCACCCACCTAGAGTCAGCCAATGACACTGGGACATGGGCCTTTTTCTTTTCTTGGGGACCCACCCATTCTAAACTCTCAATGTTTATTTTCCAACTTTCTTCATGCCCCCAGCCCAAGGAATTTTTATCTAATGAGCAAGAGGACATCTTGATTCTTTACTTATTGGGTAGTTTTCCAAATATTTTGCCCATGCCTTCAGTTCTTTTGACTTTCCCCAAAGAGCAGGATCTTGAAACCCGAAAGCTAAGACTTTACTTATTTTCACTTTGCATTTTGATGTGTTATCTCTTCCCTGAATTTTCTGGAAAGGACCAAAGGGTTCAAAGAAAGGGGAAAGTATCAGTTAATTTTTTAACACTTTAACCCTCCTAATTTTTTATATACAGTGTAATAAGCCATGAATAAAATTGCAGAATTAATGGAGAGTTTAAAATACGGTGAAGCAAACTCAGTGTATGAAAGAATTGTAAGGAATGAGAGAAGGAACAGAAAAAGAAAATAAAGAAAGTGTGTATTTTTGTTCAAATATGTGTGTTGGACCCGCGGGTGGAAGATGGCATCTGGGTTCAAAACTGTGGAACCTCTGGAGTATTACAGGAGATTTTTGAAAGTGAACTGCCGTCCTGATGGAAAAGAACTTGGTGAATTGAGAACCACAACTGTCAGTGTAGGTTCAATTGGTACTGCAGATGGTTCTTCTGTAGTGAAGCTGGGAAATACTACAGTAATTTGTGGAATTAAAGTGGAATTTGGAGCACCACCAACAGATGCCCCTGATAAAGGATATGTTGTTCCTAATTTGGATCTATCACCTCTGTGTTCCTGGAGATTTCGGTCTGGACCTCCTGGAGAAGAGGCCCAAGTGGCCAGCCAGTTCATTACAGGTATCATTGAAAATTCAGATAATTCAGAAAGAGGACTTATGTATCTCTCCAGGAAAGCTTGCTTGGGTTCTATACTGTGATCTCATTTGCCTCAACCATGATGGAAACATTTTGGATGCTTGTACCTTTGCTTTGTTAGCAGCTTTAAAAAATGTACAGTGGCCTGAAGTTACTATAAGTGAAGAAACTGCTGTAGCAGAAGTTCATTGAAAGAAGAGAAGTTATTTGAGTATTAGAACTCATCGGTTGCAATTTCCTTTGCTGTGTTTGATGACACTCTGCTTACAGTTGACCCTACTGAAAAGGAGGAACATCTGGCAACTGCAACCTTAACAGTAGTAATGGACGAGGAAGGCAAGCTATGTTGTCTTCACAAACCAGGTGGAAGTGGACTGACTGGAACTAAACTTCAAGACTGTATGAGCCAAGCAGTTATAAGACACAAAGAAGTAAAAAAACTGATGGATGAAGTATTTGAGGGTATGAAACCCAAATAAACAACCACCACGTTTTCAAAACAGATTTGTAAAAGCTGTATTTGTTACACTTTGCACAAACCTTTTATACTAAAATAAATATCAAACTACATTCTTCTGAAAAAAACAAAAAAGTGTGTGTTGGTGAGGTCTGCATGCTTTGATATGACATTGAATAAATAGAATTGGTAGTATACACCATGATGTTATTTGAGATAGATCTTAGTGTTTGAAGAAAGACATGAAAAAAATCATCGAAGTGCTCTGTTGTAACATCAGATTAAATGAAACAATAATAGGTAAATAAACTTCTAAGCACTGAGATTTTAAGATGCACATCAATTTTTCAAATCACTATAAAAAAACCCCTACATTTTAATTGCATTTAGCAAAACTGCTGAATCCCAAAACAGGCACTGTCACTTCTAAAATCTTCTAAAAACTCCCACAGAGAAAAATACCCCACCTGTCCCAATGCTAATCTTCTCCCAGGGACCTCTCTCCCAAACTCACTTAGTGTTTTGGTCACAGGGTATAGATGAAGAGATAGTATGAACAGAGCCAATAATGTTTCACTCATTTTCATTTTATCAAGTTCACTAGTTTTTAAGGTAGCTACAGAAACAGAAGGCCCAACAAGAAAACACCAGAGACTCCTGCTAACTGTCCCTTGATAAACATAACTCATCGAAAATATGTGTGAATAGATGACATTAAAAAAGGCAAAATCTTGACTATTCTTAGCTCACAAATTCTTTGGAAGCTTCTTAAAGGAATAAGCTGGCAATGCTCTCACATTTCAATTTTAAAATGAAAGGAATCTCTGAACTTTCCTTCTTTAGCAACAAACTCCCTTAACCCCTTGCCCCACTCCCATAAAGAAAAAAAAAAAAAAAAAAGAATAGGTTAAGATCCTTAGTATACATACTCCCCTTTTTGCCTAGATCCAGGTATAACCTGGAATCTGGATTTATCCTTCATACCTCATTAGTCAAGTTTAACACTTTTATTTTCCTCTTTAGTTTAGATTGCATTTTCTCACGATTAAAAATGGATAGCTGTGGCTTGGAAATGGGAAACGACACCATCTATGAACTAGAGCAAAGTTGAAGACAACTCTAAATTTTTTGAAAATATTTTTGGTAATTCCATGATCTTTCCTGACAATTGGTTACTCTACCCTCACTGAATCCTGTGGTATAAACTTACACACCCGAAGTTTATGGTACAACAAAGTACAGCTTCAGAGCTATTAGTAGCATTTTTTTTCCTTTTCTTTTTTTAATTGAATGGTCTTTCCAAGCAAGTCTAATTAGCTAACAGTGTTATAGCTCTGGAGTACTGAGTTCATTAAAGATATTCGGAGTACTGGTCCTGCAAAGCTTAGCTGCATGTGGCTATTGGATCACATATCTACTTTTCTGCCATGTAAGAAGAAAACATCTCAGAATATAACTATTAGTTGGCTTTGTGGTGTTGGGTTAGTGTGCCAGTCTGAGGTTAGAGCAGAGATGGGATCCCAAGCCCTGGGCTTTGTATTATATAGTATTGTATTTTTGATGTTGTACTTAAGGGTCAATTACTGTTTCCATTATAAACCCTGTTTTTCAAGGGTTTATAGCTCACCAATTTTCATTTTGGTATGCAAGCTGCATGAATACACAGGTTTTAAAAATAGCTTAAATTGAGCAGTGCCATTTTTAGATATAAAGCAGTAAAATATACTTTTCATTGCTTTCAGTTTGTTTTGGAAGTTTCCAATCTAAAAGTTTATTCTATCTTAAAATGCAAAAATGCGTGTTTTTTTTCATTCATTTTCATAACAACTTTGATGGTAAAAGGAAGCCAGAGTGGATATCAAATGACACTTCAAGGAGGAAAACAATTTAAAAATCTTTTTTGTGTGAAGATTTGTGGGTAGATGTCATTCCAGTCAATGTTCTTAAAAATCAATAAGCTAATCAATCAATATTCCCTGAGCATGAGCACTATTGCATGCCACTGTTGTGACAGGTACTGTGAGAAATGAAACAGCTCCCTGCCCACAATGTGTTTGAAATTCTAGTTAGAGAGAAATACAAAGACAGTAATATTAAGTATCAATAAAACAGCAACATACATGGAAGCATTTAAGTGATAAATCATGTGGCCAAGAATTTAAGAGGCAAAAGCAAAGCAATTCACAGAGTCGTGCAACTTACTGATGCCTTGCAAAAAGAACAAGAAATTCCAATGTATGGTAATTGCCCAGATATGGAAATTTACCCATCTAGGGTCATGCGGTCTTAAAAACTCTTTCCCTGACCATCAGAATTAGAATATCCCTACTTAAGGGCAAAGTTGTTCTCTCTGTTTCCAAATCATAAAAGCAAATTTTCTCTTGCATTAATTTAAACTAAACTTCTTGAAATGGTCCTCTACACAAGCTATTTTCACTGTCACCCTACTCTCACTCCCCAACCTATTCCAGTCTGGTTTCCAGCAGCACTACACAGCTCATACTACTTTTGCCAAAGTTACCAATGACCTCCTGTTGCTGCTGCCAGTGAAGAAGGCTTTGCTTTTCTCTTTCACCTAAATTTATCTCAATTTAGAAGAAGGATACAGTGTTCTATCTTTTGTCTCATAATGACGTTTGTCACTTCTTGTTCTACCCAGCATCCATTCCCCTCCCCTTGCGATGGGCACCTCTCTTTCTCTTTCAGGGACTGCCCCATTGGTGTGGAGTTTTGGTGGGAGATAATGGTTGCTTCCCATCAAGGAAGCTGAAGGGCCAGAACCTCCTTCTCTTTTCCCCAGCTCAGGAAATAGTGCTGTAGGCAGGACTCAGCCAACTACACACTTTCTCCTGGGACTTTAATGCCTGATCAAGTCAGGGTGTAGGGATGGTTAGACATCATATTCATGTACTGGCAGTGACAGAAGACCCCACAATTCTTGCTGCATCACACTTGTTATAGTTCATTCTATGCAGCTCCCCGGATCTCATTTTGTTTTCCAAAACTAGTTCTCCATTTTCTCTTCATTTCTGTTATCTCCAGATAGTCTTCAAGTAAATTTAAATTTTGCTTAAAATAGAAAGTCAGCCTCTGCTGCTTATAAACAGAATGTTAATAGATATAATTTCCAATGTTTGGCTCTTCTTTATAGCTTTTGCAGATTCATTTTCCACTGTCTATTCTTTATATGTTGCAATTCTTCCAGACACTTTGTAATGTCCCTTCTCATTTCACCCTCTGTTACCTACATGGGTTATTTTAACTACTCCCCTGACTTCAACTATTACCCACATGCTAATGACTTCTAAATCTAGCTAGTCATTCCAAATCTCTCCTCTGACCCTCATATTTCTTTATTTATGCCATTTGTTTTTTCATTTATTCTATAAATAACTTCTACTATGAGGCATATATATGATAGACAATGGAGAAACAAAGCAATATAGTTTTCCATTTAATGATGGTTAGTCTAGTGGATTCCATAATCTTGTGAAATGCATAATTCCATAAACTTTAACCTAATGGATGTCATAGTCTAGTGGATTCCATAGATGCTATGTAATATTCAACAACTCCACTTGGATATCTCAAAAATAGTGAATTCATCATCTTTCCCTGACATCTGTACTCAAATATTTCTCCTACCGGGATCCCTATTTCAATGAAAGTACTCAACTGCTTATACCAGGAACCTGAGCATTACACTAATTTTTCCTCTTCACTCCGTCCCCACCTCTGCACCAATTATTAAAGCTTGTTCATTCAGCGGTCTCAATATCTCTAGAATGTGACCACTGTCTGTCATCACTTTTGCTGCTGCCTTATCTATATAGGCCTCCATTCCCTTTTTCTAGGATCAACACAACACTAGTCTTGGTTTTTATGTCCAAACTGCAGCCAGAGTGAACTTGACAAAATTCAAGCCTATTTGTGATGATATTCTAGTTAAAACCCTTTGAAGACTCCATAATAATCTCAAAATAAAATGTAAGCTCTTTTCAAATCCCTTCCTTGTTACATTTCCAACCCCTCACGCATTGGCCTACAAACTTCTCACACTAGCTACTGAAATTCTCTCACATCAGCAAATGGATTGTGCTCTCTCTCTCAACTCTCCTTCTACTCAGCATATCTTCCCAGTTTCATATGAATTCCAACCAGGTCAGCTCCACTCATTGCTTAGGTAATTTATCTCTCCCTCTGAAGGCTTACTCTTCCTAAAAGACTGGGTTATGCCCATTTTTACAAATTCTTAAAACATCTTGTTTTCTCCACATCCTAACATTCATTACTCTGTATCATTAATTACCATGTTTTATGGGTAGATTTCACTAGAATGCAAGGCATTTGAAGGTAGAAATCATATCTCTTTCTACATTGTTTTACCCATAGCACACAGCAGATGATCCATAAGCATTAGCTAAACAAATGAATCTTAACGTTGCATTATCAAAAACTCAATATCAAACTGTACAAAGATATTTTGTTTTTGTCCAAGCTTTAAATACACTGGATTGATCTGACCATTGACAGAGTTATCTATCTGAAAAGTAGCGTACTTATGTTTATATGCTGTGATCTGTTGCATCAGTTACAGATGATGAAACAACAACGGGTTCCAGATGTGTCCTCCAATCATACCTCAGCTGTACCACGCAACACATTAACAATACTTTATTTGCTTTGACATTAGTATGCTTCTGAAAATATTTTAGAATCCACTAGGATTGGCTACTTAAGGATTACAGAAATCCAGGACCCCAGATATGTAATTACATCCCTCATAAGGATCCTAAGAACCTATATTTTTTCCATTCCCACTTCCTTATCCTTTTCTTTCTTAACCTTCTTCAAAGGTAACGAAAAGTGGTCCTGAGAAGAGATCTAGGGTGAGAGAATGTTCTCCCTCAGGTATACATAAAAGATCATTAAGATCTGAAGCTATCTGAGCCCTAAAGCATAAATCTAAAAGATTTATTCTGAGCTGGAGAAGAAGAATTGGAAGAGAAATAGTATTGAGTACCTAGTATGTGCCAGGTGCACTGAACTCATATGAGGTAGGTGGATAGACATACAGCCTCAACACGTTATAGACCAACACTGTGATACATGAGGATACTTGAGGGTTCCTGAGACCTTTTCAGGGATTCTACAGAATCAAAACTATTTGCACAATATTTTTTGCCTTTTTAACCCTCATTCTCCCATGTCTATAAAGTGAAGTTTTCCAATGGCTACACACTATTTGATATGACAACAAACTGAATGAAGAAGCAAATATGAGAACCCAGACATTAAAGAGATTTGCTAAAATATAAAACAGTGCCACTCTTCTCACTAAATATTTTTGTTTTGGAAAAAGTCGTTACTTTTTCCGAAAAACAGTTTAATGAAATGGTTTGGTTGTTTTTTAAAATAAATTAATAAATACATGTTTTTAAATGTCAGCTTAAATTTCTATTAGGGTAAAAACTGAGAGATACAACACCCTATTACTGAATGCCCTCAATAATTTTTTAGTAAAACAAGGTTATTGAGACCAAAAAGCTTGAGAATTGCTGGCATAGACAGTGGAATAATCATAAGAGAAGGCATCTAGCCATCAATGATACCACAATGAACAGCACTGCAGCTGAAACAAATCCAAGTGTGGGTGATGACCAGTTTTGACTTAGTGCCCCATTTGGCCATCTCTCAGCCAGTCTTCCAGGACTGCAGTGCTAGGATAAAGACAGAATCATAACCAGTACAGCCATGTAAATGTAAGCAGTAAGCTTTCAGTAAGTGGTTGAGGACATTCCTTGTAGGACTACATTGCCCATTCTCTTGGATCATCAATTCAAAACGCATTGTTATTTGATGTTATGGAAGTCCACTTTATTGGACATAGCTCTACTGTGCATTAAATTTTGTTTGAAGTATGCGTAAATTAAAGAAAATCTTTGCGTACTTATCTTTCTCCATTGTGTTTGTAGGTGTGCTGTTTCAGCTAACTCTCAACACTTACTTGGGTATCATGGCAAGAAGGTGTGCAATCAATGTTTGTAAGCTAATCAACTGATTAATTCTTGCCTAAATCCGGAAGAAAGCATCACTTCATTCTTGGTGGACTAGCCTATCAACCACGTAGCAACTTACTTCTATGAGTAGAAGTATTCAACTATGCTCTTACTCAATGTAACCGTCCCATATTCTGAAGGAGTGAATACAAGGTCAATGCAAGTGTCCCCACTGCCTTGGGAGAAGATTTCAGGGTTTCTTTTTTTTTTTTTTTTTTGCGGGCTTCTCACTGTTGTGGCCTCTCCCGTTGTGGAGCACAGGCTCCAGATGCGCAGGCTCAGTGGCCATGGCTCACGGACCCAGCCACTCCGCGGCATGTGGGATCTTCCCGGACCGGAGCACGAACCCGCGTCCCCTGCATCGGCAGGCGGACTCCCAACCGCTGCGCCACCAGGGAAGTCCAGGGTTTCTATTTTTAATAGACTTTTCCTAAGAGTAGCAAAGCCACCATGAAAAGAACAGTTAATGAAACTTGTTTTCTTCATTACCAAACTTAATATAAATACTTCCACATGAATGTTCTTTTCTCTTTTTTAAGTTATTCATGAAGTCTATCTTTGCTAGAGTTGCGGGGGGGGGGGTGATATACAAGAATAATCTCAGAAATTATTGCAACAGGAGAGAAGTAATATAATATTTTAAACCCCAACTAATATAAGGAACAATTCATAATCCCCCCAAATCACAATACAATAAAATTAAGAATGAAGGTTAATCCTTAATTTGACCTACATTAAATAATTATCATGTAGAGGTAAAATCAGATCATTTCAAGGTCTCCAGAAGACTTCAGTTTAAGTAAATGAGATCTTAGATTTTACATTCTGACATCACTTGCTTTTATTTTTCCCTCTGGTACAAACTCGCATCAGGATCCTTTTCCTGTGCAATTAGCAAGATAACTGTCTTACCTAACTGACAATGCCCCTTTTCATTTTGGGGTCTGCAAGCATTTGCCACTTACACTCAGATCATGTTTTTGTGATAGGCCACAGAGCAACTTTCTTTAAAGCTATCAAAGCCTTCCTCATTATCCTTTATGGGCTGTGCAGAAAACATCTCAACTACTAGACATTTAACTGGAGTGCAGTAGAATGGGTTTGCTGGCCCTCTCCAGTTCCTTGGGTAAAAGCTCTGTTCATAATCAGTGTCTGGTTTTTTAAATCACCCTCAAGAGGTTCCTTCCGGTCCACTTCAGTTCCCTTTTTAGTGTCCCACTGATTTTCCAGACTTTAGGAACGTGTCCTTAACCGCCCGCTTTTTCAATGGCTCTCTCCACTGAATGCTAAAGGAACACTTTGATACTGCAGACATTGAGAAAGGAATATCTTGAGAACTAACACACCATTTATAACAGTACAGTTTACAATAGCATTTCCTACAGAAAGAAGGTGCCTTCTCAGAAAGAGAAGGATGATTTTTGTACCCCATTTAGTTTCAAAACTACAAGCAACACCCTTGTTTCTTGTCAATAAAAAGGAAGATAGAGTAGAGTAGCAATCACAATACATAAAAGATATTATTTGTCCCCAGAGTGCATACCAAACTGTAACTCACTCAAAGAGCTTGCATGAATTATGAATGGCAGGAAGGCGCAGAGAGGAACTTAGCACAGACCCACCCCACACTGCTGTTACACGAATATTTTATAGGCAGAGAAGCCACATGAACTATGTGATGAGATGGCAAAGGTATATATTTTATGTTTAATTCCCATCCTGCTCTAAATCTCATTTTAAATAATATAGGGACACTACAGAAGCCGTGCATCTGAAAATATAATATTGATTAAATTTTAATAGCAAATAAGCTAATCAGGATAAAATCTGAAAAACCTCATGGGAATGGTGGGATTTTCAAAAAGATGTCCCCGTGGCCCCCAAATAATAACAAAAACAAAAGCAAATGAAGAACAGAATACACTGCGTTTTAAACTGTACACAGAAGTGGAAGACAGAAATATAAGGAAACTTGGGCATTTATGTAGCATTTGGAAAGGTAATGGTGGGCACTAAAGGACTCTGCTTTGACCTGAAAGTCAGGGGCAAAGCCATTATTGTTTCTGTTGCCTAGATAAAGGGTATTCATGTTGTAATGTAACGTATCGGTATATTGTCCAGTTCTTTTTTAGACTCTGTAATAAAAAATTGTAGTCATTTTCCAAAGAAAAGTCATAGAATGATCAGATCACAGCTCTATAAATAAAAATATGCCAGAGACTTTCAGTCTTGTCTCAGAATACAGTATTCATGTGTCCTATTTTCTTATTTTTTCCCTCTAGCATTTTCCTTGAGGTTTTTTTGAACTAAATAATCAGGAGGAATTGGGAGGGGAAAGGGGGAAAGAAACCTTTTCCTTCTGCAGAAAAAAATGG
Organism: Pseudorca crassidens; assembly: GCF_039906515.1. Lineage (NCBI taxonomy): Eukaryota > Metazoa > Chordata > Mammalia > Artiodactyla > Delphinidae > Pseudorca > Pseudorca crassidens. The sequence continues at coordinate 84,821,602 of NC_090301.1, forward strand.
TTGTATAGAAGAGTTTTTTACATACACACGCGCACATACACACACTTACACGAACCTCAAAAAGGAAATAGTTGAGCTGAAACAGAATCATTATCATGAAGTCTGTGTTAGGAAAAAGAGGAAAAAATATAAGGGCGAAGACTCATCTGAATGATCCTAGTTAAGGGCCTTACCAAGGAGACAGCTTAAGTTATCTTTGAAAACTGGTGAGTCGCCCTGCTTGGCTAAGTATGAATTGAATGTTCCCAAAGTAACATTTCACAAATAGGGATACCCTTCCATTTCACACTGCTCTTTCTCGAAATAGCAACACCATTTAGCAATATTTCATATCAAGACAATTGCACTGTAGAATTATTATAGTCTTAGTGCTTCATTAAAATTAAAAAAAGTTAAATCCCTGTTTTGTTGAACACAAGAAATGAATAGTAAATATTGATTTAGAGTGAATGCAAACATTTCCCTAGGAGTGGATAATTACTGCCTTTCTATGCAAAACACTTATATTTGAAGAAGCACTTCACTTACTTTGCCATGCGGTATACATTCTTTAGTACATTTTAAATTATACGTTGTCCTGGACAATGTCTGCTCTATAATTTCTTGTGTCTCTACACCAGAGTCAGTATGTAATTTTAAACTACCAAGTTTCTGCCAACTAGGAGAATAGGCTTAACTCTCTTTGCTGGGTTCACAAATACACAAGGAGATCTGGAAAGACACCGGACTGATGATCTCAGACCTGGAGAGTTTGGTCTCTTTTTTCAGGCCAACAGAAATGCCACTAGTAACTGGCCACAGACTTACAAAGCAGAGACTAAATGGAATATAGAATTCATGTACCTAAGCCAGTTTATAGCCCATCTAAAAGATATGAATTAAATAATTAACATTAGAAATTTTTGATGAATGACTAGTGGTTTGGATACTTCTTATAGAAAGGACTAGTTAAATAAGGGACCATTATACTTTAGAATATATCTCTTGTCAAAATTTTTTATTATTGTAGTTTTATCCCTCTGCCAAGATATTTGCAGCATAGCTTTATTTAAATTATGTAAAGGAATTCATTTTAACCATTTCAATGTCACCTATGTAGATGGTGATTTAATTCAGCAGTTATGTTAGAATACTTTTAATTGTACAGAATATACAAAGCTTATATTTGTATAAAAATATTAAATAGTACAAAGTTATAAAAGATCATGTATATCATGGTATTCATCATTTTTACCTGTAAATTTGCCATTCACTAAAGTAATAAAAATACTTGCAAAATCATCTCATATTAAAGTACCCATCATTCTATTCTGTTTCTATGAAATTGGCTTTTTTTTTTTTAAGATTCTACATGTAAGTGATAACATATAGTATTTGTCTTTCTCTGTCTGTCTTATTTCACTTAGAATAATGCTCTCAGAATGGTTGCCAGGAGTTGGGGGGCAGGGAAAAGGGGGAGATGTAGGTAAAAGTGTACAAACTTTCAGTTAGAAGAAGAATAAGTTCTGAGGATCTAAGAAACAGCATGGTGACTATAGTTAGTAATACAGTATTGTATACTTAAAAGTTGCCGGGAGTAGATTTAAGCATTCTCATTACACATACACAAAAAAAGTAACTATGTAAAGGAATGGATGTATTAATTATCTTGATCTTGGTAATCATTCTACAGTGTATAGCAAATCCTCACTTTGTACACCGTTAATACAGACAATTTTATGTCAGTCAGTCCTCAATAAATTTGGAGAAAATTATAAATAAATAAATATGTACATAAATAAAAATTTAAAAGATTAAAGTATATGAAGAAATGAAAACAAAAAAATGCTAAATTTGGAGTAAAGCTACTCAGTGGGAGATAAATGAGATGAGACCAAGGGATTGTTTATGTGCACAGACTGGTTACGTGTCCTGCTTCCATAGAATCTTCACATTCATGTATTGTGAAATTTAGTCTCATTTGTTCTCTCTGGTTTCAAACTGCATACAGCCTCCTACCTTTTGGATATATTAAAGATTACAACATAGGAAAAATGAACTCTAAGAGGAACAAAACAGTTTCAGTGGTTATACCAACTATGAGTGTACTTGAAGAAGATTCATCAAAGTTTCAACCTTTTGCATGTCATGTAGTGTCTTGTGGCATCCACTGTGCTCTCTTCTGTTTATACCCCCTCCCATTATTGGCTTATTTTAGGCAAACTTGTCTGAACACAGGAACTGCCTGGGGAATTCATTAAAAATGATTCTCAAGACCTTATTCCAGAGAGTCTGACCCAATGAGTCTGGAACAGGGCCCAGGAAACTTTTTTTTTTTAATGCTCCAGATAATTTTATGATTAAGTTTGGCAAACATAGTTCTAGACCTTCATCTAACCCGTCCTCTAAACTCAATTTTATTTTTAATCAGTGTGGGCAATATTTTCACTAGCTGTACTTGAGGAGGAAAGGGGGAAGCCTACTCTCCAGCCTGCTCAGTGAGAAATATCCTCACTGTTCCTATTTCAGTGTAAAAGGAAAGCACAACTAGGATTGACTTTAAGTCATACCAAAGTAAAACTAATTAATACCAGCCCTATTTCTTGATGGAGGTTTTGATAGAGGTGTGTTCTAAGGAACAGGGAGGTCTGAGTTACTCAAGTGCAGATTGAAAAGGATGTGGGCACAATAAATTGACAAAGAACTGAGAGGGCTGGATGGAGAGAAAACTGATAAATTACCTAGGTCACAAATGAGACTGAGCTCTGTTCCTTGGAAATATACTAGATCTAATAGTTGTCTGAGAACACACTTAATCTGCAAAAGACTATGAGGATTGTACTGATGTTAATTTTTTAAAAAAATGCAAATGACAACTTAATACTTCAGCAGAAATTATGAATAGAGACATAATTCACTAGCACATAGTAAAAAGCTTAAATGCCAGATTTGATCACAACCATGTGAGTCAAATCCAACTTCGATTGTGTCTCTGCAAGTGGTATCAAGAGATGTTTTGGAAGAGAATGGAGTAGATATCCGAGATGACAATACTAAGGTAAACAGCGTTGATGAACATCAGAGGTACTGTAACAGTACACAGTCAAATTTTAAAAATCATAAAGACAATAAATGGGTATGATAATGTGTTTGACCTTGTCCATTATGCCCCTCCATATTCCATCACTCTAACCAGTGAATTGTGTAGAAATTTGGCTTTTTTAGTGTATTTCTTAGCAGCATAGGCAGCAGGGGAGCTGTGGGCAACACACGCCAACACTCTTACTCAAAGAAGAAACCCCCAGAACAGGTTCTACAATCCAGCCCTTGACTCCAGTCATTCACTGGTTTTAGAAACTCCTTTATTTTATCTAATCTAAGCTACTACTGACTGCAACACACTTCCCAATTTCCACAATGTTAAAAGGTGAAAAAAAAAATGTGCATCTTACAATCAATAATATGTGAAACTCTTAGAGAAAAAAAAGTAAAACAACAGACAGCCTCCTGAGGTTTTAATGGTGCTTATCAAAGAAACTCAAAGTTAGGCAAATAAAGTTCTGGGGGAATGGTCCACCCCCAAGTCAATCCCCAGGGCACTGATACCATGTGAGGATGCCATGAGCTGCTTACAATCACTCTGTCACAGCAGGAGAACCTTCGCCCTCTCAGATGAGGTTATGATAAAAAATGCACAAGGGACATCTCTCAGAGCAGATCTCAGAGCAGCCAGATTGGGGACCATGGAATCCTCTCCACCACCAGAAGGAAGAGACCCTGCTGATCTAGTCTAACAGAATATGGTATATGCCAACAAATCTTGACCACTGTACAGTAAGTTGTTTCCCCTCCTCTTTTCTAAATGGTAGTCTTAATGGATTTATCCCCTTTTTCCTCTTCCTTTGTTTGTGGAGAAGGTAATTGAAAATACCATTTAGCACTCAGTGAATGAACCATGAAATTGCTACATCTGCATCAGACTCCGAGAAAATACACATCCCTCAAAGATTCTGAACTTGGACCTGGGATGCAGTAAGAGAGTGAGATTTGAGTTTTCTCTCTTTTGGAAGGGGTAAATGTGTTTATAATATACAGGAAGGTTGTATTATTTTAGTCAAGGGCATTACAAAATTGTTCATATATAAAGAGCATATGTAGAGAAAAATTGGCCACAAGTAGTTACTTGTGAGTTTACATCTATTACCGATATTTGGGGGAAAATCTAGCTTTCACTATGGGAATTGTCTCTGTGCCACATCATTTTGATATGTTTCCTCTAAGATTGCTAGCTGTAAGATCACCTATGCTACAGGGCATCTTCCATCATGTGGAGACAGCTTGCCTAGAATGAATCCATCAGAGAGGAAAGTAAATCTTGGAGAGTGGTTGGAGAGAGTAAAGAAAAAAAGTGTGTGTGTGAGTGTGTGTGTGTGTGTGTGTGTGAGAGAGAGAGAGAGAGAGAGAGAGAGAGAGGGAGGGAGGGAGGAGGGGAGAGGGCAGGAGAGAAGAGGAAAAAAGGAAGTCAGAATTCCTAGAAATATGAGAAATTATAGAAGAAAGTTCAAGTTGGTTTTCTGTCACTGGCAACTGAAAGATGCCTCCTTAATACAGAATAAATTGTCTTGATTCAAATTTCACAATAGCTTTGCAAAGGTGGGGACAAATAAGAAAACTGTTATTGACTCACTGTGGTTAAATCAGTGAGAGTGCAAAGAGAAAGCAGATCTCATATCCTACTTCCACGGGGAAGCTGAACCTAAATTTATCACAATACACAACCACGAAATATCCCGCTAATGAGGTCAATATCAAACAGCCATAATAGCTAACACTTGTTGAATTCTCATCATGTGCCAATCATTACACTGTTAATGATATATTTATATTAACCCCTTCCATCCCCTCAACAACCAAATTAAGTAGTTTTACTTACTCCATTGTACAGATGAACAAACTGAGGCTTAGAGAAGATGAACAATTTGCCCCAGGTCACACAGCCAGCTGGGATTACAACCCAGGCTCTTTGCCCTTACTCATCTGTTCCCTTAACCACCATACTCAACTTGGGACAAGTATAGTACTTCCCAAACACCAATGGAATTCTTGTATTTATCTTTCTCTCCTGTCCAAGTCCAGAATGAGAGAAAAAGTGTTTTCCCTCTGCCAACAATACCACTAACATTGCTACATTGACATTATTCAGCAAATTGCTTTCACTTAGTAAGCATGGTGAGAACTCCCTGCCTAAACATTAGAGACGGTTTTCCAACAAGCACAGATCCAACTAGAAATAGACCAAAATATTCAAAAGTTGAAGTGGAATTTATTATTATTAATTCCACTTCAAGATTTATTTCAAGACCTGCCTGACTGTATGTCAGTGCTGGACACCAGAACAGAATCTAATTAGCCTGGCTGTTATTCAGCATCGATGCTCAGACTTACCCTACTTGAGCCCTTGCGGCAGGACACGATTTCAGAACGCTGAGTGTTCAAAGGAATGTCACCTCTACAAACAGCGTTCTTAATGTCAAAGGATAAAGCATCACAGCTGTGGGGAAAGTTGTACATCTACCAGGAAAATATTCATCAGCTACCCAGCTGGTCATTCCCTTTGCCTTTGGCTATTTGGACATATTTTAGTAAAGACACCCACAAGATCTCCAATCTTAACTGTGAAGCTTGAGAAAAAATGTCCAGTGAAAGTTGTTCTCAGGTGTAATAGAAGAAACTCCTTTTAACTCCTTTGCCTCAAGATTTACATAATTGTAAGGGCAAACAAACCAAACGATAAAAAAAAAAAATACCAGGTACTACAGATTAGAAATGAAAAGTAAACCAGCGCATGCCAGTTTCTTGCTACAAGTTCCAGCCGATACCAAAGTCAATGTGACTAAGATGTAGTGTGGAGAGAAAATCTCCCAGGATAATCAAGGGATATACTTCCAAGTCTACTTCCCCCACAGAACTGTTTTGTTTTCTCACATCAATGAGCTAGAATAAAATGTGGATCCCATGATCAAGCTGGCAGAAGTCATGCTCCCTACCTGGATGCTCGAAAATTGTAAATCACAACTTTACAAGGATTTAACTTTTCCCTTTCCAAAGTAATCAAATGTTGTGGTGAGGGGGCCACTAATCATGACAAAAAATATACTGCAAATGCTTTCTTTTGGTGCCAAGTCCAATAAGTTCTCTGAGTGAAATTAAATGCACGATCTGATTCCAAACCACAGCTTCCCTTGGGGATGTGCAAATCTCAAGAGGGGGCTGAAAGGCCAGTTTTATCAAAGCCCAGGGTTACACCCATGTTTTTCAAGTTTTTTTTTCCCCTTTTTTAACTACTGCCTGTAGTATAAACGGCTCAGGCCCCTCTGCTTTCCAGCCTTCATAGTCAAATCAGCGCTTCATACTTTCCACATTCGGCCTCTAAAAAGTGGGCCAGTCCCTGACTTCTCTTAGTTTCTCACAGTTTTTGTTTATTTTAAGAGATTCTCTGCTGAACTCCAGGGAAGGGGGAAAAAAGAGAGGGAGAGAGAGAGGAATCTGTTATGTTGTAAGCAATTACTGGCTCCATCTCTTAGATCTGCAGTATCACAGGAATTAGAGATGGAAAAGACCCATTAGGTCATCCTGTACACCCTGGGCCAGCACAGCGCTATTCCCTACTGTAGATTATCTCTTCTGAGAGTTTTTAATATGTTTAAAGGGAAGCCAATGATAACATGGTTTCACTTTATTTCTTTTGGGGCTTTGTTCTGTCCAGTCTACAACATGCCATTTCTATGGATGGGCCCAGGGTGACTTTTCAAAGGACATTTGACTGCCCATAAGAATTAAAACAACATTTGTGCTTTCCAATAACTATGATCCATAAGTTCAGCATGGAAGCATTCATAAAAACAAATTCTAAACAGCCAATGTTTAGTCCCAGGGATGGAAATGTGACATGGAAAAAACTGTACATAGACATAGTCTATATATCGAGTACATAATACCACAAATGTAACTGTGTTAGTGTGCATACATGCTCACATAAAGTGCACACAACTACTCATCATTACCCCAGAGTGTTTCTGTTTCCTCAGAGTTGTGCCCAAATGCTGCATAATTCACGAAAATGTGATCCAAAATATTTAAGGTTATGTTTCTCACAATTTTCTTCGGATCTCTCTTAAGTCACGCATTTTAAATGTCAACTTGCATAGAGAAATATTTAATTTCAAAAATACTCCTCCATTGGGAAATTCTTTAGCTCTTCCTTAAGTAGCTTTGCTTTTTTTTTCTCCTCCGTTCTTATCCTAAGGTAACAGAGTGTTTTGGTCTACTTTTGATGTGCCAGCCTAGGTACCCTTAGCTGAGAGACTACCAGTCCCATCCCTCAGGAAAAGAAATACAGTGTGAGGGGGCTTCCCTGGTGGCACAGTGGTTGAGAGTCTGCCTGCCGATGCAGGGGACACGGGTTCGTGCCCCGGTCCGGGAAGACCCACATGCCACGGAGCGGCTGGGCCCGTAAGCCATGGCCGCTAAGCCTGCGCGTCCGGAGCCTGTGCTCTGCAACAGGAGAGGCCACAACAGTGAGAGGCCCGCATACAACAACAACAACAAAAAAAAGAAATACAGTGTGAGGGAAACCTAGCATGAAGAATGAACACATTGTGTGCTCTTAAGTGACTACCATCTTAATCCATTGGCCTTGAAGGCTATCTGTAGGAGATCAAATCAATATTACTATTTGAAAGCATACGATTTTGTGCTAGGATCATAATCAATCCTGATAGAATGTGTATTTTTTCTTATAGCATGTTCTAAGTTATATAGTATTTTTGAGGTATAATGCAGGATATATTTTCATTTGAATATGTTTAATAAGCTGGCCCATCTTTGATATGTGTGGTAGATAAGAATGATTTCTCACTGCTCTACTAGGAGGCAGGGTAGTTTATTAATCAAGAGTCTGCAGTATGGACCTTTTACAGGGTTTGTGATTGTGGGTACTACCAGTTACCTTTCATTTGATCAGTGGTTTATATAATACTCTTCAAGAAAAAGAACCTAACTTATCCCAAAACAAATGTATACGATAGAGGGGCTCACTTTACTTTGTGTAGCTTAAAGAGTACAACTAAATTAGAGAACTTTAGAGGAAGAAAGCTTGGGCTCCAAAACCCATCAGGTTCTTCTCATCCTTGCTGGGGAAGCCGTTGAGTTTTTCCTCCCTTGACAAGGGCTCTTCTCATGACTGTTTCCTAGGAATACTCCTTCCCTTCAAAGATGCCCTCTCTGACCACTCTGGCTATTGGGGATCCCCCATTAAGCCTCTTACAGAACCCTCCTTATTTAACTCCAATAAGAATCAATTATTGCATTGTTTATTTATGGTTTAGCCAGCTCCCTAAAGAGTGGCATGGTGTTCGAGTTAAGGGCATAGGCTCTAAAACCATCACCCCTGGCTTAAATTCCTGCTCTGCCGCCTATTAGCTGCTTCTCTTTGGCAAGTTACTTGTACTCTCTCCCTTACCTGTAACTGGGGAAAATAGAGTTTCCACTTCACAGGCTTGTTGCAAGGAGTAAAGGAGCGAAAACTTGTAAAGCCCAAGGTAACTAACATGCAGTGTGCTCCCAATAAATATCAGGAGCTATTGCTTTAGTATTATTTTCCTTTGTGTTTCAAAGCCTAGTTTAATGCCTGGTACATGACTGGCACTCAATAAATGTGTATTAAAGATATGAAAGAATGGACATTCTGAAGAATGTTCCTAAGCGGAAAATTCCAACAATGGGAGCTGTTGCTCTTTGAGGTCATAAATACCTGTCAGTCAACAAAATTGCTGAAAGAACTTTTAGAAAGATTTTAGAAGTCATTCCATAATAGTGTGGGAGATGTAGCTAATCACTAAGATTTCTTCCAAGTGGAAGATGCTGATATTGATCTAAGGTTGTGCTCTCACCACTTCCCCTCTTTGGGTCCTAGTTTTCTCAAAGATAAAATAAAGGTTTTTGACTAGATCATCTCTAGGGTCCGTCCTATTCTAATATTCTATGATTCTATATGTGAGCCATCTGACTCTTGTTATTACTTTTTTTTTCTGCAAAAATTCCCATAGAATAGTTTTTCATTTGGCAACCAAAGTAACTTGGTTCAAACGGCACCTGGAACAGAGTTATTCTACCCCAGGGTCAGGGAGCCCTAACAACTGGTGACTGTGCTGTAGTCACTGCCACTTGGTGACAGGAACATAAACAGTCCATTTCCCATGCCACCTCTTTCCACTACCATATTCTCTTTCACTTCCCACCTTCCGCAGCAATACAGACTCGCCTTATGCATCTCCAAAACACAAGAATTCCACCCACGCAGCACTGCAGAAATTAGAGCCAGAAAACCCCTATTAGGTCATGCAAGCCACACCCCTTCTAGAGCAGGAACATCCTCTTCAACTAACATTTGAGCTCTCCTTCTGGCTCCAAAATGTGGCCAAGCTTTAGTGATTCCTGGATATGGTTTGAATAACAGTTTATAAGCATTCTGGGATCCTTTGAAAATAAAGGTTCCATATAAAGTTATCTTACTATTTTGTTTATTATAAAGTGGTTTTGTTGCTGTTGTTTGTTCATCTTCCTGGGAGTAGTCACAAGAAGATTTCTCAAAGAAGAAATTGTACCAGCAAGCCTTTGACCTGATTTTTATCAAATCTGATAGCCAGCCATTAAGAACCTAGCTGATTAAAGCCCTGATTGCCCTGTTGTAAATGTGCAATAAAAAAATAGTTTGGAAAACAATTAAAATATTTAAAGTATACGTGTTAATTATTGCTAATATATTTGCTCACATTTTCCTCAAGTTAAATTATATATTTATCATCAATGTAAATTCTGTTTATTTTTAATCGTATAACAATGCTTTATTGCCTTTGGATATGAAGTCTTATAACTGTTAATTTGCTAAACGTTCAACATTTTAAAAATGTTTGCCTGTTTCATTGTGCTGAACATACAAATCCAACTTATTACTCCAGGTGACAAGAAAGCCAGCTGATTAACACAAATGTCAAACACCACTGGGGATTCAACCCAAATCCTTGGCTACTATCCAGCCACTCCTCTGGCTCATAGACAATTTCATTATTTCTCTGTTAGAAAGGGAACATGAGGCTGGGAAACTGTCCTAGATGACACAGTAAGTAGGACTCCGCATTCTACTTAAGGCTTTCTTCTCTTGAAGAGCTTAAGGCAAATAGCCTAGGATAATATTTCTTTTTACCGTACACACAAACAAAATTAGCATTACTGTACCCATTTTACAGAGATGAAAGCTTGATTGTAGAGAAACGGGGCCACTGGTCATTGTTACCCAAATCATAGTGGAGTCAGAGAAGCCCCGATATCTGTCTCCTAAGTGCTAACGCATCTTCATATCCAAATGACCACATTTTCTTAATGAATCACTAGTAGTAGGATCTACAAAGCACTCTGCAAAATGTAAAATGCTACTAAAATGTATAATAGGCATAAAGTTCTGAACTGGGATAGTTTTTTTCTCCATCTGAAACTATATTAAAAAGAAGAATTATTATAAGGAGTGGTACTAAACTCAACATATTATTAAGAAATTGCTGTTATTTAAGATAATATAATAGGTTCCATATTTATCAATGTTTCATAAACTAAAGATAATTTCCTGAATTTACAAAAGCTGCTATTCACATTGGAAAGCTCTGGATAATTGCTGTCTATCTGACACAGGAATAATAATGCAGAGGAACCCAACTGTGGGCCATAGTTGGAATAAACCTCAACTTCCAAAACTTTCCAGCGAAACAAACCCCAGAGGGGGATAGAGACAGATATACACCACTGCGAGATTTCAATTGTCAAGTTTTCAGCAAAACTAGAACAAGTTTTCAAAATAACAAAAAAAGGGGCTCAAAGGATAAATAGCTATTGAAGGGAGTACTAGGAACACAATTTTCGGATCAGATTAGGAGGACATAGAATGGGTATAAACTAACAGAAAGTATTTTAAGGTTATATTGAATATGGGGCCAAGTGAAAGGAATACAACAGGTTCAGCAGTTTTAAAACCTTAATGATAAATGAATGAATCAGTGTGGGAGGATGTCAAAATTTCCTTAAAAGAAAGCATTCTGCATAGAAATGCAGCAGTTGAAGGCAATATAAAAACAGTAGCATTGGGCTTCCCTGGCGGCGCGGTGGTTGAGAGTCCGCCTGCCGATGCAGGGGACACAGGTTCGTGCCCTGGTCCGGGAAGATCCCACATGCCGCGGAGTGGCTGGGCCCGTGAGCCATGGCCGCTGAGCCTGCGCGTCTGGAGCCTGCGCTCCGCAACGGGAGGGGCCACAACAGTGAGAGGCCCGCGAAATGCAAAAACAAAGAAAAAACAGCATTTATGCCATACTCACCAAGATACCTATTTCTCCATTTAACACATTTGCCCATTTAAACATAGACACCACCTCATGGTGAAAAACACTATTAATCTAGAATTTTTGAATTTTAGGGACTAACATAGCCAACAAGTCTCATTTCAAGTTCGCTTTGAGTGATGAAGACCTTAGGAAGGCTGCTTGGATCGTGGCTTTGAGAATTTGGAGGCCTCACCTGGCTCAGTGGGAAGAGTCTGTAATCAATTATTGCTGCCTGTCATGGCTGTGGGAGAGGAAAATCCAAGCCCACTTGCCATTTATTTGATTTTCTGATCCAGTATAACCCTCTTCACTTACAGCTGAGGAATCTGAGGCATTGGTGGGATATGGGGTTACCTTTACGAATAAAGAGCTAGAGTGACTGGCCTAAGGGTAGACTGATATTGGGTTGGTCTTCTTTGCAGAATGCAGGTATCCTGATGTCAAGTTCCCTGCCCTTTCTTTCTACCAATTGCATTCTAAATTCTGATTGTTTGGAATTCAACAATAGATATGACTAATACTCAGTTACACTATAATAATATAATCTTAGTTCGTTCTACAAAAAAAAATCATAATACTTAAATATATTCTTAAACCTTTTCAAGCCCCTAATATCTATCTTTCTGGAAGAAAAATAATTTCTTACTAAAACTTAATTTCTCTAAGACATTGAATCCGATAAGTGTACTGTTTTTCCTAGGCTTCAAATTCTTTAGCCTTCTTTCTCTCTGTTTAGAGAGTTTATAAATCTCACTGACTTAATCCCATTCAGTGTGATACTAAAACTAGCAATGAAGTGTAGAGGAACCATTAATGTTCCAAATTCCTCGAAAATGCACACCATGGTGCCCTTGAGTAATCTCAAACTATTAGCCATAGTCCCTCGAAGCTCACAGCAAGCAGTATGGAATATCCATTGGCCCAGCATTTACCTTCTATAAGCACACCCTATACAGAATTACTTTTTAGAAATTCAAATGAAATATTTCAGGTAAGCAAATAGTTGTTGCCATTGTCATAACTGAATATCTAATATCCATACAAACATAAAATAATGCAGTACTAACAGGTGTTGCTCTTCACTTAAATTTCCCCACATAATCTAGGGTTTTTTTCACCTCGTATACAGATATACTTATTTTAAAACTTACTTGAGTGCACTCAACAAAGTCGAGAAAACAACATCTACAAAAGGCTCCCGGTGAAGAAACATGCAGAAACCAAGAGGATGGGTTGTAATGTATGCCTCGTGAGCACCTGGATTCTTCCACCATATTTGTCAGAACTCTCTGTACTATGTGTGCATTGGAAAATCGATGGCAAGTCTCTATTATGTGAGCCTTCTCTGAAAATCCTTTAACGCAGACAACACTTTTTAAAAAATAGCAAGGGATGGGGTAGTCATAGGGCATATCTTATGACTTTTACTGCTTCGCCTCTCCAGCTGCCCATTGAAGAGAGATTTGGGCTCAGGTTTACCTATCATGGCAGCATAGGCCCATGGGGACCCATGGAAGGTAATGAGGGGCTCCATTAACCAGTTTCATTATTTCATAAGGCCTAAGGGAATAACACACCCACCAATAATAAGGCTGCTAAAGCTAGAGTGTCAGATTACTTTGGGGCAAAATCTTATCAACTTCGTATGAAAACTCTTATTACTTCATGCTGATAAGAGTCTCTGACTGGCAACTATGTATGTGTTTGACTAATAAAGTGTTAAATAAAAACAAATGAATTGTTTTGTTTGGATATTAAAATTTTTCAAATCACAGAGTCCCAGATGTAGAAGATAATCAGAGAAGACTCATTTATATTAAGGGCTCAATGTCAATTTAATAACTTTAGTAATGATGGTGCTGACAGCGCAATAGCTAAAACTTACATGACATTTCCTAAGTGCCAGGAGCTGTTCTAAGCATTATACATACATTTATTCATTCAATCATCATAACAACCATATTAGGTAGGTCTTATTAGCCCAAAGTAGAGTTATAAGAAGTGAGAAAAGGGAGACAGAGGATCATCAAATGACATGCCCACAGTCATACAGATAGTAAAGGCTGAAGCAAAAATTTGAACCCAGGCAGTGTGCTTTAGAACACATTCTCTCAATTCCTTCCTTCAGGAAATACTATGGTTAAGGTCTCATTTTTAATTGGAACAAAGACCACAGAGCAGAGTGGCTTCCTTATCTGTAAAATTAGGGATCGTGATAGTTTTCTCAAGTTGTTTAAGAAATTCATTTTTATAAGATTTGAAACCCATCCCTGGAACAAAATAAGTGCCATTAGGTGTTTGCCAGTGTTAACAACAAGACTTTTTAAACTACAAAGCTTTTTTTCTCCTCTTGAGCACAGAACGAAATCCTGAGGCCAACCATCTCACAAGTGTTCAGTCTGGGTAACTTTGAAAATGATGTTGCTATTGTCTAACTACCAATAGGCAAGGAAATTCAAAGGGCTGCCTAAAAACAAACCATTAACTTAGCTTACTGGTGAAAGCTCAGCCCTACCTTCCCTCTGCAATGGGAGGGGGAGAGGAGGAGGACGGGACACTTTGTGCCTGAGCAGAGGTGTGTGTAAGCAGAGCCTGAGCACTGCCAGGGACCCTTGATGAGCTCTTCATTCTTTTCTCCCTGTTCACAAAGACTCCTGAGAGCCTGGTAATTTACCACTAAATCTGTGTGCATAGAAACAAACAAACTTTTAAACTACAACATTCACCACATGATATGTACATTCCTTGGACTAGCGTATCATTGCATAATATTGTTCAGTTTTAATAAAACTATCCTTTGAAGCTCTGTTGTGGAGGAGAGTAATTCCACAGCAGCTTTGAAGTATCCTCCCTTAAATAAAGTCAGAGAAAAAGCCATTGTTTATTTCACCACTATTTAAGAGTTAATGAGAGATTTGCACCTGTACAGCTGTTGTGGACCGAAACTAACTCATGGAGTGAATGTATTTTCTGCTTGAGACAGTTGTAAATGCCTTAAGTAAAAACACTGAGGACTGCTAATGGATAGGTTTATTTTAAAGCATGCCATCTGCTATCAATCATAGAGAAGTATAGGAAGCAAGTTTGGCTGGGCTCCCTCCTTGTGAGCCTGATAAAGACAGGGCTCCAGGACTCGAGAACATTGAGTCCTCAAGAGAATAAAACATCAAACCTACTCAGCAGCTCCACTAACAATAATAAAAATGCCTCTGCCTAAAGGTGACATTCTGAATTTACGATTATTTGTGTCTATAAAGTGTATTCTTTGGCTCCTGACTCATTCTGACTGTCTCACTCTAAGATCAATACATTAAGCCTGCCTGGAGTAAATGGAAATCCTCTCCTTTTATTAAACCAGCAGCCAGTACCTGAGTCGATCTAATGCCCTATAGGATCGCAGGAAGATTTTCAGCTCTGTTCTCTTCCGTTTTTAAGATTTTTCATGAGAAAATTACAACTGAAATCTATTTGAATTCACTAAAATACATAAATAACATAGGCAAGTTTACCTTTCCTAGAAGACAAAATAAAATGAAAGAAAATAAAAGACTGGATTGGAATTCATCCTACTATTCTTCTATCATGTGCCCATGATGATGCTGTCAGAAAATTACATATTAGAAATATGTTACAGTAAAATTCAGAATCGGTGGCTCAGAATCGTTATGTTCTTTATGCCGTGTGGGCCAAGCATGTTTTCAAGAGGACAAACATTATTTCCTCAGAAATCTTCCAGCTGTGGAATTATAACCAATATTGCTTTCAAAAATGGATCCCAAAGTATTCCTTGAAAAATGTCGAGCCTGGCTTATTAAAAGTGCTGCCTGCTGAAATCCTCAGTGGATGAAATGAGTTGTGGCATTGGAAACTTCCACAGCTTATAATGTTAGAATCGGCCTCAAATCTGCAGCTTAACTTAATTCTACTGCTAGCCTGGAAAACAGAGTGGTGAGTGTTTAGGGAAAACCCACCTGGCCAGCAAACTCATGAGCCTAATTAAAGTTAACAGAGAAATTAAAAGAGGAAAACATTGGCTCAGTAGTAGTAAGAAGAAGTGTATACGGCAATAGAAATTCAGGGCAGGAACTTATATTTTATACTATGCATTTGTTAGAAATACTCCTTCCTGAGTACATGAAAGAGGAATTTGTATTATTTGACTTGCTAGGTATTATGGGTGATATGTTAGAGTTCAATATATTGTTTTCATGCTGAAGAAAACGAATGTTTTAGGTTAAATAGTAAAGTGGAAATACTGATTCAGTCAATGAATACACTTTCAGGTCTGCTATGCACGCAGCAGATTCGGTAGGTTCTGTAATATTAGAAATGTCAGCAAATTACTATTACTACATATACCATTAGTTATGTTAGTAAAAATATCAGTAATATATGTAATATTAGGAAAAGGCATTATCCTTGCCCTTCATGGAAAAAATATCTAACATTGAATTAAACTGAATTCTACAGCAATGTAATAGTGCCAAACTTAAGAGCTAAATTCTTAGAGATAAAAAATGCTTTAAGAGTTTAGGAAAAAAGGGAGAAAAGTAAAAACTCCAGTAGCCATGAAAAACTGGTTAAGAAGCCTTGCATCATTTTCTTAAAAATAAAAAGAAGAGATAAAATGAATAAAGACAGTCTATAATTCACACTTTAAAGGATATAAAAGATACTTACCTATTGAAATTTCAGTGTCCTTTCCAATGCAACATGGGATTCAATGTTGAGTCAAGTTACAAAACATGTCTGGGGCAGAAGGAAGCACCAGTAATGCTTTATTCCTTTGACAGTAATTTTAAAAAATGAAATTTCCATACTGATCAAGCAGGAAATATATTATTATACAAGTGAAGCAGAAGGTCAGAGGAGGAGTGCAGCCAGTGAAGGGCACCTGCCTCATGGAAACAGGCAGCCTCTCTCTACCCAGGACAAGCTGACTAGTGCCTTGAGAGGAAGAAAACTCAATCTTACCAGATCCTTCAATTTATCAAAGGAAGCTGAAAACCTGGCTTTTAAGTAATACTTCCTAAAATGTTAAAGAGACTTTATGGTCAAACTAAACCCCTTCTACCACTTGGGACAGGTCTACCAATCCTGCTCTGGGTTTTTCAATAGTCCATGTCATAGAGAATCCTGAATCTTTAATTCTAGGAATTCTGAAAATAAGGCTATACATGCTTCCCAAGGCTCCTGTTTTACATTTGAATTCCTTCTATATGATGGCATTCTGTCGCTCTTCATGAATTCATGAAGCCAATTCTGTGAACTATTTTAGAAGAGCCAGTGCATTTCTGAAAGTGCTGAAGCTTGGTGTGTTTCTTACACCAGATTTCCAATCACTGACAAATAATTCAGTGGCACACTAATGAAACCAGTACTGCGATGGGGCCTGTGCTTCTATGATTAGACATTAGTGGCCATGTCAAGAAGAGAAACTGAAGATTAGCACAGTGATTTGTTCCCCAAAACCTGAATCATTTAATCTTCTTTCTTTAGAAACCAGTGGCCTATGAATATGGTAAAAGAATTAAAACCACATTTATAAAGTGATTTCTAAAAGATTTTAACATTTTCAATAAAAAGGATTGGTCATTAAAATATAGTTAATAAATATTATTCAGAACTCATTACCTTAAACATTCCCTACTTAGAAAGTGTGAATACTCACTGACTGAATTGTGAGAAGGTTATAATACCAGATAGGTATTATGTGACGTTTTCACAGTTAATTTCTGCAGCATAAGAGCTATACATTGGGAAAAGGAAAAGTTTAAACCAAAATAAATCTACTCTTGTGCTTCAGGAAGTATTATTTTATCACACCATTTAAGTTAGGACCTGTGTGAATTGTTAAATATTGCTGCCAATTCTAACTACATATAATTCTATACTATCAGGTAAATGTTTCTGAAAACATGCATTTACTAATTCCATCAATGAGTATTTATTGAATTCTTACAGGGTTCTATTCCTGGTGCAGAAAAAATATATATCTTACTTAAAGTTACTGAATTGGAAATCATTAACTTTGGTTTATTTTCCTTGCATTTTTCATTAGACAGTCTCTAATTCAAAAT
This sequence comes from Pseudorca crassidens, assembly GCF_039906515.1. Lineage (NCBI taxonomy): Eukaryota > Metazoa > Chordata > Mammalia > Artiodactyla > Delphinidae > Pseudorca > Pseudorca crassidens. Next base: position 84,839,090 of record NC_090301.1, read on the forward strand.
TATCCATGTTAAAAGTCAGATGCATAAATAGCAATAGTTTCTAAGACAGAAGGTCTTGCTGCATACCAACACTTATCAGACATCATCTACACAATGTGTAAGTTGCTGTTAATATTGTTGACAACCCTTTTGAATTTAGAACATCAAACACTTGTGATATCAAGAAACAGGTGAACATTTGGGAGGTAAATATTCCAACCAAATAATTCAAATGCTAATCAAAATCAATGACCTACATGTAAACAAAGAACAACATTAACAATAAAATCAATCTGTTGTATATTAGAAAGAGTTTGGGGCTAGGACTTATTTGGACTTTATCACAAAGTAACTTCAACCTTGATAAAAGAGATCACCTCTCTGTACTTATCTTTTCTCCTTGAGAAAGTAGAGAGAGGAAAGTGGTCTCTTACCTCTCTGGCTAGAATTTCTTATATTTTTTTAAGCTACTTCTATTCTGTGGAGATTAGACTTATGAAACAAAGATGATGTTTTCCTATATGCAGTTGGATGTGGATATGTTAATAATTTGTAATATTTACAGATTGGGTAAACGTTTTTAATATATAATAAAATGCTTTTCTACCTATCTATCTATCTATCCATCCATCCATCCATCCATCCAACCATTCTACCTAAAATGCCAAGCTACAAAGAAAACCACTTTTACAATTTGGCATATTTCCTGATAGTTGTTTACTCTATGCTGTTATACATACATATTTATATAAATTTGTCACTGAACTGTATTTTCTATTCTTCTTTTATTCTACATTATATCAAAAATCTTACTCCATATCAGTGGATATTCTTTAAAAACATAACTACAAAATCTTCTATTAGACGGACATATTCTAGTTGATTAGACACCTAAGTTGTTAGACACTTAAGTTGTTTTCACTTTTTATCTTACAATAATAGTCATTGCTAATAAATCTTATTGTACATTTATGAACATTTCCTTGAGATCAATTCTTGGGTATAGATATGCCATTTTTAAAGCTCTTGACTTGTACTAAAATGCCATCCAAAAAAATTGTGTCAATTCACTCTGCCACCAGTGCAGAAGACTGTCTATTTTTGATCAACACAGTGGTGTGTGTTACATCAATATGATATGTGGCCCATAACATGAGACTTTTTATGGCTTCCTGGAGAGCAACAGGGGAAGGAGTGCCACCTTAATCTCTAATTTTCTTAATCAGTCTTTGAGTATTCTTGAAAGCTTAAAACTAGGCACTGTGCCTACCTCTTACACACACACACACACACACGGCTGTCATGGTCATACATGTAAGATGAACCTTCTGATGACAGCAAACAGACCCCCACTGACATACACAATCAGGGAAGGGAGGACTTTTCTGAGACCACTTGGTTATAAGCCAGCTGTCAAGAGGCCATGGAGGGTGAGAGTGAGTCTTCAGGGGATCCTGCCTGGTTGAGAATACAGCTTCTAAGGTGATAGAAGTGTAGATGGAAGAGATCTTTCCCTTTATCTACTAGAGAAAAAAAACCGTTGCCAGGAAATGAAGTATTTTCAAAACCCAACAACAACAACTAAAAGAAAAATTTGCTAATTTTGCCAGCTAGCACAAGGAACTCGGCCACCAGTCAAAAGGCTCTGTGTCCAATTCAGAGCTGGATTAACTTTAACAAAAATTTCCCCCTTCAGCCACCTAAGTGTCTGTTGAATTAGGCAGGAAGCCAAGCTGGGATAGAAACAGTCACTCACATGAAATGTCCGTTTCCACTTGGATCTCTGTGGCCCTTTCCCATGTCATGGTGAAAAAATGCTTCCTTTGCCTGGATGTTTTCAGGATGCCTTGGTTTGAAGAGGAAGTCAGATTTGCTGTTCAGAAGGCGTCTACAGGAGGGGAAGCCACAGCTTTGCACACTCAAAACCAGGCTGTCCATGCCTTAAAAAAAAAAGAAAGAAAACTATTCCTCTCCCACTCCTACCCATGATTTTGATGTTGAAAGGAACCTGTTGTGGTTTAAATGACTCGGTCAGTTCTTCTGGGATTTTCCAAAGTTTCCTATAAAAAGAAATCTGTGGGAAATGAGTGATTGCATAATCACTAACATATGCCCATTTCTCTAAACCTGTTATCTTTTGGTGTTTTGAAATGCATTGTCCCAACTACTGAATTGCTATTTTCTAATAGTTTTAAGTTGTGATGCAAATTGTATAGTCTCTCTCTTTTTTAACATTTGAAGGGTACCTAGTTAAAAAAAAAAAAGCTAATACCACAAAAAGTAAGGCCAGGTTGTGTATGCAGCAAAATTAGCAGGACAGGATAATGAAGAGTGGGAAAATTAGGCAATTATCCAGATAAAAGGTGAATGGAGGGAAAACTTGTTTTTGTCAATTACCTGTGTACCTTAAATAATATTTTTAGCCTGACTTAAGACAGTAAATGCCTCTATTTTCTTTTTCAGAAGTGTATATTTGGCTAACTAGTAAGATTATTTGTCTATTTTATCCAGAGTAGACACACAACTTATTCATTTTTTTATTTAAAAAATTAAAGCACCTGGGCCCAGAAAAACATCCTTAAAATTGAAGGAAGCGTGGAGATAGAGCCTAAAGAGCATCACATTTCTATGTGGGGTGGGTGAAGGAAATAAAATTAATGCTATTCAGTTTCCATGAGGATGAAGATCACTGATGCCTGGTCTTCAGTTTATTAACTGAGTTATAGATAAAAAATTTCAGAGTCTGCTCTTCCCAGCAGCTGCATAGCAGAGAATCCACAGGTTTATCACTTACTGACACCAAAGATCCCACAAGAAAACGGAGGCTAAAATGAACCAGATCTTTTTTCAAACTTCTTTCACTATTACTATCTTTTGTGAAAAGTTGAAGAGTCCAGTGAGGTACTGATGGTTGATCAGAGGGACATGTGTCAGTACCCTATAAACTAAGGCTTCCCAGCAGGCATTCAGCTAGGGGACCAATGGTTCTCAACCCTGGCTGTAAATCAGAATCACCTGGGGAACTGTCGGACTACTCATGCCTCGGGTCTGCTCTACACCAGGTAAATCTGACCATGGGCACAAGACCAAAACATAGTTGTTTTTCTATAAGGTCTATGGGTGGTTCCAATGTGTGGCCAGGGAAGGGACCCACCTGCATGTTGTTATGGCATCAAGGACTTCTCTGTCTTAAACCTCAGTCCACTTGATTGTGGATACATTGTTGAATGTAGGATCTTTATAACTATGTTACACTATAAGAATGTTTACTTTGCTACTGCTGTATTCACAATACCTAAAATGACACCTGAATTAAAGTAAGTTTAATGCATATTTACAAATAGTAATAATAATTGAATGAATAATTATAAGGCAACTTTTTTTTTAACAGTGAATGATTATTTTACGTGATGAAAAGGTTATGAGAGGAAATTTTTAGCATAGGGCATTATTGTTCAGAGAAAGCTTTATGAAAATAATGAATCTTTGCCAGGGTCTTGAAGGCAGAATGAACCGTGGCTTGTGGAGAAGAAGAACTGTATGAGTGGAGATAGAAAAGGCTAGTGCTAAGCATTTTGCAGGATGAGAGAACTAAAAATTCCACTTAAGAAGTATCTAGTACCACTGTCCATGCTTATGCCAGAATATCTGAATCTGTGAAAAAAAAATCTACTCAGTTTTAAAGGAATTCTAGAAAATATTGAAAGCTAAATGTACACAAGAAATAATTCACATTCACAAAAAAAGGAAAAGCTAGGTGCTAGCAAATATATACAGGTAATAAATAACATTTCAATAACAACTTCATGTTACAGGAATGTTTTCAGTTTGGGAGAGTAGGAAAAAGCAAAATAATATTATATCTTTACTCCCATCAAAACTTATACATCACATCTTCATTGATAAGATGAAGATTTTGAATTAAATCATGGTACAGTTAAGGGGAGTCGTATCTTGTTGAAGTTTTCATATTTTATTTGTAGGATAATAATACTGTGTAGTCAAAATTGAAATAGTTTTTAACGTGTCTTAGTAAAACAACACAACCAGTTTTTTCCTCTAGCTATGGAACTGATAATTTTTTCTATGATTGAGCATTAGATGAAGTAGTTGGCTCATGTTTACAAGCCATATTGTATATCTCCCTGAAATCTTTGAATACTAGAATCACAAATACTGACAAAATGATCAAACATAGAACTTCATGAAAACAAGGAATCCTATGAGAACTGAAACTACCAGGCATACATCAATTGAGGAGAATGAAGGGAAATAGAGTCTCTATTATGTACAGCGGTCTCTTTCTCTCTACCTCTCTGGATCCTCCCCATTCTTATTTGTATTGTGTAGAGAATACAATTGAATTTATGTAAGTTAAATTCATCTCTAGTGAAATGCAACTGAAGTCACTTTATCATTATCAAGCTAAGAAGCATATTTGGCATGCTATGATATGGGCTTCTGTTCTCTTATCTCTGCTCAAAGTTTTGGGGTATGGTTTAGATTAAGGGATGCAGAAAGAAATGAATTCATTTTTTTAAATAATAACAAAGTTTGAAAGAGAACTAACATGTTGGAACATAGTCAATATATAAACAGATCTCAACAATCTAGAATTGCAAAGAACTGTAACGACAGATCAAAATATAAACTTGTGGATTTCAGTTCCAAATATCAGTCAGTTAATTTCAGTGAGACAAATACATACATTTACATGAAAAAGTCTACCTGTTGAAGATGAACCCAAAATCAAGAACTATAATGGTAAGAACTCTGTTAGAATAATGAGAATCTATAGGCTAATCAAAAACAACTACACAGGGCTTCCCTGGTGGCGCAATGGTTGAGAGTCTGCCTGCCGATTGCCCCGGTCCGGGAAGATCCCACATGCCGCGGAGCGGCTGGGCCCGTGAGCCATGGCTGCTGAGCCTGCGCGTCCGGAGCCTGTGCTCCACAACGAGAGAGGCCACAACAGTGAGATGCCCGCGTACCGCAAAAACAAACAAACAAACAAAAAACTACGCAGTAGGAATGCACTTTTTTTTTTTTAGGAATGCACTTTTAAATTTAACTTTTAAGGATACATTTAGAACGGTAGTGATAAGGTGATAATAAAAGTTACAGATAAAAAATAAATCTGAATCCCCCTGTTCTAATTTCAAATACATATATAATTTTTCCAAGTCTCCAAATATTTTTAACATAATAAAATTTTAGCAAAATAAATTTTATCAGTGATTGCCTCAGTGGCATTTATCAAGGTAAATGAATGAGTCTTAAGGCAACTTGGAGTTGCTTAAAAGGTGTTTAAGAGGGCTTCCCTGGTGGCGCAGTGGTTGAGAGTCTGCCTGCCGATGCAGGGGACACGGGTTCGTGCCCCGGTCCGGGAAGATCCCACATGCCGCAGAGCGGCTGGGCCCGTCAGCCATGGCCGCTGAGCCTGCGCGTCCGGAGCCTGTGCTCTGCAACGGGTGAGGCCACAGCAGTGAGAGGCCCGCGTACCGCAAAAAAAAAAAAAAAAAGGTGTTTAAGAGCTAGTAGTTTTCATAGTTGTTTCATATGATTTAAATGAAATAAAACAACTTTTTATTGTGGAGAAATAAAATGGTTCACCTGGAATGACCTCGGATTCATGATCATTATAAAGGTAGAACTGTAGATTTGGAAGGGACATAGCAACCGTCTAGTCTGAAATCCCTCTTACTGAAATACTTTCTTGATAGTACATGGAATCCCAGAAGGAAAGAAATCTTATAAGTTTATTAATACAAGTATCAGTAAGGTGTTTGAATCTCTTTTAAATCATATCTTCTACATACACATTTAATGGGTCACCTAGTCACTATTAAAACATGACTTTGAGATGCAGACTCTTCTTTTTTTTTTGCGGTACGCGGGCCTCTCACTGTTGTGGCCTCTCCCGTTGTGGAGCAACAGGCTCCGGACGCGCAGGCTCAGCGGCCATGGCTCACGGACACAGCCGCTCCGCGGCATGTGGGATCTTCCCGGACCGGGGCACGAACCCGTGTCCCCTGCATCGGCAGGTGGACTCTCAACCACTGTGCCACCAGGGAAGCCCTAGACTCTTAACTGTTGGAAAATTTTGGTGATTCAAATTGACATTTTCAGCCTCGACCTCTCTCTTGAACTCCAGACTTCAATATTCAAGTGGTAACTAATCATCTCTACTTACCATATTTAAAATTGAATTCTAATTTTCATTCTTTCCTATCTGTTCCTCCTCCAGGGTTTTCTTCTCAATGTATATTGTTAACCATACTGTCATCTTAGTTTCATATAAAGAAATTGCTGATATTTGGGTTTATGTCTGCCCTCATGTTATTTGCTTTCTAGTTGATCTACCTGTGTTATACATTTTTCTTGAAGTTTCTTTTTGATTAATCAAATATTCTAATCATTTTATTTCTCTCTTCTGTTATTTTGCTAGCTGTACATTTCTAGCTTTTCCTTCAGTGGATACCTTATAAATTACAACATGCATTCTTTGCCTATTACTGTCTATTACACATTTCCTTGTCTTCATATATGGTGATTTCATTTTTATAACTACACAGGCCCAAACCTTGGAGTTAACTTTGATTCTTTTCTTTCCCCCACATATACAACACACCAGGAAGCCCTTTGATTCAACTACAAAATATGTTCAAAATTCAACCATTTCTAGCTACCTCCACTCCTAGCCATCTAAGTATAAACTAATACCAGCTTTTATCTAGCCTATGCAGACAGCTTCCTCACCAGTCACCTCTCCTCTTGCATCACTAGAATCTGTGTTCCACTTACTGTCAGAGGAATTCTTCCAAATAGAAGCCATATGATATCAGTACTATGCTCACAACTCTACAGAAGCTGGCCATCTCACTTAGAACAAACTTCTGAATCCTTACCTTATCCTTAGAGGTAAAGCACAATCTGATCCCAATCTCCTCTGTAGCCTCACCTCCTACGAGGTTCTCTGTCTCTCCTCTCTAACCCTCACTGGTGCCCTTATTATTCCTCAGATACGACCCACACAGCCCCTGCCTCAGAGCCTTTGAATGCCTACTATCCTGTCCTGGAACAATCTTCCCACAGTTACCCACATGATTTGTTCTCTCACTTCAGTCAGATCTCTGCTCAAATGCCACCTCCTCAAAAAGGGATTCTTTAAATACCTTTTCTGAATCCACACGCCCTCCCTCTTTATCCTCTTGCTCTGTTTTTTTTCTGTTCATAGAAAAGCCTGATGCGCTCACCATTGGTCTACTTGTTTATCGTCTATTTCCCTTTATATGCAAAAATCATGGAGATAGAGATTTTGTTTCTTTGGTTTCCTCCCCACTATCTTAAAAAAAGCTCGAATAGGCCTCAATAGAAGCTCGATGGATATTTATGAAATTAAGTAATGAATTAATCAATGAGTTCTAATTGTTAGATAGTTACATCCCTCCCATGTATTCTCATTTCTCTATTCATGTTCTGTCTTTCACAATTTTTCAAAAGAATTCCTTATATTGGATTATCCACATCCAGCTCTCACCTGGAATACACCTTCCTGGAGAGTGTCACATCATTCAGGGCTGACTATTCCTTATACATGGTCCTCAGAGGCCAGGCAGAGACATCCTGTCATATGCATCCTGCTGAGCTGCCATCTCTCCTCTCCATTATTACTGGCCCAGCCACCCAAGAGATGCTTGCTCTGGGATACTTCTTGATTACTTACCCTCTCGATTGCTAACTGCTTAGCCTGTTTTTAAGTGAAATTCACACACAGTCAAAACTGTTGCTGCTAAGGACGGAGTACTGCTGAAAGTAAGGAAATGCATTACGTTATTTTCCCTAAGCAGTCATGTATTTCTCTCTCTCCCTCTCTCTATCTCTCTTTCATTACCAGATAGAACGGAGCTGTCCAACAGAAACATAAGCCACAAATGCAAGCCACATAAGTCATTTAAAATTTTCTAGTAGCCACATTTAAAAATAGAAAAGAAATTAATTGTGATAATATATTTTATTTAACCCAGTAGATCTGGACATTATGAGCCAAATATGCAGTCCATATGATGGTACAAGTTCTTGCACAAACTATGCAGGGGATGTAACAGTCTGGCCACATCATGAATCTTTCCGGGCATTAAACTAAAGCAGTGGTCACTCCCACATAGAATGTTAAAAAACTATGCATGATTCTCAAGGTGCCGGGGTGGAAGTGGGGTGTCAAGCAGGGTACAGGGGCTCAGGTCAGGTCGTTGGTGCAAAGTGAGGGAATGAGAGGTGGGAGTTAGAATCATCTCAAAGACATTTTGAAATTTTCACGCAGAGAGAATAGAGAGAAAAAGCATATGTGGTTTGAAAAAATGCCCCAGACAATTTAGAAGTCACCTCATTTCTTCTCTCAACTTGAGACCCAAAGTGGGAAAGAGAGGTCTTCCAATGGGAATGGATAATTAATAGAGACTCTTCCACTTCCAGCACTTGAAGATTACATGATACAGAAGCTTGGCATTCCCCCAGCTCTCTCCTAAATCATCCCACAACATGTAACACTCATTTTTCCAAATAGAGGTGAAAGATTATACCCTTAATGTCCATTTTAGCTAAATACATCCCTTTTGGCCTAATGTGTGAAACATAACTAGATTAATGATCAAAGACTATGAAATCTGACTAATGATCAAACTATGAATCAAATCACTGCTACCTCTCCTTTACCACCCTCTCCCTCTGCTGGGTTTTCTCTAGCACAGGATTTTTCACAGGATAACACCTGGTCTTTGTGTCCTTTGGACTCAGACTTTTAGCCTCTTTGAGTTGAAGAGGATGAGGTGGCATATTAGAACATAAAGTTATTAAGAAATCAAAATTAAATATCAAAGAGTTGTCATGCCATTGGGGACAATTTCAATTTGGATTTTCTCTCTCTCACCATTTTATATCCCGTGATAGAGGCCGTTACGTGTGGGGGAAGTATTCCAGTTAGTTGACCAATGGTCTGTGAATTCATATATTGGCATCATCCTAATTCTGCTCTGTGACTTGATTCCTGTCTCAAAGATTTACACTATAACAACAGTATTCTAGATATTTGAGTTTCCCTGTAAAGACAATAAAAAATTATGTAAATAAATGTTTTCAAAATGCTTTGGAAAAAAATTTTTAAATCACCAAAAGGCTTTGTTTTTCATTGTCAGATGCTTTCTTTCTCATTTTTAGATGACCAGCACAGTGACAGAGACAATGTTCCTGAAGGGTTTTTTTTTCTAATATGCAAACTCCTTGCTTTGAAGATTAAGAGTTTAGTGGCACACAACTGTCTGTGTAGCTTTAAATGCTTTAATTATTTCAAATACATATTTAAAATTCAGACACCTAGTGTTACTTAAATGCACCCAAGTTTTTGTGGTTTAATAATAACATCTGTTTTGGTTTTTCAACCACAAAAGTGCGTTTAATCTGTTCTTCCTTTAGTTGAACTTTTCACATTTGCTTCGGCTCGGTTCCCATAAGCTAAAGACCAGATCTTTTCCAAAAGTAAGAAGTCTACCTGTACCACTGTTGTTCCAGCTCAAAAGATCTGTTTTTAATACCAGCTGAATATTTCAAAAGAATAACAGAAATAAACTCCTACCCATAATGCACTTCTTATACTTTTTTGGCTTACATATTATCATGCAGTCATTTTGTAAATGCAATGCTGGGTGGAAATTTTAAATTAAAACAGTGAACTGTCAGATCACACATACCCAGTTTGTTCCCACACCCCTAACTTTCTGAATGATGAATAAGGAGCATATTTTTATTAAGTTAGTTATATGTGAGAGAGTTACACCAAGGATGGACAATGTCTTAAAAACATTAGTTTGTTTTGGACGCGTACCTAATGCTTATCTGCAGCCCATGGGTCCTGAAAAGTAGGCTGGAAAATGTTGCAAGGACAACATTACTTCACAGATTTTCCACAATTGTTTGCTGCCTCCAGACTTCAGCTGTACTTCTGCCCTATTTATAACCAATCCTGAGAAACATACCTAAAATCAGGGACCCTGAAACCAAATCCTTGGAAGTGTCTGCAAAACAACCAAGGTGCTGAGAAGAAAATTTTTTCTTCAATTATAAATTTGGTTGAGAAAGTTATTGAATAAATGGGTTAGAAATGTGTTGTTTTTCTCAAGTGGAAGGATTAACTCTCGTTATCAGCATACACGAGATTGAACAAAGCTGAATATTCACTCTTTACTTGGACAAGATTTAACTGATATCAAGTTAGTCTAATTATTTTATTTAAGAAATTATTTTTCCTGACACATGATTATGTAATTATATTTGGTCCTGTTTCCAGGACAGAGTAACACAGAATACTGCAATTAGTAGGTGTTCAACTCATGTTTGGTGAATGAGGCCTAATGAAGCAATATAATGGGGAGAGCCTGGTGCAGTACCTTTGTCTATGCAAACAAGATGATTTCATGATTTGAATAATTTCCCAATGCCTAACTAACGTAAAAAGGGACTATCAGTGGAGATGATTCAACTTAACTAAAAAATATTTATTGGTTACATGATATGCACTAGTCACTACAATAACCATGATAAGAAAGGCTAGGATGGGTAGGCACTTCACAAGGTTAAAGTATAAGATAAGCCTGCCAATTATTAAAAATGCTTTAAGAAAAATTTTAAAAGCACTGATATGGTGAAGCTAGCATTTGAGATAGGCCTTAAAAGAAATCAAAATTTTGAGAGCTTTGAATAGGAGATGGTCAGGAAATGAAAAGCAAGAAGGAAAGTGACCTGGTAAAAGATTCTGGGTCTAGAGAACAGTACTAGGAAAAGTAGTTTGTGGGGGCTTCCCTGGTAGTGCAGTGGTTGAGAGTCCGCCTGCCGATGCAGCGGACACGGGTTCGTGCACCGGTCCGGGAAGATCCCACATGCCGCGGAGCGGCTGGGCCCATGAGCCATGGCCTGAGCCTGCGCGTCCGGAGCCTGTGCTCTGCAATGGGAGAGGCCACAACAGTGAGAGGCCCACATACCACAAAAACAAAACAAAACAAAACAGTCTAGTTTGTCTGGAGCCCAGGTTTAGAGAGGATTAGACAAGGATAAAGTTAGAAAAGTCACTCCGTGGCGTGCTGTAGAAAGCTTTAAATGCTAAGCCAAGGAACTTGTACATAATTCAGTAGGAAATGACAACCTGGATCTTCAAACAAGGTTTCTTTAATGTAGCATTCAAATAATTACCACACATTTTCAGTCACTTCGCGAGCATTTACAGAACCAAAGAATTAACACTCTTTTCCAACCTTGGTCAAATATATTTGGTGTAGTTTTTAGATTCATTTTTTGTTTAAAAGAGAATTCATGGGTGGGGGTGAGGACAGGGGATAGGAGGATGCTGTCAAGTTTCTTGATTCTTAGATTAGTTACTGGGCTTGGAGATAAAGGAGAGAAGGCTCTTGTAAGGTTCATAAAGCAAAACCACACATTCCCTGGAAGAAAGAAGGAAATTCTAAAAAATATAAGTTTTTCTACTCATGCTTGGAACTTCTTGCACCCAAATACTCAAAATTAAGTGCTTATCGTGATCTATTAGACTATGGACAATTGTAAAAAGTAAGCTCCACATATGGGCCATTAATCGAATGACAGTAAACAAGATATTTTTTAAAAGACAAGAAGCAAAGAGAATTCAGTTTTTTACTTTGTTGAGAGAATCATATATAAATTCTAATTGAGAAAGGCTCCATGATGAAATATCTCTATGGCTTTAAATAGGAGTGATGACATGTTGAGAAAAGTAGAATTTTGTTGTGTTTTTTCCCATCATGATGTCATAAATATATAAACATGGGTCATATCCTCACTAATTCACTCATTTATTTACCTTTTACTGAGACATGACTATGTGAATGGAGTCTTAATATAAAGCTAAAAAAAAAGATTCAACATGCCCCAAATGCCCCAAGCTAAATTACTATTCTTATCCCCATTTTCTCCACCCTCACCCTCATCCACTTTCAATATTCTCTCCCAGCTACTGAGTAATACAAAGCACCACTCATGATCACACCCTCCCCTCCTCCCCCACATCCAACTCAACATGTCTTACAACTTTACACATGAAATCTTTTTCAATTCCAATTCCATCACCAATACGACCACATTCATCCAAGCCACCATCATGCCGTATGTAGACGACTACAATAGTATGGTATGTAATCTACTTGCCCTTCTCCAATTCATTCCCCGTGCAGCAGGCAGATCCATACGACCTTGGCACTACCTCAAACCCCAGTCTCTATCCCTTCCCATTACTATTAGGATTTTGCTCATTGTAGTACCTCTAACATTTAGCTATGAGTGGAATTGCATTCAAGTTAATCAAAGATGTGGTCACTAAACTCAGATGGGAAGAAAGACTGGTAAACAAATACTGGAATAAATGAGGTAACTGGAAACATGGAAAGATTGGTAATTTCACTCTTACTCTCAGAGGTAACTAACTTTCACATGAAAAATAAAACATTCTTTTCCACGACGCAATATTATCTTTGCTTTTTCATGGTGTTCCCATGGCTGTCACTGGTTTGGTATTTTGGAGTTGGTAGACTTGATTTAGAATATGAGAAACCAAATTCTTTCGTAGTAAAAAGCAAGTTTTAAAAAGTTAATTCATTAAAAAAAAAAAGAATTTCTCAAATATTTTTATAGTCTTCCTTTAAAATCTTCCCCATTTCATTGGTCACAGTATTTCCAGGACTATGTTATTACCCCAGATTTGGGGTAGGGCTGCTATTAAGGAGGCTACCCAGACTCAGTTCTTAACTTATTTCAGAATTCCACAATGTGTTTTCCCTTCTCATAAAGGATTAAAACCACATCATCACATCATGATAGAACAATCTGTAAGAATCACAATGCTTTTAACAAGTAAGAAATGGATTAAAAAGCACTTTATGTCTTGTTAAAGAAATCTTCCGTTCCTCAGAAGCACTTTTTAGCGTTTTAGAAGTGGCATTTGATCTGACTGACATATTGACCAGTAATTTGAACAGAAGATGGATCATTTCCACTTAGATCACAAAGGGAATATAAATTTGTGACTGTAAATTCAAGAGAGACAACTTCCAAAGAATTTCTGTAGAATAACCCCTCTCACTCTAAAACAGCTTTAAAATTGTTTTAGATTCTTCCTCATACTCTTTAATAAATTAGTGTCCAAAACCATACACAGTACTAACCTATTGTTTTTATTTGGATTTGCAACTAGACCAAAGCAGAATTTGTCTTAAAGTGAAAGGTGACAAAATACCCACCCTCTATTCCTATTAATAGAAAGCACTATACTAATAGCCAAAAGATTACTGGGCAGTGTTTTTTTGTTGCTGAGTTTGTGTTTCTGTTTTCCATTTTTGCTATTTGTTACTACTCACACATGAACACTAATTAGTTTTGGTACCATATTCTCATTGATTAACAGCTCCTCAAGTTGGAGATGGAGAGTTATCACATCTTTTTCTAAAATTCTTTAAATAAAAAGCCAAATATGTCTGACCATAACACGACAGTAAACCGATCACCATTTCACCACTATGTGAAACGATGTACTGAGTCAGCCAAGCATCTCCAGAACATATTGAAATATTTCCTTTCAACTACACGATTAAAGTCAGTATCTAGATCACCACCAATATTAATTACTGACTTTTATTACTTGGTTTTGTTTTCATTGTTTATAAAACAAGGAAGGACTTAATGCAAGTATATAAAGGAAAATACATATGTACATATGCATTTTGAAAGGGTTTTTGGTAATTCTTATTCCAACCAAGAAATGTCACAACTCAGATCATGGATGTTGTGTGAATACTTTGAAGGATCTAACATGATTTTCTGGAAACGTAACCACACAAAAAGTAATTTATGGGCTTCCCTGGTGGCACAGTGGTTGAGAGTCTGCCTGCCGATGCAGGGGACGTGGGTTCATGCCCTGGTCCAGGAAGATCCTACATGCCGTGGAGCGGCTGGGCCCGTGAGCCATGGTCGCTGAGCCTGCGCGCCCGGAGCCTGTGCTCCGCAACGGGAGAGGCCACAGCAGTGAGAGGCCCGCGTACCGCAAAAAAAAAAAAAAAAAGTAATTTATTTATGGCACTTAAGGATTTATCACCTAAACATATAAGTTCATGCATTTCCATTGTATTGATCTTTATTTTGCAAATGTTTCAGCAGCATTTACTATCACTGAAGTAGTGGCAACATGTTCTACTTAAGATCAAACAATCTCCCGAAATCTGGCAAGATTTAACAGAAATTTAAAACAATGCTTTCCTGGGGAAACGCTAACCATCTGCAACTGTTATTATTAACACTATTCTTTTCTCTTTTTTCTTCCTGTATTATTTTTACTTCCTGTTGCTCTCAAAGCTTTCTATCATTAGCAATTAATTGTAAACAAATGGTTGAAGAAGATGTTTGCATTTATGACTTTTCTCATAAGTCAAACAAATACAGTGTCTTGTTTCAGTCATGAATGAATTTCCTGTCCACACACAGGTCTACCTGAGCTCTGCTAAGAAAAATGCATAGCAAAACATGCAAATGATTGCTTTCAGAAAAGAGAGATATCATCTTAAATAATACTCTTAATGTACTTATAATAGTTGGATGAATTTCTCTAAAAAGAAAAAAGTGTTAAACATGTTACTAGGGGCTACTTTAAATTAGTAGTTTAAGTCAGTGTTATTTAAAGTAGAAAACACATATTTAGAAACATTTTCACATAAAAAGAAATTGAAAACGTCAGAACATAACCTGTTGTTTTGTATTATTTTGTCCTAAGCACGTAAGCCCAGCCACACTGAAGGAAGCTGTCATAAGCCAAATTATGTCCCCATTTTTTAGTCCTTGTCATAAACATCAGGATACATTGTCCAACGCCACTTACTTGTATCTCTGCCAGAGTGAATACACAGTTACTTGTTCAGTTCTGCAGTAGAGTTGCCTCTTTGATGTTGTTCAGCCACCATTTCCTTTCCATTCACTTTTATCTATGTCCTGGCACTCATTCCTGCATCATCCTCCTCTCCAGATGGTCTCCATCTCCCCTTCAGAAGTGCCCCAAATACTCCAGCTTCCTCCTCTTGATCTTTTCCAATCGACAGCCACGTTATTCCTCAAGATTTTAATACCAACTATCCCCTGCTTTATTCTTTTATTCACAGATTATTTTTATGGGGAGAAAAGGGCCTCAAGAAAAGATCACAAAATCCTCAGCAAATATTGTTGCATTATTAATCATACTTCTCTACTATTTGCTGGGATGCTTATTTGGTTCATTGTTTAACCCAACATGTATTGAGTAACTATTATTTATCAGGAAGAGTTTTAGGTACAGGGGGTTTGGATATAAATTAAAAATGGTTAAAGACAGAAGATAAATGAGTCTGGACAAGGTATGGGGAAACAGGCACAGGAAACTCAAGGAGATAACCATCAATTGTACTTATGGGGAGTATCACAAAAAGGTTCACGTAATTGGGTCTTGTAGGATACAGAGGAGTTCACCAGGTTGATCATCATGGGTAAAGGACACTCCAGGTAAAATAAACAGTGTAGGGATAGAGACAAAAAATAGCACTCCATGTCTGGAGAATTATATGTAGTATGTATGCCTATGGGGCAGCTTCTAAGAGCCGGTGGGGAATGTCCAATAGATGAATTTGGAGAAGTAGGTACAGAAAAGAAAGAGCCTTTCATGCCCTGATATTTGGACTTGTCTGTAAGGCAACAGCAAATAGCGAAAGGTTTTAAACAGGTAAAATATGGAAAAATAATGGTCATATCTCTAGTTTTAAATAATTTCTATGACTTCACTGTGGTTGCTGAATGGGAAGGGAAAAAATTGAACAGAGAATACTGATAAAACACAAATATACTAGCTCTAGTGTGAAGTGATAAAAGTCTAAACTAAAGCACTATCAATGGGTTTGGAGAAAAGAACCTGGTAAGCTTATAGATATCTGATTTGGCATGTTGGGGAAGAAAAACCATTGGTTCTATTTGAACATGTTGAGACAAGTGATAGGTATCTGAGTAGAGCTAACTAGAAGGCAGGTAGAGTTTAGGATCAATGACCTGACTACAGGGAATAATTTGGAACACAGAGGTTAGCTAATGGTTATGGAACTCAAGCATGAATTAGAAGCCTGGGAGAAAATGTTAGAGAAGAGGCCAAGACTCAACTCCCAGAAAACAACAAAGTCTCATGTTCGCTGCAAGTTGGGAAGCCTGCAAAGAATATTGAGAATGCCTTGGAACTAAGTTCAAAAATGTAGGGTGTAATTGACAGGGACAAATGCCAGTGAGAAGGGTTTTTGGTTTGTTTTTTTGTTTTTGTTTTTAAATGACTAGTGACTCAATTAGTAATGAGAAAAATAAGGAAGGTAGGTAGTGAAGCAGTATGAAATATTACTCTTGGATTTGAAGAGAAAGAATGATAAAAGATGAGGATTACCATGGGTCAATTGTTTTTTAATGTGGGAGTGTTAAAAAAGAGGCAACAGGCCCAAAATGGAGTCACTTGTGCTAAGTCCACATCCCACATCAAGACTTAATACCTGACCTAATCGCAGTTTCAAACTTCCCCAGGAATGTAATCTTAACCAGTCAGTCTGAAAGGTCCTGGTCAGCACAACTGAGATAATCTGCCAGATAGCTCCCTTTAATCTCCCAAAGGAAGGTGACTTTCCCTGAAATACTCCTTTTCCTTATCCCACTCACTTTCTGCCTTTACAAACCATTCTCTTTCTGTAGCACTTTGGAGTTCCCTTCTGTTTGCTAGACAGGATGCTGTTTGATTCATGAATCACTGAATAAAGCCAATTGATCTTTAAATTTACTTGGTTGAATTTTGTTTTTTAACAGGAGAAATTGTATCATGTCATGAATGGATGGAATCAGCCAAATTTAATAGAAGACAAGGACATATAAAATAACTACCAAATAACATGAGTGCTATGATAGAAGAAAAAACAGAACTGTGGGAGCATTGTTAGAAGAACTACATTCATCCACCCTTCCATGAGTGCAAAAGTTAATACTACCTTAACTCTAAATTTACTGAATAAGAACTTTCAGGCTACAAGCTGTTTGCACATGCATGAGCGCGCACGCACGCACACACACACACACAAACATGAAGAACAAAATTCTATTGACATATTATTAAAAGATCTGCCATGGGGTTTGAATTACAGTAAGTCCCCTACATACAAACCTTTAAGTTGCGAAATTTCAAAGATGCGAACGTGTGTTAGTTACCTAAGTTAGTTCACTTGTCTGGCTTACATTATCAGGTGCGTGAATCCTCTAAAAGTGGTTGTGCTTTTGTGTACTTTACTGTACAGTACTGTATAGAGTACAATAGTACAGTATCTTTATTTCAAGCCCAGGATGTCTGGAAGCAAGCGTAAAGGCAGCGGTGATGTAGCTGGTACTGCTAAGAAGCGCCAAGCGATAACGATGGAAACAAAAGTGAAAATAATTGAGAGAGTGGAGAAAGGCAAAAAGATGGTAGGCGTCGCTCATTCTTATAATATGAATAGTTCAATCATAGACACAATTCTAAAGAATAAGGACAAGATCATGGAACATGTGAAGTCTGCTGTGCCAATGATGTCAACAATAATATTGAAGAAGCGTGGAAAAGTGATGGAGGAGATGGAGAAACTTCTCAATGTGTGGACGCAAGATCAGCATCAGAGTCGAGTCCCGCTCAGCTTAAGGCTGATTCAAGAGAATACTAAAAGCCTTTATGAAAACTTGAAGAAGAATCACAGCAAAGAATCAGTGGGCGCATCTTTTAATGCCAGCCATGGCTGGTTTCATCAGTTCAAGGCGAGAGCTAACATTCACAATGTAAAATAAGTGGCGAGGTAGCAAACGCAGATACGGTAGCTGCCCAGGAATTTCCTGAAACACTTCAAGAAATTATTGATGAAAGCGCATATTTACCTGAGCAGGTTTTTAATGTGGATGAGTCAGGACAGTACTGGAAGAGGATGCCAGACCAAAGTTACATCAGTAAGGAGGAAAAGTTGATGCAGGCTATGAAGCAACAAAGGATAGGCTAACTCTGCTGTTTGATGGCAATGTTTCCGGCGATATGAAGCTGAAGCCTCTCTTAGTTTATCATTCGGAGAACCCAAGGGCCCTTAAAAACATAGCCAAGGGCTCTCTTCCTGTTGTGTGGAAGAGTAACCCCAAACCTGGGTCACACAGGCCATTTTCCAGGACTGGTCTTTCCACCACTTTATCCCAGAGGTAGAGAAATATTGCTTGGAGAAGGACATCCCATTCAACATTCTTCTGCTGCTCGACAATGCTCTGGGCCACCCCCCATGCATGGACGACTTTCATCCCAATGTCAAAATAGTGCATCTGACACCAAATACATTACTCATCCAACCTATGGACCAGGGAGTTATAGTGATTTTCAAGAAATATTATTTACGTCACACTTTTCATCAGACAGTAAA
The DNA here is from genome assembly GCF_039906515.1 of Pseudorca crassidens. NCBI lineage: Eukaryota > Metazoa > Chordata > Mammalia > Artiodactyla > Delphinidae > Pseudorca > Pseudorca crassidens. The sequence continues at coordinate 84,857,605 of NC_090301.1, forward strand.
GGTGAGTGACGAATCAGGAACAACACTGTGACAATTTGGGAAGGACTATAACATCTACAAGGCCATAAAAACACTGACTCTGCTCGGCATGACGATATGGCCGTCACCATGAATGGGGTTTGGAAGAACCTTTTCCTACAGGTTGTTCACGATTTCCATGGATTTGAGGATGCGGATGAGGAGACCAAAGAGATCTTCAGCAACTTAGTGACCCTCAGCAAGAAGGTGGAGCTAGATCTGCAAGAGGACGACTTCATTGAACTCCTTGCTGTGCAACACGAGGAGCTTACTAATGAAGACCTGGTGGTATTGGAGGCCCAGAGAAAGGACGAAGAGAGACAAGAGGAAGAAGAAGTAACTGAAGAACCAAAGAGATGCATGACACAGGAAACGGCAAGGGGATTTTCTTTATTTGAGGAGGCACTGTTAGTTTTTGAGGCACAGGCCCCAAACCTAGAACAGTACATGAAGGTTGCAGCAGCCATTCAGAATGCAATCCAGTGCTACCGTGTCATCTACAATGAGAAAAAAAGAGGTACTACCCAGACATCACTGGATCATTTTTTCAAAAGGGTAGATACATCCAGCAAGGAACCAGAGCCTGTGCCATCCACGTCAGGAGTGAGTGAAATTGCAGCTTTCCCTCCATCGCCTGTTGCTGATGACCCTTCAGCTCTACCATCTCCCACCTCCTCTCCCTCCTCCAGTCAGTAACTCTTCTTGCCTGTTCACTCTATGCCAGCCCCTGTATGCCAGCTGTTGTACTGTACTACTGTATTTTTCAAGGTACTGTACTATAAGACTAAAAATGTTTTATTTTTTGTGTTTTTTTAATGTATTATTTGTGTGAAAAATATTATAAACCTATTACAGTACAGTATATATAGCCGATTGTGTTACTTGGGTACCTAGGCTAACTTTGTTGGACTTACGAACAAATTGGACTTATGAACGCACTCTCAGAACAGAACTCATTTATACGTCAGGGACTTACTGTACCTATTTTCTGAAACAATGTGATTCACAGAGTGTTAGAACAGAAAGACATTAGAAATTTTGCAGTTAATCCCCTCATTCTATTAGATGAAGAAGATGAAGCCCCACAGATGTTCCCTGGCACACCAAATCAGAACACCAGGGGCAGAATTAGAGCTAGTTTGTACTGTAGTAGGTTTATTATCATGCCTGTTGCCCTACCCTTTCAAAGTCTAAGCTTTAAGTACAAAATTCATCTGTGAATAAGAAATTTTTTTGTGATTTGGATTTATCACAATAACCTTGTTAACAGATACTGTTTTTGGTGGTAGGTATCACTTTATCCAGTTTCAATAGATACTACATTTTTCAGAATGTCAAGTTGTAACTACACTGAGCTATATTATTTATTGAGTATTAAATATGTATTGCCTGTCATAAGTTGCGGCGTAAGAAGTTGTGACAATTTTCTTATTTCCTCAAGAAATATAGAAATATACTTGGATGACATTCTCTCACTAAAAATAGTGCAAGGAAGACACAAGTTTGGTTTTGCTGTGGTTCTCTTGTTGTTTTGGTTGTTTTTGTTTTTCCAGTTGTTGGAGCAGAAGTGTAAAAAAATCTTAAATTTAACTTTCCTTTCTGAATAAGCAAAAACAAAGCTTTATTTTTCAGCCTCAATCCACTTCAAATCTTTTACCCTAGTCCTACTGACACTATCACTTCAAAATCACAGCATAATGCAGTACGCTATTTTCCAATGTCAGTAAAACAAAAACTTTATTGAATAAGTATGTGTGAAATGCTGCAAACAAAAACATCTCCACAGGCAGCACCTGATTGGCTCACAGCAATGCTCTCCATTGTTATATCAGAGCTCAGAAAGTAACTTCCTAGCATATCAGGTTAATGTTCCTTTCAAAGTTGTTTATCTTTGTTAAAAGAAGGAATCAAACAAAGAAAATTAGGGTAAATATTTTCCTAGCCAAACCTGGGATTAAACTGTTCTTCTCAAATTTAAGAAGATAGTAACCCAGACTACAAAAGAAATATATTTTCATGATATCTCTCCTTTCATTCTATAAACTTTTAAAATAAGTTTTGAAGGTGACTTCCTCCCTTTGTAAAATCTCCAGATGCCATCGCTATAGTTTTACATTTAACTAAGGAATAAACACAGTTGCATCTGTTTAACTACATATTTTATGAACATTCAGTGTCTACCTAATAGAGAATTATAGACTTCTCTCCTTTGATCCTTGCCCTTGTATCTCAGCACACTTTACCATATCCTATAGCTTAAAAATTACTGCAGTAATACAAAACTCAGTACTGTAGTAGCCAAGTCAGAGCCAACACAACTGTGCTAAGGTCTCTGTAATTTCTCATTTTCTCTAATTTTTCCTCTGCTTTTAGGGCAGTTACTCTCATAAGTGTGTAGGCCACCAAAATTTGGAATCTCACTAATTACAATTAGTTTTGTTTTCCTCAACCTCGGCAGCTCTGCCAGCAACCAAACCACTGCCTCATATAGAGTTGCCTCTAACTGCCTACAAGATGATGTTGCCAGCCAAACTGCCCACTGAGTTCCATATGAGCCCAGTTTGGATTTCTGTTTTTCAGAGATCTGTGTCTTGTCACTTTGCTATAACTTCATATTTTAACTTACTTGAAAAGTATCTTCAAAAATCATCTGTGATAGAAACAATCTGATATAAATGAATACATTTTTCTACATTGAGTTATCTAACAAGAATTCTAAATTGCAAAAGCTAACTTTGTAAAGGCTATGCTAAAAGTGCTTCATGCATGGTAATTTCTGACCCCTTAAATGGCTTTAGAAAAATATACAAATGCCTTCAGAGCAATGGCTTAAAAGAATTCAACCAGGCTTTTGAGGTAAGAGCAAAAGAGTGGACTGTTATAAAAAGTGGGAAAAGCTAACTGCTATTAACTGCGATCAGGTGTTTATTTTACAAGAGTTAACATTTTTAAAAATATAGACTTGGCTACAAATCTTATGTAGCGTTCAAGGGATATACACTCCTACTTGTTCATTAATTCAGCCAGTCATTTATTCATTCAATAATTATTCATTGAGCATCTACAATGTGCTGGGCACTGAATATAGATCTGGAAAACTAAGAGGCAAGCCCCTGCCGTCCTGGAGTTTACATTCTAGTAGGCGATACAAGTAATAAAAAGTGTATATATAAAACAAAGAGAGGTAGCATTAAGTACTATAAAAAAAATAAAGTAGGGTAATGGGACTTGAGACAGGGGATACTATTTTAGACAGATGATCAGGGAAGGTCTCTTGGAAAAGGTTATCTTTGAGTAGAAACCTGGATAAAAAGAGAGTCTAAGTCATGCAACTCTCAGGATTGAGAGCCTTACAGAAAGAGGAGTAGAAATACAGAGCCCCTGAGCAGGAATGGGCTTGGAATGTTTGTGAAACAACAAAGACATAGGAATGGAGAGGAGTGAGCGGAAAATAAGTTTGAAGCACAAGAAAGGATCTTGAAGGCCACAGGCAGGACACTGGATTTTATGCTGAGTAGGTTGAAAAACCCTTGGACGATTATGAGCAGAGTAAGGATATGACATAATATCACACACACACACACACACACACACACAAGCTCTCCAAACATTCCTGTTTCCAATGCATAAAAATTTGTTGGCAACCCGTGCCCTCCATGGGCTACAACCTTGCGCATTCATTCCTGCCAGTTTCTGCCCCCCCAGTCTATTGAGTGTCTGTTTCTTCCAACAGAGAGAGTAGAACAAAAGGGAGGGTCAAAGGAAAGACCAGTGCAAGAATTCACATTTTATAGTACCTTCTCACACATCCTCTCATTTGGACCCCCTAAAAATTCTGTTAGGTATATAAGGGAACTGTGGTTATCCTTATTTTATAGATGAGGAAATGAGGAGTCAAATTTCCTTGAATAATGCCACATCAGTGGAGAGGAGAAGAGCTAAGACTAGAACTTAGATCTTCTGCTGTCAAGTGCAAGGCTCATTTCTATACAGAAGGCTACCATTCAAAAGAAAATTAAATTTGGTTATTCTTCCACCTTCTTCCATATTTCACTCACCAAAAGCTAAAATAAGTTTAAGATAATAGAGTCCCATTTAGAAAAAATAAATGCATTGCCTAATGAGATGAGAGTAGGCATAATGTATTGTTCTCCTAGGACCAGAGTTATAACATTTTTAATAAGTCTGATAGCACCTTGTAAAATCCTGTGCAAACACATCCTCAATATAACTCCTTAACTGATTGACTGGTTTGTTAAGAGAGAAAATAAAGAGAAGAATTAGAAATTTTTATGTCAAAGAAAAAACAGTGTTTCTCATCCCCATAATCTCCTTCATACTTCACAGAGATGAAAGTAACATGTATTTTAAAATACCTTATATGCATTTTAACCTTAGGTATTTGCTGTATTTTTATGGACGGGTTGGCTCATGTAACACTATTTGGGAATAAAAAACTTTCTTGTGGGAAAGGTATATAATAAAGAACCATTCTGAACCATTTTTAAAACTAGATAATTGCCATTTCAGTTCAACATATGTTGAACACCAATTAAGTGCTTGATATAGCCTATTCGATACTGGGAATATAAAGATGAATCAGATTGTCATACAATATTTTTGGTAGATCACGTTAGTTTGTAATATTAAGAATGTGAGGGGGTAATGGAGAAGATAACATTATTTTGGACATAAGTCAATAACATTGCTCACTATTCCCCTTTCTCTGACTTTCCCAAACCCCATCCCTGAAACCTTCACCTAAAGTCCACTTAGGCCCTTTTCCTAATCTGTTCTTGCAGCTCCCCCATCTACCCCATCCTATCTCCACTTGACCATACCTCCCCACACAAAAAAGCAAACTGACGAGAAGAATCCTCTGAAGCAGGTGGTTGTCTCTGCCTAAACAGGTTCTTTATTTTTCAGTAGGCAGAAAGATAAATAAAAATTCTTCAAAATAGTCTCTGGCCAGAGGAGAGCTGCTGCCCAGAGTTAACGGTTCTGAAAGTTTCTTTTAGAGGAATCAAACATGGCAGGAAGATATTGAAGCCCCACTGGACCAACTACAACAAAGGCCAAGTAAAAAATCAGCCACAGAGGAGAAAACTGGAGTCCAAGGAAGCAACTATACTAGTCAGCGCCAAATAATTCAGACCAGGGTTATTCCAAATGAAATTTCTATTATGGTATTTTAAAAATTCTAAAATTGGTGACATCAGCAAGATGGTGGACCATGAAGGTCCAGGCCCTCATTCTCTTATGAAAACACTAAATGAAAAACTTGAACCTGACTAAAATAATTTTATAGACACTCTGGAAATCAAAGTTGTACAGCAACCAAGCTAATGCCCAGTCAAGAAAAGGCCATATACAAAATGGGAGGAAATTCATGGTCTTTTAACTCACCCTTGCCCCACCCAGTTTGCGGGAAGCAGCAGTCTAGTCAGTCTCCAGTCCCATTCAGTGACCTGGAAAGAACAGAGTAGGCCAAAGTTGCAACTTTCTAACTTATCTCCAAGCTGCCTGAGGGACTGGTCTATGTTTTGCCCAATTTGGAGCACAGAAGGACAGAAGTGGCACAGATCTAAGGCTAGAAAAATCTGCAGGAAGCAACAGGCATGACTTGTGAAAACCATAAGGGGACTATCGACCCACTGACACTTGAGGGTAAGAGATTAAGAGCAAAGGAAGCAAAAATTCTGATTCTGAAAAATATACAAGCATACTTCATTTTATTGTGCTCCACAATATTGCACTTAGAAGATATTGCATTTTTACAGATTGAAGGTTTGTGGCAATCCTGCATTAAGCAAGTCTATAAGTGCCTTTTTTTTCCAGCAGCATTTTCTCACTTTTTGTCTCTGTGTCGCATTTTGATAATTTTCACAGAATTAGAAGTGAAGCCTGAAGATATGACTGAATTGCTGCAATCTCATGGTAAATCTTGGATGAATGAAGAGTTGCTTCTTATGAATGAGCAAAGAAAGTGGTTTATTGAGATAGAATCTACTCCTTGTAAAGATGCTGTTAAGATTGTTGAAATAACAACAAAAGATTTAGACTATTACATTAACTTAGTTGATAAATCAGAGACAGAGTTTGAGAGTATTGACTCTAATTTTTAGACATTCTACTGTAGATAAAATGCTATCAAACAGCATTGCATGCTACAGAATAATCATTTGTAAAAGGAAAAGTCAATCTATGCTGCAAGCTTCATTGTTGTCTTATTTTAAGAAATTGTCACAGCCACCTCAACCTTCAGCAACCACCACCCTGATCAGCCAGCAGTCATTAATATGAAGGAAAGACCCTGCACCAGCAAAAAGATTATGACTTCCTGAAGGCTCAGATTATGGTTAGTAGTTTTTAGTAATGAAGTATTTTCTAATTAAGGTATTACACTGTCCTTTTAGACATAATGCTATTGCACACTTAATAGACTACAGTATAGCATAAGCATAAATTTTATATGCACTGGGAAACCAAAAAAATTGTGTGACTTACCTTATTGCAATATTCACTTTAGTGCTGTGGTCTGAAACCAAACCCATATCTTATAGTATGCCTGTAATAACTGAATTGAAAGATACACAAGAGGAGTTCAATATTAAGTCCATCAAGCAGAAGAAAAAAGCAGTGAACGTGAAGACAAGTCATTTGAAATTATTGAATCTGAGAAGAAAAAAGAATAAAAGTGAACAGAGTCTAAAGGACTCATGGGACCTGTCAAACAGACCAGTATACACATTATAGGAGTCCTAGAAGGAGAATAGAGAGGAAAAACATGCAGTAAACTTATTTAAAGAAGTAACTGGCCCAAATTTCCCAAATTTGACAAAATACATGGATATATTTACAAATATAAGAAGCTTAATAAACTTCAAGTAAGATAAATTCATAAAGACCACATGAAGACAGTCTAATCAAACTTTCAACAGACAAAGAAATAATTCTGAAAGCAGAAAGAAGAAGGTGACTCATCATGTACAAGGGATCCTCAATAAAATTGTCAGATTTCTTAGCAGAAAATTTGCAGGCCAGAGGCTGTGGGATGACATATTTAAAATACTGAAAGAAAAACAATGCCAACCAAGAATTCTATATATAGCAAAACTTTCCTTGAAAAAATGATGGAGAAATTAAGACAGTGCCAGATAAACAAAAGCTGAGTGAATTCATTACTACTAGAATTGCCCTGCAGGAAATACTAAAGGGAGTCATTCAAATTGGAATGAAAGGATGCTAGATAGTCATTCAAATCCATTTGAAAACATCAAGTTCTTTGGTAAAGGTAAATATATGAACAAATATAAGAAACTCTCGAGATCAGCATCAATGAAAATTTATCAATTTATGATGAAATCACTTGCTGAATGAACATCCTCTCTACCCAGGAGGTATATACAGCATTAAAATCACAAATGCTATAAAGGCACTCTCACTTAAAATTATTATTCTAAAATTTCATTACACTCTATAGCACTCTATAGGACTTAAAAAATAAGAGTTGACAAAGCAAAGTTGCTACTGCAAAAATAATTCTTACTCTGGCACGAAGAATTTCTGAGCAAATGGAACTCAAACATGCCAGTATTGACATTGATAAAGTAACCCTGCATTGAATTTTCCACCTACATGCAATGAAAACAAAGGAAATAAAGATGCACTAGAAATGCTTTCTTTGAAACAAAGCTACATATGGCTATTAATGAAAGGGTTGGATGAAGGTGCAGAAAAGTTTACAATGTTCTTTTTTCTTTTCTTTTCCTTTTTTTTTTTTGGCTGTGCTGTGCAGCTTGTGGGACCTTAGTTCCCTGACCAGGCAGGGATTGAACCCCAGCCATGGCAGTAAAAGCACCAAGACCTAACTACTGGACTGACAGGGAATTCCCTACAGTGCTCTTCCAAAATTATCAAACAAAAATGATTGTATTTATAGATGAAGTAATTAAAGGAATATATTTGGCTTTATATTTATCTCCTTGATATTTCTCCAAGTGGTGTAGATCTAGAAATAATTCACCCACCGAAAAAACATTTTTATGAACACATTTTCAACTCAAGCATTGAAATGCCTTATCCTATAAGACTGATTATTTTTAAAAGATCAAATTTTTTTCACAATTTAATACATATGTCTTCTTTTGTATATTTTGTTATTTTAAATAATCTTTTAGCTATCACTTTAATTTGCTATATTGGAATAAAAATGTATGTATAGTTTTATAAATTCGAATTTTACTTAGTGCTTTATAATATGTTTATAAATGTTTATACTTGAGATGAATGAAATATTTAATTTTATTTTCTTATTTAAAATTTTGAACGCTCAGCCTTTTTTTTTTTTTTTTTTTTTTTGCGGTACGCGGGCCTCTCACTGCTGTGGCCTCTCCCGTTGCAGAGCACAGGCTCCGGATGCGCAGGCTCAGCGGCCATGGCTCACGGGCTCAGCCGCTCCGTGGCATGTGGGATCTTCCTGGACCGGGGCACAAACCCGTGTCCTCTGCATCGGCAGGCGGACTCTCAACCACTGCGCCACCAGGGAAGCCCAGCATTTTGTTTTATAAAATACTAAGGAGCAAAAAAAAAATCCTGATATATGGTCTTTTTACGCTAAAATGATGATTACCATATCCTGGAAAAACTGAGACAGACATATGAGAACATTTCAATATAAAGTCTAAGTGATCTAAGAGAGGTTTGCTCATATCATATGCTAACAGAAAAAGGGCAAGGACATTTTATTATATTAGTAGTCTCAACGCACTACTAGTTTTTGCAGTCCCAGTCCACGTCATAGCAAACCTATTAAAATGCTGCCATACATCACAATGAATGTAATTTTTATACACTATAAAATATATAGTTGGGTTGCAGTAGCAGTTGATTGGCTGATATAATGACATGTTATGTTCTTAAGTATTTAATTAAACATTTATTCATTTCAATTTTGCAGCTTTTTTTCTGTTCTCCCTCTGGTTGCTGACATTTAGAGTAGGCCTTTGTTAACCCAATAGGACATTTGCCTATGCCTCTAATATGTAGTGGTTAAAATAACCCTGAGAAGGATTCTTAGAAACAGATGTGTTCGGGATGAATTTTAAAGAATGAGTCTGAATGATGAGTCAAGAAGAATAGGAGTCTTATTCCAGGCAAAAGGAACAGAATGAACAAAGGCACTGAGTGATGTAAAGTAAGATGTATACACCTAAAGTACAAGCAATTTCAAGTTACTAAAATGGGAAGTCTTCAGTAAAGAAGAGTGAAAGATTAAGATAGGAAGGCAGCCAGGGAAAGGGATGTAAAAAGCATCATTCAAGAGGGTTTAGACTTCATGCAGAGTGACAGGGCCAAGTACACATTTCATATGAATCACCTTGACAGCTAAGTAAAGATGAATTTAAGGGAACAAATTAAAAGGGAAGGGCACAAGTTAAAATACTCCTGCCATATATGAGGACAATAGTCTCCAAAAAGGAGTGCATGGGATGTATTTCTCTCAAGGAGAATACAAGACAACTTATTTGGAGAGAAAAGGGATTGAAATATATTATCTAATTATTTTTATTTTCTCCTTCAAAAATTGTCAACTTCTGGCATGCGTTTTGTAATGCACGTATTAATACAACAGTTCATTCTTAAAAGAAATAAGCTGGAGGCAAAGGCTCAAAAGTGTTTATCAGTGGGGGGGCAGGAAAACAGAAATTCAGAGACCCCACTGTTCTGGGTAAGAGTGATAAAAGTGTGTTCTAAGCTGGTGATTCTGCTGATGGAGAAATACAAATAGAATTGTGCAAGTTCAGAAGCTAACGTCATCAGGGTTTGATGGCTGTTTGCACATAATGGTTAGAGTTATCAAGTATATTCATATGAACACTCCTGTATGCTAGTCAGAGAGCAAAGCTAGAATTGAATTTAGGGTTACGAGGTGAGGCAGAGTAAAGAGGAAGTAGATCAGTGGAAGGCAGAGGTATTCTAGTAGCAAATTAAAGGCAGATGGCGAAAGACTATGTGAAAATTCTTTCTGCTATAAATCAAAAGGTACTTAAAAAATATGGAAGCAAGAAAAATACTCCTGAACTGCAGCATAAAATATTTGGGTTAGCTAACAGGAAGAACTTTGTCCGTAGTCACTGTTAAAAAACTATGTGTGAACACAGAAAGTTATCACTTCTATTTGCTATGGTTTAAAGGTTCATCCTGTGTCCACACAGAGAACACACCAAAACATCTTCTCTTGGTTCAGTGTTTTTCTCAACTGTCAAGAAGTTTACCCCCTCAATCAGAATCTTCCTTACTGCAGCTTATCACTCATGGACATCTTAATTAATTCTTTGATAATTCAGGCTTATATACCATAAGAAGTAAAAGATTATAGATACTTAGGAAGAACATGTTTTCACTACTACAGAATAGAGGACTAGACATTTTGCAGAAATCACACATGTCTTTTGATCCAGTTATCAAAAACTCTAGTTTCTGTAGGAATTAGGATGGGTTTCCAAGCAATATTAAACGCTCCGATATCATCAGAGTGAAACCCACAGGCTCATCCTGATGTGATTAGTAGATGTGGCTGCCTCTGCTATGATTCAGGGCTAACAAAAGTAGTCACACACCCAAAATACATTCCCCAGTGGTTTGCTCGTACACAGTGAAAAAATTTTCGAGACTTAGTATATTTAGGTTAGAAAACAAAACCAAGGCCCTCGTCTTCTGGAGGTCACTGTTAAACTGTACTTTACCCTGAAAGAGAAGAAAGGCCTTGAGAACTGTCCTCAATCTTATCCCTTAACATATCAACATGGCAACTCATTCTGATCAGCCAGTTGTAACCTTGGCAGACATAGGAGCCCAGCCTTGAGAAGATAAGATATGGGGGATAGGTAAGCTAAGGAAAATCGTTGCCTCTCATTTCATAACAGTCACCAGAACAGGCCTTGGGCAAATTACTGCAAGCTCTTCACTTGGAATACTCTAAGCCTACAAAAACTATAAGATAAGCAAGACTATATGAAGATGCGTGTTTGTAGAGTAGAAACTCGTGAGAAATCAGCTTTTTAAAAAATATTTTGGTGCTTTCATTTTTATGGAGTAAATTTCTTCACTTGGGTCAGTATATTTATTTTTTTAACATCTTTATTGGAGTATAATTGCTTTACAATGTTGTGTTAGTTTCTGCTGTATAACAAAGTGAATCAGCTATATGTATACATATATCCCCATACCCTCTCCCTCTTGCGTCTCTCTCACCCTCCCTATCCCACCCCTCTAGGTGGTCACAAAGCACCAAGCTGATCTCCCTGTGCTATGTGGTTGCTTCCCACTAGCTATCTATTTTACATTTGGTAGTATATATATGTCAACGCTACTCTCTCACTTCATCCCAGCTTCCCCTTCCCCCTCTCCCCGTGTCCTCAAGTCTATTCTCTACATCTGTGTATTTATTCCTGTCATACAGAGTGAAGTATGTCAGAAAGAGAAAAATACTGTATGCTAACAGGTATATATGGAATATAAAAAAAAAAGAAAAAAACTGGTTCTGAAGAACCTAGGGGCAGGACAGGAAATCAGCTTTCTTATATCCTGTTTGCATTTTGAAATAATTAAAGACCACTCTACTTCTTTTTAATTATATTATATTATAATTTTATAATTCTTAATTAAATAAAACTATAATTTTATAATTCTTAATTAAATAAAATTATATTAATAAATAATATTTTGGCAGGATAACAAATATTAAGTAAGCACCAAGAGGCAGAATCCAGTATAAAGGTTAACTTAATTTTCTTCAAAGTTTTGATCCTGAAAAGTTGTGTAAATTCATTTGTATATGTTAAAGTACATGTTGCTTTAAATATGCTTATTGGGAAACTTGCAGTGTACAACAATATTTAACATTAATTTTCTCTGAAGTTTATTAACTCTTAATACCATATGTAGATGGCTAACTGTACCAAAGACTGTATGTTCATTATACTTTCTCATTTCATCCTCACAAAACTCACTTTACAGATGAGAAAATTGAGGCTCAAAGAGGGCAAAAGTAACATGACCAAGATTACACAAACAGGAAGCAGCACAGCTGGGATTTGAACCTTGGTCAGAATACTCACAGATCATTCTTGGATCCATTATGGAATTATTCATTTTGTACATAGTTCTAGTCATGTATCAAAAGTATTTAATGTCAGAGGTGAAAGCACAAATTGATATAAATTGGTTACAATACTGCCTTCGAGGAGATTACTTGCTAATTGATTGGTTAATGTGTAAAAACATGTAGTCATATTAAATAAATATGCATCTACAAAGATACAAATTTTAAATCTGAGTCCTATTAAATGTACAAGTTCTTTCGTAACAGACACTACAGGCATATTCTGTTCAGTGCAAGGGCACAGATTGTGAGACATGAGCACACAGGATAGAAGAGCTTCATATTGGGCCAGTATGGCTTTCATACTGAATAGAGCTGTATTTCCAATATGGTAACATATTACCAACTGTGTCAGTACTCCTAGGAAGCCAAGGCAGTATTTGATATGCAAAATTTGAAAGGGGGAGTGGGTTAAACTTTTCTTGTGAATAAAAGGGAAGGAAACAGGAGTAGATGGGAAGAGATTTCAGATCATAAGTCTGGTCTGATACCTGTGAAAGAGAGGAAAGGAAGAATTGTGTAGTAAGGCCCTCAGATCACGGAACAGTTCTGAGAAAGTTTCAGCCAGGTCAAAAGGGAGAAGTCCTGAGTCTCAGGAAACAGGCCAACACTGGCCATGCCAGCTATTTGTGGGAGCAGCCAGCGAAGCATGGCCTCAGTGTTCTCATGGAGGGGACAGCTAGGACTTCCACTCAACTCTGCTCCAGGCAGTAGGCTCTGTTGAAGGTCTGAGCTGTGCATCTCCATGACTGAAACCTCTAAAATCGACATGCAACAAGAATTCACAGAACAATGTCTTTAGTCTCCCAGCACACTCAACAGTTCCTCTAAGGAGAGGTGAATAGGCTCAGGGCATGATCCTCCCATCCATCTGAGCCTAGCCCCTGCATCCTGTTATAATATCCAGCGTATGTTCAAACCATGAAAATAACCCTGTGTTTGTCTGTCCTTTGGAAAAGAATCAAACTCTTTGCTGGGAATCAAAAGATCTTTGGTGGCAGAGTAGGATGTTATTGACATATAAGAGGCCATGAAAGAATAAACAAAGGAAAGTAAACACTATGAGATGCTAGTGCTCACTGGCCGAGAGGGTGATTGAGCACTGTACTGGCTGACCCGTACCTTAAGGACTCAGCTTGTTCAGAGCTAAATGAGGTCTGCCTGGTGTCTTATCAACACATTATCATATGCAACAGGAAACCTTTATTGACCACCTATTGATTACACGGCCTTTCCCCTAGTCCTGTGAATTTAATGAGGTGTTAGAAATAGTCCCAATTCTAGATACTATTAAAAATGACCACCCACACTTGTAAGGAGTTTTGCAGTTTATAATGCACACTTGCATTATTTTGAATACGTGAAACTTGCGAACCAAGATATGTGCATGGTACACTTGTATGATAACTAAATTTTGATGAACACTCTATGCCGGACAATGTGCCCAGGATGTTATAGTAAATGTGATATTAAATCAATTCAGCAGCCCTATGAGGTGCCATTATCCCACCCATTTTACAGTGGAGGAAACTGATAATCAAATTAAGTGATTCACCCCAGTTCACACAACTGGCAAGAGAAACAGTAGGAAACTGAATCAAGGTTGAATAACTACAAAGTGACTGCTTACAGCAAATCTTCCTCCACATTAAGTGATATCTAACTGTATAGGTTAGCAGATGGCACATATCAAGTGATTACTTCAAATAATCAAATGCACCAAGAATTCAAAGAAGTCATAATACTGAGTCTCCTATTTCTGATGTGGTCCCAGTTTTACATGTTGAATGGATGACCAAATGAAGGGAAGGATTAAATACACACATAGCAATTGTAAGTCAGTAAAATCACAGATGGGATGAGGGAGATATTCCTCAGTCTAAGGGTCAGCATAAACAAAGGGAAGTAGAGCCATAGACTCTATGAGAATATAAAGCAGAAGTGAAAGGAATGATTCGATATTGTGAACAAGATAGTCTAGATTGTCTGTTATTCAGCTACTGTTTACTTGATAGTTTCAAGTTGTCGTATACTGTAGTAAATTCTTTAGAGATATTTATAGTCTCTCTATTCATAGTCTCAATTATTTTATACATATTTTAGTATCTCAGTACAGACCCTCTCTCTCTCTCTCTCTCTCTCTCTGTCTCTGTCTCTGTCTCTCTCTCTATATATATATATAGTCTCAATTATTCCCCAAAAGTCATGGCTTGTAGTATATTGTGCTATCAGTATCAACATATGTGAAACACTCAGAGATACTAAGTAACTTTCCCAAGGTCAAATAGCAAATAAGTTGTTCAGCTAAACTTCAAACCAGAACTGGCTTGCTCCAAAACCAACGCTGTTTCTACTGTATGTCAGTACCAAATCTCAAAAGTAATTTGTGAGTTCTCAATCAGTACACAGGGTAGCAAACCAATGTCTACAATGAACTACTTTGTAAAGAATACAGAACTCCTAAAGAGAAACTGATGCTATGAAGTTATCCAGGTGGCTACCATTTTTGTCTAAAACATCCTCACAATCCTGATAGTCCAGTAGAGGCTGTCATATAACATAATCTGACTCTTTATATTTTAACCCAGAAAAATAGTAATGAAATTTGTAGGAAGTTCATCAAAATCACGTTTTTCTTGTAATTCAATGAAATGTATATTTGGGAAAATGTCCCTAAATAAACCACTAGAGTTCATACCCACTAATTCTTGACAAAACTCAGGAGCTGTAAAATCTTTAGACATGAATTGGTCAATTGACCTTTTCTACTAACCTCGGCATTAAAGTATAAATAAGTATATTCACTCGATTCAATTCAACAATATTTATTGAGCACTTACTACATAAAATCTGTTGCCAACACCCTGGGGGAAAGGAGTTCAAAGATGAATATGTCATAGACCCTGACCTCAAGCAACTTTATGGTTTTATGCAGGAGAAAATCCATATATGTGTGAAAACAAAAGAAGGAAGAATTTGAAATGTGCTGAAATACCAGTACACACAATGCATTCTAGGAACATATAAATAGAGATAGTAGTGCTTATGGGAAGAATTATAGAAGGTTACAGGAGTTTAAACCCAACTGCTGGTACCAAAATCTGTATTAGTTATCTATTACTATATATCAAATAACCCCCTGAATTTCATGGCTTACACAACATTCGTCATCTTAACAGTTTCTGTCACGCATCCTGGTGCAGCTTAGCTGGATGCCCATGCCTCAAGATCTCTCACAAGCTTGTCATCAAAGTGTCATTTGGGATGCAGTTTCTTCTGGAGGCTCTAATGGGGATCTGCCTCTAACTCATTCACATGGTGGCTGGCAGGATTCAGTTCCTCTCTAGCTATTGGATTGGGAGCCTCAAGTTCTCATTGGTCATTAGCTGAAGGCCTCCCTCAGATCCTTGCCATCTGGGCCTTTCCACTGGATGGCTCTCAAGATGACGGCTACCCTCGGAGTAAATGAACAAAAGTGCAGAATGAGGAAGAACTAAATCACGGTGTTTGTGTAATCTAATCTCAGGAGTGACATCCATTTGCCATACTATATTTATTAGAAATGAGTCACTAGTCCAGCCCACATTCAAGGGGAGGGAATCACACAGGCATGAATATTAAAAGGCAAGATCACTGGGGCCATCTTGGAGGTTGTATGTCAGAGTATGCACACCTTGAAGGATAGGTAGAATTTCAACTGGTAGAAATGCAAAGAGGAGAGGACTACAGACTGCAGGAAGAGAATGAGCATATTTGCCAAGGTGAGCTCACATAGGGGTTTGTTTGAGAAGAACAGGTAGTTAATCCAGTTTGTGGGAAACCTGAATGCGTGAGGAGTGTTAGAAAATAAGTCTTCAAAGTAGGTCGGGGTTAAATAATGTTATGCTACGAGTTAGAGCTTTATTATTTTAAATTTCGGGAATTGTTTTGCTTGTTTTTTTAACATAACAGTAACAAGATCAGATGTGCCTCAAGAAAATTAACCTGGATGTCCTGTGAAAGATGTACTTGAAGTATAAGGCATTGTGTGTAGGCAAAGAGTACTTTAAGGTAGCTACTCTGAAAGACAAAGACAGAGCAACCGTTAGGACCCAAATGTGAATAGCAGCAGTGGGAGGGGAAGTAGGGCTTCTGTTAAAATAGCATTCCTATGCTTTACTGTGCATTTCCTATAAATGAACTTTTTCAACTGCTGATTCTCAAAATATCTAATATTATATGGATTTTCAAAGGTTTTCCAGTTTCTATTATTCTTCCCCCTAACTCTTTCATGCCCTGCTTCAGGGCAACTGTTACCTATTGAATGTCATTCTAGCAAAAACATTTGATCTGAACCTTGCCCATTTGCCCCTGCTGCCTCAAAGAAGGAAACACATGACCTGGCTTTGATCACACTTTTTTCCTAAAATGAAAACATCCTCCAATATGTGATTCTTATAAAAGGTGAGTGTTAAAATTCTGGGATAAACCACATTTAAGCCCAGGGACTCAGTTAAAGTTAATGAAAACATATTGGGATGAGACAAGCTGTTGCAGGGGGTGGATATTTAATTCTTTTGCAAACATCAGAAAACCTGTCTAGTCTCAATATAGACAAAAGCTGGAATGAGTGCTCAATTAGTAGCAGTTTCTCAGTATTTTGTCCAATTATCTAATAAAGAAAACGAGAACCTCGGTACATAAATTTGCTCCATTATGGAAGTAACCTTCAGTGAGTAAGCCAGTCAGCTTTATTATTCAAATCATCAATGTGATGCTTGTAAAATGAAACAAAGGCAGCTCTTTAATGATAAATATTACAGTACAGCTACTTTTCACATATGTCTCCACACACACATACACCCATTGTGAACCATTCACTGAAGTATAAATAAGAGACAACCAAGTGACAATTCAGATACAAGAAAAATAGACAAAGCCCAAAACAGAATGGATTATCTAGTTACCACTCTGACATTATTGCTGCTTTTAGGGAACAGCTGACTCTAGTCATCAGTTTCCATCATCTGTTCTAATTTTCTTTTTGCAGACATTTGTGAGGGAACTTTTCAAAAAGATGCTGGGTGAAAATCAGAAATAGATAAAAGTCTAGGAAGCAATTCTTCAAATTAGCTCCCCCTCTCCCTTTAATTTCAAGAAGGGGTACATTTCTTAGAAGTGTTCGTCCTTTGACAGATCATTCAGAAGCAGAGACTTTGGAATCTTAGGCATCAACAAGGTCACTGCCATGTTCATCCCAGTCTCCTGGAGTGCTACAGGCTGAGAGCAAAAGCATGAAGGCTCAGAAACAGTTTAAGAGATAAGCTGCCACGACCGAAGTCAGCGTCAGGGCTTCTGGAAACTTAAAAGCAGACACGTATCACCAGAAGTATTACCATTAGCATGACTTGACTCACTTATGTTCTCGTATTGGTCTCCTTACATCTGGACACATTTTTTCTCTTGAACACAAGGAACAAGTTGCACACATTCCAGCAGTTTCCTTTAGCCAGATTTGCCTGATTTATACAGACACCTTTTATAGAATTCCTATCACCTTTGCAGACCCCTGGCTTCTAGCTCCGACTCCCATCTTCCCCTGGCTCTCCCTGAGTCACACCCAACAAACCCCTCATATTCCAGACATTACAATAAAAATCATGGACATCAGGCATCAATTTTCAGTAGCACCTGGTAGAAGACCTTCCTAATTGCAAAAAGAGTGCAACTTTCCCCAAGATCCTTGAGATCTACTGTATACCTGGCCTCAGTTCTCCTTATACCAAGAGTTTTAGATATTCTTCTTCTTTCACTTACAAATGCCTCCCTGAGCACGTTCTAAGTAGCATTACTCTAAAGGACTCAACGAATACCATGAAAATGACATGGTCTCTGAAAGTGCAGTATCTATTCTGACTCTCTCAACCCATCAAGTTGCACAATCCAGTGATAGTGATACAGTCATCCTGCTTAAATAATGTTATTTTATTGTCAGCTGCTCAAAGAGCATTATTTGACCAGTTGTACCCACAAATTTTCTGATAACCTAACACTAACATTCATTCACATCATCTTAATGAACACTAAAACCATTGGGAATGATTTTCAAGATGCACCATAATTTCTCTACATCTCAGAGTAAATCCACACCCTGGCACAATAGATGTCCACGACCCCGGCTTTGAGAAAGACACATGTGATTTAATTTCACCTACTTTCAAGTGAAGAATAGGACCCCACAGACACCCCCAATCCCCATCCTAAAGGATGCAAAAATTATGCTAGATATTTTTAAATCTGGTGTATGAATTTTGTCATATTAAGAGATAACTCAAAGTACAGAGCCAAGAATCCGAATCACATGGAATAACCCCCATACTTAATTCTCTGACCCGTCATCATGCAGACTTTTCCAGAAAGCACATGTCACACTGTTTGGAAGCCACACTTCTTCACAGCTAGCACATTATCCTCCTTCAAAATGCTGTCAGGTAATTCTACTCTCTAGCAGAGTAAATGAAAAAATAAAGCTAGTTTCTCACGTATGAAGGATTTTCCTCAAGGGCAATCATCTTAACGAGAATTTTTTTCAAAATTAGCTAATCTGAAGTTCTATTAAAACACAGTGACTCTAGCCCTGCTCTCCTCACCCCAAAAGAAGGAATCTAAAGACAGAATCCCATTAGAGAAAAAAAAAAATGCTTAAAAGGCTAAAAAAATCCAGACAAAATTCTCAAGTGTTCTAAACTGACATAAAGGTACTGACACACATTTGGTCCTCACTAACATAACAACCTAAGATTGTGATTTAACTAATTATCCTGACATTTCTAATATTGACAATTATTTCAAAAATTTTTGTAGAGAGCGGGAATTTAATGACGTTTTCATGAGAAGTCCCTCAATTAGAAGAGTACCTGCTAGAGATGGATTATTTTTAATCAAATGACAATTGGTGGTTGGGAGCTGAATGTACAGTCAGCATGGTCATGGAAAGATGTTATTTTTTCACACGAAATACTCCATACATATTAATGAATTTCAGTTTCTTTTTAGTTATAACTTAACAGTTAAGTTAGTTTTGCATGAAATAACATCGAAATTGGTGTGCTAACACGTTTTGAACATCATTATTGAAGACCAGAACAAAGGACCACTCAGACTGTTCCATATAAAAGTGACCATTTTAAACTTTTTTTTCTCTTCTACTGAAATAGTATATTACTCATTTCTAATTTCTAATAGCATTGGCTAGTATATGTTGAGGGCCTAGTATGTGCCAAGATCTTTAGATAAATTATCTTTAATTTTTACTAGGTGATATTATTGTTCTGAGCTTTACAGATGAGGAAGTTGAGGCTCAGAGGACTAGTAGGGTGCAAGTGTCTGTATTCAGTCTCAGCTCCATTGAGACCTCCTATTCCCCTCTGCCTACATTTTTTAAACTCAGCCATGGCTTTAAAGAGAGGGAAGTAGGATGGTGCCAACGATTACATTTCCCTATCCTTATCTACAGAGAACTTCAGAGTTAGATATAGTTTTTTTCATCTCGTCTGCCAACTTGAGCCCTCATGAATTCTTTGCAGCAAATAGGTGAGAACACAATCATATACACAGACATGCACACTCACACATATATCCCTAGAAATAAACTTTTAGCAGTAATAAATAACTGAATAAATAACTAGTGGCATAGCACCAGCATTTTAAAATATGTGATTTTCAAGTACATATGAAATACTCAGTAGTGTGCTAGGTATTATGGCAATTAGAAACAGATGTAGATATCACAATGTGAGACTGAAAACACTGACATGGACACAAAAATCAAAGGACATGCAGACACATATTGAAGCTTTATCTTGAGCACCTACTAATTTTAAAGAAAGTGCAAAATCACAGGACACATGAATTTTGTTGTATTAGTAATGAATGCAATGGAAATCACGAATGCTGTATATTTAAACTTTGTTGAGCCAATTAAAAAACTACAACACATTCTTTCCAGGTATGTGGGAAAGATTTAGAAGGAAGGATGTAATTTTCAAGAGTTCTTTAAATGATGGGACACTGGCACTGTGAAAAATTGGTATGGGAGACAAGTAGAAAGTACATTCTGAGTAAAGATGCTGGAGTTAGACTGTGTTGAACAGACAAAGTGGGTGGTGAGGAAGTCTGCCTGTTAAGAAGTGGAGGAGACATTTATTATAAGCAAAGGATATGTCAAAATTACCCTTTTTAAATAGATGAATTAATGCTTAAACCCATAAAAGATCCAATTTACTGAAAATTATCGAGTCCCTTATGGAAAGCCAGTAGTGATTACAACTGAGAGAGCTGTCATTCTATAGCCTGGTACATATATGCCATATGTGTTTATCTTTTTCACTAGCCTACTTACATGCGATAACACTACAGCAGCTTTCAAGATGAACATTTGACAAGCCAGCTCACCGCCGACTGACACCTCCATTTCAGCTGGCCTGACATATATAAAAAGAAACTGAATGTTTATCCGTGCGTTTTCCGGATTTGACATATGTGCTATATAAGAGTCACAGAAGAAAACTTCGGAAAAGAAATTAAGGAATGTACTTGACAGTTTATTAATCAAAGTTTACCTGCTTCACATTACACAGAGACAAATTAAGCTGGCTACTATGGTACTTCGAAAACATCTGCTAACAAAGTCAGAAGTAATGATAAATAAAAGAGCTTCCTTTGTGGTTGATTTCCATCCAGCTGCGTTTAATTATAATAGTGCTATCAAAGAAAGCTCCCCATTAGCTGCTAATTCAGAAGGACTTCAGAAGAAACTCCCAGAGCCTCCAGTGATATTTCTCCAACTCCAACAACTTCCTAATCTCTACCAAGGTTTGTGAAGAGCCATATTAAAGAAGTTTGGTTATCAGTTCTGGCTGTTACTGACTGCCAAGGTGGTGTGAGGTGGGTTCTTTTTCCCCCAAGAGTACCTTTGTAATAATGTGAACAATTAAACTATAAAAATGACAAAATTTATGACATCAATATTTTATTCCAACTTTAGAATAATATACCAAACTACCTCAATAAAGGAAGGAAAAATCTCATCTTAATGCATATTTTAAGATGCAACCTCAGTCATGTTATTTATTCCGTCTACAGTCACTATAGTTAAAAATAAAAGTGATGCTGACTTCTGAAATTCAGATTGAACTGGTTTTCTAATAAACAAATATCCATCTCAAGCCTCTCAGAAGAGCACTACTTCTACCCAACTCAATAATAATCACCAGCAAAACTTGCTTATTGATCAACATTGGTTCTTACGAATTTCCAGGTATGTATTTTCAGTTTGAAAGTTCCTAGCTTGAGAAATGAGGGTGGAAATACCAAAGTAGCACCTCTCTTTCTCATGCTTTCTTGAGTACAAATATGAGTGATTCCTCACCAAAATCTGGCTTCTGCCTGGCCAGGAAGCAAACACAAAATCAAAAGCTTGCACGTGCAAACAAGGCACAGATATATGCGTGCCTTTGTCAATCCAACCTGAGAGTACGCTACATCTCATGTATTTGTCACGGGGTGATCTGGGGAGGTACAAGTTAAAAGTGAAAATGTATAACCTAGGAAAGCATCCACATTTATTTTGTACTTCCCTCTTTATCAAAGTAACAAGCCACAAGTAGAGAAATTTCATGAAGAAAATAATGAATGCAGAGTATCCCAGACTGGGAACAGTAACTATTCACCAGAGCTGTATCTGGCCAATCTCCAAGAACCCATATTGTAATATATTTTCCCGGCATGTGAAAGAACTTATTCGATCATGGAAGGAGCATGACATTAGGAGAAAATGAAGGCAATGTTTGCCCGGTATCAACAACTGAAAATGTTGATACCGTTAGAAGGTTTTATGTATTTGTCTCTTTGTTTTCAAGGAAGAACAAAATCTCTAAATTAGGCTAATTTTTTAACTTCTGAACCTCCTCTGCTATTTTTAGTCCTCAAGAAGCCAGTATTGTTTATGAGAGTCCTTTCACTTATCAGAAGGTAAAATGGAAGTGAGAGAGGACACCACTACTTTTAAGTGCACGTGGTCCAGTCATCCATTGGAGTAAGCATACAACATTAATTTCACCCTTGGCCCTAAGATCAAATGATATTGTCAATGTCATTTGTTCTGTTTATAACAATATTTGCCATGACTTAAACATTGTCCTCCTCCAATTGGTTTGAGAACAAGAGGCATTCTTCTGTTTGGTTTCGTAATGTTGGGGTATGTGCCATTTCAAAAAGAATGCACAGGAAGGAGCATGGTTTTTGGTGATAGTCAAGCAAAAGTAAAGAGTTTTCAAATGTTGTTTTGGGGGAAGCACATTAATACCCATAATCCCTCTTCTACTCTAAAATTGTCCAGGCTGAGAGCCTGACCAAATACAGGTATAAGACCATATTTTCAAATGAGACATCTTCACCTATCTCTTTTTCTTTCTTTCAGACAACCAGACATGTTCTGAAATATTAATTATCAAATGCAGCATATTAATATTAAAGAATATTTGGCACAAGAACTCATATTCTCCTCTATAGTGTAGATCTACCAATAGATGCTGGTTGTTCTACTTACATCTTATATGAACTCTTGAATATGCAAATATACTCATAAGGTATGTTTCCATTTTAGAACATCAATAAAGTCCCAAGATTTCCCCATTATATAAATATATAACTAAATGGAAAAGAAAAGTTCACAAAATTTTCAGGAAGTTCCAGCAAGTAAAGTGAGCCCTAAAGAGCAAATACATTTACAGATCCAGGATGGTGAGTGTGCCAACTCGTGTCCGTGACCTTTCTGTGCTTCAGGTTCTATATCTTTAGCTCAGGAATTAAACTTTCCTTAATCTCATTCTTGCTTTCTTAATATTAACTGAAAAAATTGATTGGAAAGTACATTTTACTCTATGCAGATAAGGAAATGTTCATTGCAAAATATAGAATCTGAATGCAGAAACAAATGGAACAGGCGGTCCGCACCAGAGGTCTTCTACTTGTACTATGCGGATCTGTAAAGGTCTAGAGTCAGTTACAAGTGCTGCAGGGAAGCAGAAACTGCAGCCCAGTATCCCCTAGACTCAATACTCCATTCAGCCATAGCAGATCCAGTTTTACCTATTTACATTGCAATTCTGAACATGAATTTGTTTGGGAAAAAGATGTTTACTGCTAAAAGATTTGAACTCATCTAGTTCAATACTCTCATTTTACAGGAGGAAAAAAAAAAGAAAACAACGATGTAAGTGACTTGCCTATGTTCAACATTTACCAGCAAGAACAAATTTAGAATATGAAAAAGATTAGTATGTCTTCTGCCTGCAAGTTCAGTGCTGCCTGTTTTGTGGTAGCTCAAAGGAAAAAATGATAATTTCTTATTATGTTACCCCACAACTAAATTGTATTACTAGCTATCATCTTATCTTGTGCTAATTGTTGGACACTGTCAAACATTCTTTCTCCTCTTGTAAATTATTTTCTTGACTTCACAGCATTCCACATGTATTTCTAGTCAATCCATTTCTGGACCTCACAAAATCATAAGGTTGCAAGTTGCTCTCAGAGAATTGGGAACAATTTATTTAACTTATTTGACATGCTGCTTATCACACCAATATGTAAATGTGATTGCTTAATAAATACGACTTATTGATGTTGACTTCATCTGCAACTTCTTTGCAGTTTAAAAAATGAGGCTCAAAATTATTCTAAATTGTGAATTCTATTTTCACAGTAATATTAACCCAGCAAATACTTCCTAAATACTTCCTGTGTATAAATAACTGCTAACCCTCCTGATGTCCATGGAACATGGGAAACATAGGGACATGATTATGTAAGTGTAAATATCAACATGTTACTGGAGTCCAAGGGAAAAGAGATAATTTCCAGCCAGGAAATATGGGAAGAGGCAGGCAAACGTATTTGTGGAGGTGGCAGCTTTATAGCTGTCCCAGAGGAATGGGTAGAATTTCAGTGCCAGAAATAGAAAGAGGATTTTCCTGGTGGTATCCCAGCTGCTTGCCCAATCTTGACGGGTAAGGCTACTGGACTCAGTGTAAAATGTGCCTACACAATGTGCCAGTAACCAAAATCTTCCCGATGTCTCATTTCCCATCTTCACTTTAAAACCTCTGCTAGATCTGGAGCTCCCATTTCTCATCTTATTGCTCTCTGCTTAGGCTCTGTCTTTCTCCCCTTTGGTTTGACACCTCACCTGCACTGCCTGCCAGGCTTTCGATTTTAGTTCCACACATGGCACACATGGACATTGTCTGTCAGATCATCTTGCATCTGGGTTCCTCTTCCTGTAGGCCAGTCCAGTCCCTATTCATGCCAAGCCCAAATCCTTCAGTCCCTCAGCCTAGCACCATGTTCTTCAAATATTGTGGAAGAGAGAATGACATGAGAAATAGACACATGTATTCAGGAATTGTCTCAGTGAGAAAGTTCTTTATTTTTCCCATTGACCACTCCATCTCACCATAGTCTATAACCTTTCCCTTCTCTATCCTTTGAAGACCAATCCCACAGACACCTGATCCCTTTCAGTATTTAAAATCTAGTCTAGATCAAAATATTAATTTCATATCCAAATTAAAGCATTTCTTTCCTCCTACCTGAATCTTGGTTTGTGGCTTGGGTCCTGCAATAGGGAAAGACAGCTAGTTAGCTCTTTTCACTTTGGCACTTTCACTGCCCCTCTGCTTTTCTCTCTGCTATTTTGCTATTTCGGGTTTCCCTTGCATCTCAACATTGTTGGGCTCTCCAAGGGAATAGGGGTGAGGTGAAAGTGTGAGGGACAGCTGCTCAAATGCCAATCCTTGCACTTTTTGTGGATTCTGCAGAGCCCCCATTGCCCAGAGGTTTCCTAAGACAGACAAGCATTCTATGGCTGACATTTTTCTCTCTCTTCTCTTGTTCCTGGCTGTCTGCCCAACACTTTCTTTACGGGTGCAGTTCCCATGACACAGGAGGCCTCTGAGGCCTCCATTTGATCCATGGAATATTTGCACATCCTTGTCATGTAAAACACTGATGGTGCAGGCTGCCTTGCTGTTGCTATCTCTTCTTGCTCTGTGTTGAGGATGCTCCGGGTATTTCTCACTCAGAATTCTGTTAAGCAATTCCATGATATACATATGCATAACGTTAAGCAAATTCCATGATATACATATGAGGTTCTCTTAAGAATGTTCCTTTACTCTAAGCATGAGCCTCATGAACTTCTAGGACTCAGCAAGCTTTCATGAGGAGAGAAAAATGTTAGTCTCCTTTTTTGATAGATACTCCAGTGTCTATGAGCAATTTTCTTATTGTCCTTCTCAGCAGCTTTAGAGGAAAAGAAGAAGATAAATGAAAACACTCTCCCCCTATGCCTACAGCTTACCACTCATTCAATACATTTCAATACCTAGTCATCTGCTTACATGGGCTGGATGGGTAGGGTGGGCTGCCTATGTCCTTTTTGGATTATGAGGCAGGCCACTTATTGCCACCTATTCCTCTCAGCTTTGGTTCTTCATACAAAATTCTGAAGCAGCAGGAGACATTCCATTTAACACTGTTTACAATAATACTCATGTAAGAGGGTAGTGATAAAAAGTCTGCAGGGAGGTGCCAGTTTCTATGGAGATGGAATTGTATTCAAGATGATATGGAACAGAAACAAAATTTTTGGATCAAGGTAATGCAAACATTTGCATTACAAAATTGAGTCTTCCATGCTTCACTTAAATATGTAGATCCTTAAAGTTGAAAAATCATAATTTTAATGGTTTAAAAATTATTTTCTTCTCTTATGAATGCACAAGTCATTTTTGCTTTTCACCAAATATGTCCAATCTCTTATTTGGCAGAAGGTAAGACTGCACTTTGCTGCCACCTTGGAACTGATGTAAACACATAGCTTACTTTGTACTATGAAATGTATGGCAACTAATATCATACTTAACGGTGAGAAACTCCAAGTTTTTCCATTAAGATTAGGTACAAGGCAAAGATGTCTCCTCTCACCACTCCTTCTCAACATTGTACTGGAAGTTCTAGCTAATGTAATAGGACAAGAAAATAAAATAAATCGTATTCAGATTGAAAAGGAAGAAATAAAAATGTCTTTGTTCACAGATGATGTGCTCATCTATGTAGAAAATCTAAAAGAATCAACAACAACAAAAAACCTTCCTGGAACTAATAAGTGGTTATAGGAAGGTTGGAGGATGTAAGATTAATACACAAAAGTTGATCACATTCCTATATACACAATGAACAAGTTGAATCTGAAATTAAAACAAAATACCATTTATATTAACACTCAAAAAACTTAAATATTTGAGTATAAATCTAAAAAAATATGTGCAAGATCTATATGAGGAAATCTATAAAATTCTGAAGAACAAAATTTTTTAAAAACTAAATAAATGGAGAGATATTTCATGTTCATGGATAAGACTCAATATTATCAATGTGTCAGTTCTTCCAAAATTGTTCTATAGATTCAATGCAACTCCAAACAAAATCCCACAAAGTTATTTTGTGGCTGTTGATAACCTCATTTTAAAGTTTATATGGAGAGGCAAAGGACACAGAAAAGGGCTTCCCTGGTGGCGCAGTGGTTGTGAGTCCGCCTGCCGACGCAGGGGACACGGGTTCGTGCCCCAGTCCGGGAAGATCCCACATGCCGTGGAGCAGCTGGGCCCGTGAGCCATGGCCGCTGTGCCTGCGCATACGGAGCCTGTGCTCCGCAACGGGAGAGGCTACAACAGTGAGAGGTCTGCGTACCGCAAAAAAAAAAAAAAAAAGGACACAGAAAAGCCAACACAATATTGAAGGAACAAAGTTGGGAGTCTCCCACTACATGATTTTAAGACTTACTATAAAGCTAGAGTAATCAAGACAATGTGGTATTGATGAAAGAATAGATAAATAGGTCAGTGGAAAAAATACAGAGGCTAGAAATAGACCCACATAAATATAGTCAATTAATCTTTGGGAAAAGAACAAAGGCAATAAAATGAAGCAAAGATAGTCTTTCCAACAAATGGTGACAGGAAAACTGAACATCCACATGTGAAAAAAAATGAAAACTTAGGCTCAGAGTTTACACCCTTCACAAAAATTAACTCAAAATGAATCACACACCTAAATGTAAAGCACAAAACGATAAAACTCCTAAAAGATAACATAGAAGAAAACTTAAATGACATTGGGTATGGTGATGATGTTTTAGATATAACATCAAAGGCACAATCCATAAGAGAAATAATTAATGAGCTGGAAACTGGGCTTCCTTAAAATGTAAAACTTTTGTTCTGTGAAAGAGCATATCAAGAGAATGAGAAGACAAGTTGCAGACTGAGAGAAAATATTTACAAAGGACTTATCTGATAAATGCCTGTTATCTGAAATATACAAAGAACTCCTAGAAGTCAACAATAAGAAAACAACCTCCCAGTTATAAAATTGGCCAAAAACTATAGCAGACACCTCACCAAAGAAGATTTGCAGATGGAAAACAATCATGTGAAAAAAAGTATGTGGCAAGTAAGAGATGCCACATCATATGTCATCAGAGAAAGAAACATTAAAACATCAATAAGATTCAACTACAAACCTATTAGAATGGCCTAAATCTAGAATGCTGAGAATACCAAATGCTGTCAAGGACATGGAGCTACAGGAACCCTCTTTCATTTTTATTGGGAATGCAAAATGGTGGAGCCACTTTGGAAGACAGTTTGGCAGTTTCTTATAAAACTAAACATACTCTTACCTTATGGTCCAGCAAGTGCACTCTTTGGTGGTTACCCAAAGGAGCTGAAAACTTATGTCCATAAAAAAACATGCACACGGGGCTTCCCTGGTGGCACAGTGCTTGAGAGTCTGCCTGCCGATGCAGGGGACACGGGTTCGTGCCCCGGTCCGCGAGGATTCCACATGCCGTGGAGTGGCTGGGCCTGTGAGCCATGGCTGCTGAGCCTGCGCATCCAGAGCCTGTGCTCCGCAGCGAGAGAGGCCACAACAGTGAGAGGCCCGTGTACCGCAAAAAAAAAAAAAACAACAAACATGCACATGGATGTTTATAGAAGTATTATTCATAATTGTCAAAGCTTGGAAGAAACCAAGATGTCCTTCAGTAGGTGAATGGATTTATAAACTATGGTACATCCAGACAATGGATTATGCAGTACCAAAAAAATGAGCTATCCAGCCATGAAAAGACATGGAGGAATCTTAAATGCACATTGTTAAGTGAGAGAAGCCAGTCTGAAAAGGACACACACTGTATGGTTCCAACTATATGACATTCGGAAAAAGGTAAAACCATGGAGACAGTAAAAAGATCAGTGGTTGCCAGGGGTTAGAGGAGGAAGGATGAATAGGTGGAGCACAGAAGATTTTTACGGAAGTGAAAATATTCTGTGAGATACTATAATGATGGATATTTTTCATTAAGCATTTGTTCAAACTCATAGAATGTACAACACCAAGAGTGAACTATAATGTAAACGTGGACTTTGGGTGATTTTGATGTATCAAAATAAGTTGATTAGTTGTAACATATGTACCACTCTGGTGGAGGATGTTGGTAATGGGTGAGGTTATTCATGTATGGAGCAGGGACTATATGGTAAATCTCTGTACCTTCCTGTCAATTTTTCTGTGAACCTAAAAATAGCCTTAATGAAAATAATAAAGTAAAAAGTGTGAATGGAAGTAACATGTGGAAGCTTTAAAAGCCAGTGCATAATATACGATGTACTCTCTGTTTTTCTGCCACAATAACTGGAGTGTTCCACAGTGCCTTCTTATCCTGGTGCTATAGACTGAAAGTTTGTATGCCTCCAAAATTCATATTTTGAAACCTAATCCCAATCCCAATGTGATAGTAGCTGGAGGTGGGTTTCTAGGGTGGTGATTAGGTCATGAAAGTAGAGCCCTCATGAATGGTATTAGTGCCCTTATAAGAGAGACCCCAGAGAGTTCCCTTGCTATGTTAGGGCACAGCAATAAGACCGCAGTCTATGAACTAGGAGGCAGGTTCTCACAGGGCATTGAATCTATCAATATCTTGATCTTAGATTTCCTAGCCTCCATAACTGTGAGAAACAAATGTTTGCTGTTTAACCACCCAGTCTATGGTATTTTTGTTATAGTAGCCTGAACTGGCTAAAACCAGAGTGAGGACCACAAAGCAGAGATTCTAACCACCCTGTAATTCATATTCAGCACAAAAGAGTAAGACACCTTGTGGTTTTAAGTTCCTGAAATTTGGGGGCTATTTGTTATTGTAGTATCTCCCTATTGATGTAATGAGTACATAAATATTTTACACTACAGAGCCAAGTAGTATACTATGGCTAAATTCTCCAAACCTCTTAAACTTCTCTACATTATCTTCAGCCCTGTGCTCAAAGGAAAAACCTTTCCCATTTTATATCCTATCAACTGCTTAAAATTATGCTGTGAATTAGTCTCTATTTTCAGTTATATGTCTCATACAATTATGATCTTAATTGTACTTACCATTAATGCCATATATAAATGTTTGGTTTTCCTTAGGAGTGGTGATCTTTAACAGGTTATGGTAAAGACAGCAGAAGTTGGACTCCAAATTCATAGATATCATATGATATGACCAGGGGACAAGACTAATAGGGAAATTAACATAAGAAGGAGTAATGTTCACCCACCATTTTGAGAAAGGATGAAAAAAAACAAACAAAAGGGGTCTGAAAAATATATGTGCACTACAGGAAAGTTAGCATTCAGGGAATAACCTCAGTTAAATTAGAAGTAACTTCATCTCTTGAGAGTCCTAGATGGGGGCAAAGTATAAGAGGTATCCTTAATAATACAGATATTTACTGAGCAATTATTATACCAAGGCTTATTGAGAATTAAATTATGTCTAAGTTAGCTCCTCTCTAACAGGTGGGAACATCCTTTAAAAGGGAATACAGTAAAGAGAATAACAGTATAATAAAAACTGCAAAAGAAGTACACATGCTTCCTAAAATTCTGTTTCAGTATGGAAGATAGACAACTTTTAAAAAGTAAAGGCAGGAGAGACCTTCAAGATGGCGGAGAAGTAAGATGTGGAGATCACCTTCCTCCCCACAAATACCTCAGAAATACATCTACATGTGGAACAACTCCTACAGAACACCTACTGAATACTGGCAGAAGACCTCAGACTTCCCAAAAGGCAAGAAACTCCCCACGTACCTGGGTAGGGCAAAAGAAAAAGGAATAAACAGAGACAAAAGAATAGGGACGGGACCTGCACCAGTGGGAGGGAGCTGTTAAGGAGGAAAAGTTTGCACACACTAGGAAGCCCCTTCACTGGCGGAGATGGGAGGTGGTGGGGAGAAAGCTTCAGAGCCACAGAAGAGAGTGCAGCAATAGGGGTGCAGAGGGCAAAGCAGAGAGATTTCTGCACAGAGGATTGGCGCCAACCAGCACTCATCAGACTGAGAGGCTTGTCTGCTCACCCGCCGGGACGGGCGGGGGCTGGGAGCTGAGGCTCGGGCTTCGGAGGACAGATCCCAGGGAGAGGACTGGGGTTGGCTACGTGAACAGAGCCTGAAGGGGGTTAGTGCACCACAGATAGCTGGGAGGGAGTCCAGGGAAACGTCTGGAACTGCCAAAGAGGCAAGAGACCATTGTTTCAGGGTGCACGAGGAGAGGGGATTCAGAGCACCACCTAAATGAGCTTCAGAGATGGGCACAAGCTGTGGCTATCAGCACGGACCCCAGACACGGACATAAGATGCTAAGGCTGCTGCTGCAGCCACCAAGAAGCCTGTGTGCGAGCACAGGTCACTATCCACACACCCCTTCCGGGGAGCCTGTGCAGCCCGCCACTGCCAGGGTCCCGGGATCCAGTGACAACTTCCACGGGAGAATGCACAGCGCGTCTCAGACTGGTGCAACATCATGATAGCCTCTGCTGCCACAGGCTCAGCCCACAATCCATACCCCTCCCTCCCCTGGACCTGAGTGAGCCAAAACTCCCGAATCAGCTGCTCCTTTAACCCCGTCCTGTCTGAGCGAAGAACACATGCCTTCAGGCGACCTACATGCAGAGGCGGGTCCAAATCCAAAGCTGAACCCTGGGAGCAGTGCGAACAAAGAAGAGAAAGGGAAATTTCTCCCAGCAGCCCCAGGAGCAGCAGATTAAATCTCCAAAATGAACTTGATGTACCCTGCATCTCTGGAATACCTGAATAGACAATGAATCATCCTAAAATTGAGGCAGTGGACTTTGCGAGCAACTGTAGACTTGGGGTTTGCTTTCTTCATCTGATTTGTTTTTGGCTATATGTTTATCTTAGTTTAGTATTTAGAGTTTATTATCATTGGTAGATGTCTATTGATTTGGTTTCTCTCTTCCTTTTATATATATATATATATATATATATATTCTTTTCCTTTTTCCTCTTTTTGTGAGTGTGTAGGTGTATGCTTCTTTGTGTGATTTTGTCTGTATAGCTTTGCTTTCACATTTGTTCTAGAGTTCTGTCTGTCCATTTTTTGTTTGTTTTTTGTTTTTAATATAGTTCTTAGTGCTGGTTATCACTGGTGGATTTGTTTTTTCATTTTGTTGCTCTCTTCTTTCTTTCTTCTTTTTGTTTATTTTTTCCTCTTTTTTATTACTTTATAATTTTAATAATTTTTTCAATTTTTTATTTTAATTATTTTATTTAATTTATTTATTTTCTTTCTTTCTTTTTTCCTCCCTTTTCTTCTGAGCTGTGTGGCTGACAGGGTCTTGGTGCTCCAGCCAGAGGTCAGGCCTGTGCCTCTGAGGTGGGAAAGCTGAGTTCAGGACATTGGTCCACCAGAGACTTCCCAGCTGCCTGTAATATCAAACGGCAAAAGCTTTCCCAGAGATCTCCATCTCAACGCAAACATCCAGCTTCACACAAGGACCAGCAAGCTACAGTGCTGGACACCCTATGACAAACAACTAGCAAGACAGGAACACGCCACCACCCATTAGAAGAGAGGCTGCCTAAAATCATAATAAGGTTACAGACACCCCAAAACACACCACTGGACTTGGTCCTGCCCACCAGAAAGAAAGGATCCAGCCTCATCCACCAGAACAGAGGCACCAGTCCCCTCCACCAGGAAGCCTATACAATCCACTGAAACAACCTTACCCACTGGGGGCAGACACCAAAAACAATGGGAACTACGAACCTGCAGCCTGCATAAAGGAGATCCCAAACACAGTAAGTTAAACAAAATGAGAAGACAGAGACACACATAGCAGATGAAGGAGCAAGGTAAAAACCCACCAGACCAAACAAATGAAGAAAAAATAGGCAGTCTACCTGAAAAAGAATTCAGAGTAATGATAGTAAAGATGATCCAAAATCTTGGAAACAGAATGGAGAAAATACAAGAAACATTTAACAAGGACGTAGAAGAACTAAAAAGCAAACAAACAATGATGAACAACACAATCAATGAAATAAAAATTCTCTAGAATGAACCAATAGCAGGATAACTGAGGCAGAAGAATGGATAAGTGACCTGAAAATAAAATAGTGGAAATAACTACTGCAGAGCAGAATAAAGAAAAAATAATGAAAAGAATTGAGGACAGTCTCAGAGACCTCTGGGACAACATTAAATGCACCAACATTCGAATTATAGGGGACACAAAAAAAGAAGAGAAAAAGAAAGGGACTGAGGAAATATTTGAAGAGATTACAGTTGAAAACTACCCTAACATGGGAAAAGAAATAGTCAATCAACTCCAGGAAGTGCAGAGAGTCCCATACAGGATAAATCCAAGGAGAAACACACCAAGACACATATCAATCAAACTATCAAAAATTAATTACAGAGAAGTATTAAAAGCAGCAAGGGAAAAGCAAAAATAACATAAAAGGGAATCCCCATAGGTTAACAGATGATCTTTCAGCAGGAACTCTGCAAGCCAGAAGGGAGTGGCAGAACATATTTAAAGTGATGAAAGGGAAAAAACTACAACGAAGATTACTCTACCCAGCAAGGATCTCATTCAGATTTGATGGAGAAATTAAAACCTTTACAGACAAGCAAAAGCTAAGAGAATTCAGCACCACCAAACCAGCTTTACAACAAATGCTAAAGGAAATTCTCTAGGCAGGAAACACAAGAGAAGTAAAAGGCCTACAATAACAAACCCACAACAATTAAGAAAATGATAATAAGAACATACATATCGATAACTACCTTAAATGTAAATGGATTAATGCTCCAACCAAAAGACATAGACTGGCTGAATGGATAAAAAAGCAAGACCCATATATATGGTGTCTACAAGAGACCCACTTGAGACCTAGGGACACATACAGACTAAAAGTTAGGGGATGAAGAAAGATATTCCATGCAAATGGAAATCAAAAGAAAGCTGGAGTAGCAATTCTCATATCCGACAAAATAGACATTAAAATAAAGACTATTACAAGAGACAAACAAGAACACTACATAATGATCAAGGGATCAATCCAAGAAGAAGGTATAACAATTGTAAATATTTATGCACCCAACACAGGAGCAACTCAATACATAAGGCAAATGCTAACAGCCATAAAAGGGGAAATCAACAGCAACACAATCATAGTAGGGGACTTTAACACCCCACTTTCACCAATGGACAGATCATCCCAAATGAAAATAAATAAGGAAACACAAGCTTTAAATGATATATTAAACAAGATGGACTCAATTGATATTTATAGGACATTCCATCCAAAACAACAGAATACACTTTCTTCTCAAGTGCTCATGGAACATTCTCCCGCATAGATCATACCTTGGATCACAAATCAAGCCTTGGTAAATTTAAGAATATTGAAATTGTATCAAGTATCTTTTCCGACCACAATGCTATGAGACTAGATATCAATTACAGGAAAAAATCTTTAAAAAATACAAACACATGGAAGCTAAACAATACATTAGTTAATAAACAAGAGATCACTGAAAAAATCAAAGAAGAAATCAAAAAATATTTAGAAACAAATGACAATGAAAACACGATAACCCAAATCCTATGGGATACAGCAAAAGCAATTCTAAAAGGGAAATTTATGGCAATACAGTCTTACCTCAAGAAACAAGAAACATCTCAAATAAACAACCTAACCTTATACTTAAAGCAATTAGAGAAAGAAGAACAAAAAAACCCCAAAGTTAGCAGAAGGAAAGAAATCATAAAGATCAGATCAGAAATAAATGGAAAAGAAATGAAGGAAAAGATAGCAAAGATCAATAAAACTAAAAGCTGGTTCTTTGAGAAGATAAACAAAATTGATAAACCATTACCCAGATTCATCAAGA
This sequence comes from Pseudorca crassidens, assembly GCF_039906515.1. Lineage (NCBI taxonomy): Eukaryota > Metazoa > Chordata > Mammalia > Artiodactyla > Delphinidae > Pseudorca > Pseudorca crassidens. Next base: position 84,892,142 of record NC_090301.1, read on the forward strand.
AAAAAAGGGAGAAGATTCAAATCAATAGAATTAGACATGAAAAAGGAGAAGTAACAATTGACACTGCAGAAATACAAAGGATCATGAGAGATTACCAGAAGCAGCTATATGCCAGTAAAATGGACAACCTGGAAGAAATGGACAAATTGTTACAAAAGCACAACCTTCTGAGACTGAACCAGGAAAAAATACAAACTATAAACACACCAATCAACAAGCATTGTAATTAAGACTGTGATTAAAAATCTTCCAACAAAAACAGCCCAGGACGAGATGTCTTCACAGGCGAATTCTATCAAATATTTAGAGAAGAGCTAATACCTATCCTTCTCAAACTCTTCCAAAATATAGCAGAGGGAGGAACCCTCCAAACTCATTCTATGAGGTCACCATCACCCTGATACCAAAACGAGACAAAGATGTTTCAAAGAACGAAAACTACGGGCCAATATCACTGATGAACGTAGATGCAAATATCCTCAACAAAATACTAGCCAACAGAATCCAACAGCTCATTAAAAGGATCATATACCATGATCAAGTCGGTTTATCCCAGGTATGCAAGGATTCTTCAATATATGCAAATCAATCAATGTGATACACCATACTGTAACAAACTGAAGGAGAAAAACCATATGATCATCTCAGTAGATGCAGAAAAAGCTTTTGACAAAATTCAACACCCATATATGATAAAACCCTCCAGAAAGTAGGCATAGAGGGAACTTACCCAAACATAATAAAGGCCATATATGACAAAACCACAGCCAACATCATTCTCAATGGTGAAAAATTGAAAACATTTCCATTAAGATCAGGAGCAAGACAAGGTTGTGCACTCTCACCACTGTTATTCAACATAGTTTTGGAAGTTTTACCCACAGCGATCAGAGAGGAAAAAGAAATAAAAGGAATCCAAATTGGAAAATAAGAAATAAAGCTGTCACTGTTTGCAGATGAAATGATACTATACATAGAGAATCCTAAAGATGCTACCAGAAAACTACTAGAGCTAATCAATGAATTTAGTAAAATATCAGCATACAAAATTAATGCATAGAAATCTCTTGCATTCCGATACACTAATTATGAAAAATCTGAAAGACACTGATGAAAGAAGTTAAAGATGATACAAACAGATGGAGAGATATACTATGTTCTTGAATTGGAAAAATCAACATTGTGAAAATGACTATACTACCCAACTCATTCTACAGATTCAGTGCAATCCCTATCAAACTACCAATGGCATTTTTTACAGAACTAGAACAAAAACTTTCACAGTTTGTATGGAAACACAAAAGACCCCTAAGCGCCAAAGTAATCTTGAGAACGAAAAATGGAGCTTGAGGAATCAAGCTCCCAGACTTCAGACTACACTACAAAGCTACAGTAATCAAGACAGGATGGTACTGGCACAAAAACGGAAATATAAATCAATGGAACAGGATAGAAAGCACAGAGATAAACCCACGCACAGATGGTCACCTTATTTTTGATAAAAGAGGCAAGAATATACAATGGAGAAAAGACAGCCTCTTCAATAAGTGGTGCTGGGAAAACTGGACAGCCACATGTAAAAGAATGAAATTGGAACACTCCCTAACTCCATACACAAAAATAAACTCAAAATGGATTAAAGACCTAAATGTAAGGCCAGACATTATCAAACTCTTAGAGGAAAACATAGGCAGAACACTCTATGACATAAATCACAGCAAGATTCTTTTTGACCCACCTCCTAGAGAAATGGAAATAAAAACAAAAATAAACAACTGGGACCTAATGAAACTTAAAAGCTTTTGCACAGCAAATGAAAACATAAACAAGATGACAAGACAACCCTCAGAATGAGAGAAAATATTTGCAAATGAAGCAACAAAGGATTAATCTCCAAAATTTACAAGCAGCTCATAGAGCTCAATATCAAAAAACAAACAACCCAATCCAAAAATGGGCAGAAGACCTAAGCACACATTTCTCCAAAGAAGATATACAGATTGCCAACAAACACATGAAAGGATGCTCAACATCCCTAATCATTAGAGAAGTGCAAATCAAAACTACAGTGAGGTATCACCTCATACCATTCAGAATGGCCATCATCAAAAATCTACAAACAAAAAATGCTGGAGAGGGTGTGGAGAAAAGGGAACCCTCCTGCACTGTTGGTGGGAATGTTAATTGATACAGCCACTATGGAGAACAGTATGGAGGTTCCTTAAAAAAGTAAAAATAGAACTACCATATGACCCAGCAATCCTGCTACTGGGCATATTCCCTGAGAAAACCATAATTCCAAAGAGTCATGTACCACAACGTTCATTGCATCTCTAATTACCATATCCCGGACATGGAAGCAGCCTAAGTGTCTATTGACAGATAAATGGATAAAGAAGATGTGGCACATATATACAATGGAATCAGCCATAAAAAGAAACAAAATTAAGTTATTTGTAGTGAGGTGGATGGACCTATAGTCTGTCATACAGAGTGAAGTAAGTCAGAAAGAGAAAAACAAATACCATATGCTAACACATATATATGGAATCTAAAAAAAAAAAGGTTCTGAAAAACCTAAGGGCAAGACAGTAATAAAGATGCAGACGTAGAGAATGGACTTCAGGACACAGGGAGGGGAAGGGTAAGCTAGGACGAACTGATAGTGTCATGGACTTATATATACTACCAAATGTAAAATCGATAGCTGGTGGGAAGCAGCCGCATAGCACAGGGAGATCAGCTCGGTGCTTTGTGACCACCTAGAGGGATGGGATAGGGAGGGTGGGAGGGGACGCAAAAGAGAGGAGATATAGGGATATATGTATATGTATAGCTGATTCACTTTGTCATAAAGCAGACACCATTGTAAAGCAATTATACTCCACTAAAGATGTTAAAAAATAAAAGTAAAGGCCAGTGTATATGACTAAAATGACATTTTATCAAGAGAATGACATGAGAAGATGTCTTAGTAATCCAACTTAGTACCTTTTTTTTATTGCTAGCTGTATGTATTTCTGAACTGAAAGTAACTTTTTTATGATTATAAAAATAACAAATGTTCATATAGTGTTTCAGCAATACATAATTTATCCAATACTTTTAAGTGAAGAACATGAAACGTAAGTACTCAAAAGTCTACCATCCTTAACAATGGCGCTATTTATTGAGTGTCCTCTGTGCCAGCTACAGTAGGTGATTTACACGAACTATTTCCTTTATATAAGGACCCCTAATGCTACCAGTTATACTATCCACTCTTGTGACCCCTGTTTTGCTGATGGGGAACTAAGGTTGAGAGAAGTTAAGTAATTTTTGCCCAAGGCTGTGGAACTGGTAGCATGAAGGGTTCCTATATAGAATTCAGGGGGTCTTCAAACCTGACAAGAAACCCAGATTTGTTAATTTCATTGACCTCTAGCTGACATTTAGCCTTTCTTCGTCATAAATGTATGCAATGAGCTACATTATTATTGTTGTACCATAGACTTTTTCACCAATAGAAATCACATGTATATTCATACACATTACAGTTGCTGCACAAATTTCTCCAAATATTGCTTACACTCATCACTGCTTTGAAATGACAAGTTATTAGATGTGCTTCTAGATCTCATGGTTTGTATATTACTATATCATCACATTTAAAAATATTTTGATAACTTTATTTTAATACAATTGGCCTGCTTTGTAATGCTATGTATTTTATTTTAGACATTCAGAAACATTGAAAAAGGGGTCTTCAGGCTTCACCAGACTGCCAAAGGGACACATGGCACAAAAAAGGTAGGGGCCCCTTGGTAGGGAGTGAGCTGAAATGCACACCCAGGTGGTCTGACTCCAGAGCTTGGGCTCAGGCTTGTGACAACTCTGCCATTCTGCCTGCCTTCGGACTCGTGTTCACACTTTGGCGAACATATTTTCAGTTTGCTCTCCAATTTGGAGAGAATTGATTAAGTGGTGATTAGGCAAACTCAGGGAAAAGTCAAGGAAACATTCCTAGGAACAGAAACCCTTCCTTCCTTCCTCCTGTTCTCAAGGAGGCAGGAGGAATTGGGGCTTGCCATTATCTGGGCCTCTGGGGTGAATTGGGGGAGCAGTTTCAAGGACACCAAGGAACTGTACCCCTGGGAGTGGGATAGGTCATAGACCAAGTTGACCTAGAAGTGTAAAGACATCAGAGACATTCTCAAACAGAAAAAAAAAACCCAGAGATACTACACTTGTGAACTCTTGGGGAAAAAATAAAACCAGATTCCTTAATGATAAAGTCCAGTCACTCAAAAGATTGAAAAGGCCTGGGTGCAGTGCTCAGTTTTGTTTGTTTGTTTGAATTTTATTTATTTATTTTTTATACAGCAGGTTCTTATTAGTTATCTATTTTATACATCTTAGTGTATATATGTCAATTCCAATCTCCCAATTCATCACATCACCCCACCACCAGGAGTACCTATTTTTAAGTTCAGTGAATTTCAAAGCAACACACATTTCTTGAAAAGCTGCTCTGTGTAAATTGTTTCAAAATGTTTGTCATCATCTCAAATACCACATATTCTCCTACTCACAGATTTAGAGAAACTTAACTGCTTAAAAAATCTTAAGCCAGGGCTTCAATACTGTGTAGTAAAAGAATCCTTCATGCCTCTCTCTATTCAGCTACAGTTGGCCTGTGAACAACACAGGGATGAGGGTTGCCAATTCCCCACGAAGTCAGAAATCCCACTGTAACTTAGAGTTCACCCTCAGTAGCCAAGCTTCTTCCATATCCTTGGTTCCACGTTTCAGATCCAACCAATCACCAATCACATACTACTGTAGCATTTACCATTGAAAAGATCTGTGTATAAGTGGACCCATGTTGTTCAAGGGTCAACTGTATTATAATTTCACAATATATTTCAATACACTGACCAAAACAAAGGTAGCCATCCCAAACAAATTATTTAATGAATTCTACCTCTATGCCTCAACTGCTGCTGTCCCTCACTTAGCGTCACCTGGGAAAACCCTCTTATTATTTTCTTTTTCTTCCACTAATCTTTTTCCCTGATATACTTCAAAACCATGTTCCAAACATTTATCTACTGGGATGTCTTGCTTAATTAACTCCAAGCCAATTCTGGTCACTATTTTATTCTGGATTGTATCATTACCTATAAAATAATCCAATTTCGTCGCTACAAGAAAACATGTTATAGGTGAAGAAACTAAAGCCTAGAAATGAGCAGAGGTTTGCCCAAGACCAAAGTTATCCCCAACAATCCAATGCAATACGTATTATTATAATTGTTATTTGTACTATTTTACATATGAAAATTTTGAGATAGAGGGGGCCTAAATAACTTTTCCAAGATCACACAGTGGCTAACCTGGGATTTAAGCCCAGGTAATCAAGCTCCAAAGCTTATGCTTATAACCACACCACTCTAGAGGGATATTCTGTACCCAAATAAACCAGACTATCTATCTCTAAATTAGTGTGGACTCTTTCAAGGCAGTCAACTTGGAATATTACACATTTATGCCAATGATACTGATATTTTACCAGAATATTTTCAGACTTGAGCTTCTGGAATTAACATGAGACTATCTGGTGCACTCTTTTGAATATTCTCAACAAGAGCAAACTCTTTTCCTATGTAGACAATTTCTATCTGGAACTAATCAATAGTCACAGCAGGGCTAACAAGTGAGATGGCTAATTAAACTTTATAAAATCTTGTTCAATAGAAAATGTACTAGAAATATAGAATAGTAAGACATTTTTGAAGGAATGATTCATACGCTTTCCATACTAAGAGTTCCAGAAACATCGTGAGTAAGGCTAGCATTCCATAAATGCCTAAACAGATGCTAATGTGTGTGCTTTCTTAGCATGCGCTTCCTCTTCTTCCAGCAATATTCCCTAATTTATTTGGAGACACTGCACTTCATGTGATGTTGGTGATGCTCTTTGCTGGAATCCAACAACGGGCATGTGACCTAGCATTAAGCAAGGTGAGCACCCATTCAATGGCCTCATGATTGGTTCAGAGGTGAACACATGGCTGAAGCTTGTCTAGTCAGAGTGACTCAGTCTCAGCACTCTTGCAACCACTCCCAGCATGGAGTTGTAAGGCGGGGAGACTGTGGCTGGAGAGCCAGCTTGCTCACAAACATTGAACCTGAATATGAAACCAAAACATGGAGAGAAGCAGGGTCCAGCTAAGGGATTAAGGGAGACTAGGTCCTTAGAGCTTAGTTTGAATCCCTGTATCAAACTAAGCTTGAAACCAACTGCACCTCAGGACTAGATTCCATTTTCTGTCACTTGTGGAAAGTTTTAACTAATATATATTTTGAGGTGACTATCTAAAAAGATACCATTCACTAGCTGTGAATCATTCATTCACCCCTAGTGACTATAGTATTATTTGTATGCACAGTAGGGATTTAGTATAAGTCTATTATAATGTACTTCTGGAAATTTTTTAGACCAAAGCATTCTGTTTTTACTCAAATGCCTGAAAACGTCTGACTTGCATGAGTTTAATCTCAGAGTCATATCCACTTAGCATTATCTTTATTCTATGAGGGTGAGACCAGAGGGGTAGGGAAAAAGCAGAAAACATTTTGTTCATATATTTTATAAATTATACACAATAAATTAATCTTTCATACAAGGATACAATACCAATGCCTTTTTAAAATTATCTTTAAATTTACAAGTGAGAGCTATGACTAAAATACTCAAATATCACTAAATTGTTGATTTTGAAAGTCAATTTATCTGGAGACTCTGAGACAGGGTTAAGCATTTTAATCTGATTTTATGGATATGATTTGAAAGTCACTCATAATTGAGGCTGATCCTTTGTATCTTGCAAGACAAAATTATATACAACCAGTCATTTTAAAGTGATACAAATCCAAATTAAATGAGGCAGATAAAATAATACACAATAAACTAGAATTATTATATTATGTGAAATATAATCTATAACGTCAAAATAGCCAGTATCTCTTCAAGGCTAGGTCTATCATCCAATTGCTACCCAAAAAGTACCAAATTTACTTAAATATACTGTTGTTTCCTATTCAAACTTTTGTAGGTTTCTTCATCACCACCTCTAATGATGAAAATTGCACTGCCCTGTGATATTTAAGCTACATTAAATTTAATTTTCACACGTTCACTTGAGTTATATTAACACAGATTTTTTTTCCTGAATTTTGTTTCTATTCCTTCAAAAAAATGTGTTCAAGACAGTAGTTTTCAAATAGAAACACAATTTGACCAAGGAACAAACTGATTTATTATGAGTGATTCCAAATTATATATATTTATATATATATACATCAAGGCATATATATGTATGTATGTGTATATATATGTGTGTGTGTGTGTGTGTATCTATACAGATGGCAGTGAGTAGGACTCTCAGCAAAAAGAACCAACTGATAAGCTTTTCGCTAAGAAATATCATTTTCCCTACCATTAAGTGTCATATTCTCTTCTACTCAAAAAAACACACCACAGGTATTAAGTGAAATTCCCAGATATCACAGGGTGGAACAAAGTTTCCAAAGACAAACATTTCTTGGGTTGGCAAAGACAGCAGTTAAAAAAAAAAAAGCCATAGAGGTAACTGGTAAATATATATTTTGGTAACAACAAGAATATTGGAAGGTATACAATTTCAAATGTACTGCTTTCAATATCCTAGTTTTTCCCTTATCTTGTATGAAATATATCACTGATAGCAGAGCAATATTTAGATCTCCTCAATTTTCAATTATTCAACCACCTTTCTTATCACCTCCCCATTTTGCAAAGCACAAAACCCATCAGCTTTTTCCCCAGATCCCTCATTTCTGGATTAATCTGTACTCTGGACAGATGCAAACTATTTGGGATTTTGTGTTAATAGGCACCTGATATCATTTTCATAAGTTTCTTTTGATACTACCTTTTAATTAACAGGATGGAGACCGAATAAGCCTGTCGGATGTTTCAACAAAATAAAAAGGAATATATTATAAACCCACAAAAGTACATTGATTATGTCTACAAAGATATATAATTAAAAAGTATAAATCAAGGACCGCTATTTTACACTTGACTTCAGTTATTGTGAACACTTGTGGTCTAGTAGCGCTCATTGTTAAGGATATGATTTTATGTGTTTAGAGTAAATCTGCTGTAAGCAATTTTATAGTTTAATGAAAATAATTATAGTTTGAGTAAGTAGTATGAAGTGTATCTGATGCTACTTCCCCAAAATAAGCTATGATATAAATTATCATGATTTATTATGGTTATTCTTCTGGCTATGTTTGGAGTGGATTCTAGAAACTAATGATGATTCTAAAATTGCAAAAAAAGCATTTCAGGCTATTTTTCCTCAGATCTCATATTTCTCTATAAAATTGAAACAATTTCCACCATGGTACAATATGTGTTACTGTGAAGATGGCATGATTGAGCTGTCAATTTGACAGCTTACTTTAATTTACACCATTTGGTCAAAGAATACATTTTTCAGTCTTTTTGAATATATCATATGCCACTGTTGCTACTTGCTCTTCATTTTTTAGCCTGTCAAACAGTAGTGCTATGCTCTAATGCAAAGCCATGTATATACCTATTTAAACTCCTTAGAGTAGCTCCAACTGCAGTGTCTTTTTCAGGTATGTTTTTAACTTCTTATCAAAAGTCAGAATAATAGATAACTTTTCTTTCTTAAATTGAAAGTGTTTTCAGGCCTACCCATAAGTTATAGACACCTGAATCCAACCAACTGCTCCCTTGAGGGATTAAAAAAATTTTCAATAGCATGTAGTCATTCCATGAGCTACTAGATGATTGGAAGCAAGGCTCAAAGAACTCTACGCTGAGTAAAGAATCCGATTAGAAAAATCATGGCTCAGTTCCAAACTTCCAAGCTCTTCATTCCATAAATCCCATCAACTCATTCTTCCAACAGACATTTACTGAGAGCCAGCCAGATGTCTGACTGTGAGCTAGACACTGGCAAACGTGATCAAGCCTAGATAGCAGATGAACTATTGAATACTAGGCTGGCAATGATACTAGACACAAGGTTCTACTGGAGCACAAGGAAGGACATCTGATTCACTACAGGAAGGTTAAATCCCAATGCCACAGACCAAGCCTGTGCCTAAACAGACTCAAAATGTCCAAAGGAGCAAATAGTAATTTAAAACATATATTTTCAGATAACAAAACTTGCAATATCATTCCTTCTCATTATTACTTGGAGCATCTTTTGCCCCTTGAATTTCATTGTTAGAGCAAGGTCAGTCTGTATTGCCTTAAGGTTATGGAAATATTATGGGTCTTTTAGAAAACTCTCTCCAATTTTTTCCTAAATTTGACTCCAAAGCTTATTTGAGGGTGTAAATTGCTGCTCCTTAAGGACTTACTTAATAGTCATTTGAAACACCTTATTAAAGGAGTCAGCCATTCTTCATCACAGAGGTCTGTCTTGGTTGACTGTGATGATCACATTCATTGTAAACACATGAAATTAGGGGCATGCGTATACAGAGCCTCTTAAACCCAACTGCTTAGAGAAATATTTTTTTAAAAAAACCTTTATTTTCTCACTGCTCAGACTTCATGCATAACAGGAAAATTATTTTTTAATTTATGTCAAAATGAATACATACCAAAATATTTACATTGGGGGTTGGCTATTTTTGTCTGCCACTGATTCTTGTTAGGAGCGGCATTCGTTGGATATTGATGCTCACTAATTTTATCAGCATAGGTTTGAAGTTACATAGACCTGGATTCTAATTCAGGTCCCATTACTTTTACCTGTTATATGATTGCAACTAAATTATTTAACCATTTGAGGCTTTGGTTTCCCAATTTGTAAAATGGAGGCAATATTTCTTACCCAAAGGACTGTGGTGAGAATTAATTATATAACAAAGTGCCTAGAAATTGCTCTCTGTCATTAGTAAGTTGTTCATAATATTTGATCCTATTGGATACCAATTACCAAACAGGAGATAGGAAACAGTCATTTTCTAGACAAGTCATGGCCTGGGCAGGTCTATTTAGCTAACTGTATGCCAGAGGGGAAACAATTAACTACTGGTTTTCTTTTATTAAGCCAACATTTTCTGATTACTAAAAGCATCAATTTTGCCACCATTAGTACCTTGATTCACTACATATAGCAAATGACAATAATATCATAAGGATTATCTGGGAAGCTTTCAAGGAACTCAAATTCCTGGGTCCTATCTTAAACCCATCAAATAAAAGTCTTTTGAGGTGAGGCTGAGATATCTATGTTTGAAGTTGCTTCCTAGGTGATTCTTATGCTCAACTAAGTTTAGGAAACACTGCATTAAATGACCTAAGTCAAGGTTAAGTACAGTAGTGCAAGTAATACCTTCCTGTTTAACCTACTTCTAAGACTTCAGTACAAAAGACTGACCTCGATCTAACTGAAGAGCAATTAACTCCTATCTGTCTTTATTCATCCATATAAAAAAGGGCAGCGAAAGATAACACTGGGTCAGTTAAGTACCCTTTTCACAATGCTCTTCTTAATGTGCTATTTTTTATGTCAATTTGCCATCATCTTAAACCTTAGAAGCATTTTTCCAAAAAAAAAAATTTAGAATGTGGAATTTAAACATACCTTAGTTCATGGGTGCTCGACCCTCTTCATGCACTGCTACCACTTCAGGAGCTTTTGAAATACTGATAGTTGGAACCCACCTCCAGATTCTGATTTAATTGGTCTGGGGGCTGTCCAGGTGTTTAAAATTTCTTGGTGATGCTAGGGCGGGGCCCAGACAAAAATCACTGCTGTTGTGATTGACAACTCACCTTGAGGATGTTTGACTTCTCTGGCATACTTTTCCTCCATCCATCAGGGTGGTTTCCAAACTCCATGGTCCTCAGACCCACTGAGGAACTTCACAGCACTAGAGATTCCCAAGAAGCCAAATCAGCAGCTATGAAATAGAATCTTGGAAAGGGTATCATTTAAAATTCCCCAGGTAATTTTAATAATGATGATAATAACTACTAATACCCACTAAGCAATTAGGTGCTAGGCAATATTCTAATCTTTTTGCGTTTATTGATTAATTTAATCTTCAATAAAACCAGTGAGTGAAAGGGTCATTGACCTCCTTTCACAGTGATAAAACTGAGGAATGGGGAACGTAAGTAACTCATCCCACATCACACAGAGAGTAAGAGGCAGATCCAAGGTTTGAACCCAGGCCATGATATACCAGAGACATGTTCTTAATTAATTTATTTTGTACAGCAGCCTTATGAGGTAGATGCACATTATTCTCATTTTATTGGGTGAGGAAATCCACATGGAAGAAAGCAATTATTTAAAAAGAACTTAAAAACCAATATAGTTAAATTATAAGCAGAGCTACTGATTAATTACACCAGCCATTAAACACCTGTATCCTCTATCCTCTTTAGGTGAACTTATTTCACTGCCAATCCCTTTTTGCAGACTCTAAAATCTTCCCAGCCACAAAGGCCATATGTTAACAGTTGGACCTGGCCATTTTCTAGATGAACTTTTTTACTGCTTTTCTTTGCTAGATTGGTTGCCTTTTGTACGTACAGATAATGTCTCTGGCATTGAGCTAGCTGGTAGAGCTGGTATGGTCCTTCAGTCCCTTTGAATATTTGTTGATGTCCAGTTTTAAAAAAAACTTGTCCTCTCCCTTTGAATGTATATGCTGGCATATCACAGGCTAGGAGGCAGACCTCTTGGAACAATGGGCTAGACAGACATCATATTTATGTTTTTATTTTCTGATACCTAGTGCAGTTCAGAGACAGTGGTGAAATAACACATAAAACACTGACCACTTTAAACTGGTTTTGCTTCTTTAAAACAGGTTGTTGATTAATCAAACCTGGAGTTATTTTACAGAGACATCACTATGCATAAGCAAGACAGGAATATGTGTCTCCATCATGACCTCAGAACAAGAATCTTCAGCCTACAGAACTCTAAGAATAGAAATGTTGCCACCAGAGCTCTTTACAAAGCAAATCCTTCAATAAGAAAAATCTGGCTTTCAGGAGCCCAAGTAGCTTGATTACTAATTCAAAACCAGCCAGTCAGCTTCCAAGTATGAAATTCTCCTAACTCCTTAAATTTCACCCTGAACCCTGGATAGGAGAGACAGATTTGAGCCCTGCCTCCTGTCTCCTCACCAGTGGACCTCACAATAAAGGTCTTCCTTTTCTCAAAAGCCAGTGCCATAGTATTGGCTTCTGTGCACCTCGGGTAGCAATCCTTTCCTAACAGTAGCACTTAACAATCTTTGTTGATTGAATTAATAAGATTATGAAGGCAGGAAACCATGTCTCTTGAGCTTCACCAACTAGCAGACTTGAACATCTCTGTGCTATTCTGTGCTCTAATTTATTTATCAAGGTAGCATTTTCCCTTAGGAAACCACCCGTGCATGGCCCTAAATTAATGTTTATGTCAGGAGGATCATTTTCTCTGGAATTTCTGGCCATTTTCATTGATTACTAGTTAATGATTCAATGATTACTAGTTAATCAATTACAATACTGTGTGTGCCACTTTTGGTTTCCTCAAGGACTCTAATGCTATGTTGTCCAATATGGTACCCACCAGCCATACAGTTACTGAGCCCTTGACATGTGACTAGCTCAAAATGAGACATGTTGTAAGTGAAAATACACACTGAATTTTGTACAGTATGAGAAAAATGTAACGTATTAATAGTAATTTTATCATATCTTGAAATAAAAAAGGTACATTTGGTAAAATACATTATTGGAATTAATTCCACCTGTTTCCTTTTACTCTTTGCATGTAACTAGAAAACTTAAAATTATATATGAGGCTTGTATCTGTGGCTCGCATATATCTATTGGAGAACGTTTGTCTACAGTCTCAACGATTATTCTGGCAGCTCCTGCATGTTGACTGTGCCTCATATAGCTGGGTGACTTATACAACTTACCTAATTTCTCTTTTCCTCAGTTACTTAACATGTCCAATCATACTATTTTCTAGGTTTGTTGTAGGAATGACATGCTAGGATGCTTTCAAATTCCCAATACAGGACCAGGTTTCTTAATTACTTCTTCATACCACCACCCTCTCACCCATCCAACCCCAAATGCAGTCACTACTTGGAAGCAAAGGATGATGCAGCCATTCTTCTCCATGAGAAAAGGGACAATGCATCCTCAATGAAAATGAATTTGAAAAATTTTAATCCTTCAACTTTACCTGCCCACTTTAGAGAGGGACCATTTACAAACTTCTTCAAAGTTTAAAATTGGATATATGACAGCTTACTCAAATTTCCAGTTACTAACTAACTGGTGATCAGGTGATCCTATCAAAAATGATCAATCCAAGTGTGCTGAGGAAGCATAAATTAAACTGAAATCAATCCATCAATCAGTTAAGTTCCTGCAGCATCTTTAGGCTACGGAATTTGAAATAAATAAATGAAAAGCAAATTATTACTTTTAAATTATTACAATAATTATTATTATTATGTTAAGTTTACTGAAGCAAAGATGTCATTACTTTTAATCAAGTGACAGGACTAATTTTAGGATAAAATATGGTTAAGCACTTACCAAAAATAATTTAAATTTATTTGTAATCTTATTCATGTGATGATTTTCTCTTCACCAGAAGTCTTCTCATCTGTACAACTCAAAGTAAAATTTCATACTTTTGATAAGTGCTGTCACTTATAATGTTTAATATTAAAATCTTAACGGGAATGTATGAAATTCTACATTTTTATAGGTTTTTTCACATCAACGAGAAAACTGAATTACCATAAGCACACATACACACTAAAGGTTTATTTAGAAAACACCTGAAAATTAGAACCCATATGTCCATAATCTTTAAAATGGATCTGGGTAAAATATCCATTAGGAGTAAAATCTGTCATTGGTTGCCCGGTTATACGGTGGGAAGTGGGGCTAGTGATGGAGGGTAGGGTGACTGGTACTAAAAAATAGTTATCTTGGAGATTTACTCATATTTTTAATAAGTATTTTTAAACCAAGACATTTATGCATGAGGAAATAAGGAGGTGAGTACCTCCCTCCCACTATCCCCCACAAAACAGGTATCAAATCATTCAAGGCCGTAAGATCCTCATGTTTTCGTTTCAGTATTTGATGCATAATGTGTTCACATGCTGGAGTTAATTGACTGGCATAACTTTATAATGAAATAATGCAAAGACTATTTAGCAAACTCAGTTATTTCTATATTTATCGAAGATGGTCTCCATGTGTTATTCAGTTGCAAGCAATTATTACAGGAACAATAATTCATGTACCAAAACTGTCTAATTCAGAAGGGCGGCAATTTGGACTTTGTTAAAAAGACACCTATGAACTTTTTAGGAGTTGCAGTCTGATAAATATATAAAGGAAATGTGTTTTACATATGGCTAAAGAGTAAAGAACAATCCCCACATAGGACTATAGTGCAAAAGTGAGTACCTAAAACATCAAATTAGCTTAAAATACCAACAATGCTACCAGATGACTGAGAAAAAGAGGAAAGAGACAGCAGGAATCTGTCTTTTCATTTTCTATAAGTACAGGTAAAATAACCTGGTCTCCTTACTTAACAACTTTTGAATTGCCAGTTTATTTTCTAATAGGTATGTGATGAAATTTTGAGAGCTATAAAATACTTCTCTGGTAATTGAAAGATCAAAACAGGTCTCCTTAAATCTCATAAGCTGTAGGGTGCATAAATCTGCTAATTTCACAGATTTATTAGTGTTTAAATAGGAATAATTAAAATAGCATTCTAAACCCACAAGTCTAAACAAAAAAAAAAATGAGAGGAGGAAATGAGTATATGGGAAAGTTCAAGGATTTGGGATAATGAAAGAACACATCAAAACTTTTCTCTGTCTTACAGAATGTCATTAATACCATTGAAAGCACATCAGGCACTTCTGTGTTGCCTGATATCAATCATGAAATCCCCAAATACTCCAAAGACCCTCCTAGCAGTACTTTCAACCCATCAGAAACTACCAAGTAATGGGACTCTTCTGAGAAAGGCTGTCTTCATGTGATTTCCAACTCTGTTTCAATACCAAATAGATCTGAATGCTTATCGGATCTAATCAAAACTGCCAAGAACTGTGAATTCTACCCATCTGTCACTAGGTTATTGGCTCAAGACAATATTAAGAAAAAGAATAAGAGACAAAATCAGTTGGAAAAAAAGTTTTTCAACTTTCAATCCCTTTTCTTTATTGTCTATTGAGCAGCAAGTTATGTGCTTCCAAACTGGCTTGAAGTTGAATCCCAAGTTTCAAATCAACCACCCTCCGTCAGGAATTAGTTACCACACACACACACACACACAAAATTATTTGAACTACTTTACGTTACTCACTCATCTCTCTTCTCTTTTCTCGTTTGTCCTATCTTGTCTACTCCCCTCCCTTCCTTTCTTCTCCTCTCCAGGGTCTTTGGTGAAAGAAATGCCAAAAACAAGCATAAGGGAACTTGCAGGAGTATAAGCTCTCTACCAATTTAGGCTGTTTCACTGAAAGAAAAGACAGGGAATTTGTATACAGTTAAAACAAAGTTTCATAAGAAGTATGCCATTTGCAGGGTTTCTTGATTATAATGTTCTTTTATCTCACCTTGTGTCATTAAAATACAGGACATCAGCAATAAAACTAAAAGTAAATATGCATATATCCTTATCCATGTAGGGAAGCAATAAATCTCCTTCACTGATAGCAGCTGTACTGCAGCTATCATTTGAATAGTGCAGCTGCCACAACAATATCAAATTTTATAGTTAAAAAACTGTCAAAACTTTAATGTCAAAGTGGAGGTAGATATATATTGCACTATAAATAAGCATCCTCTAATGAAGAAATGAATCATATTTATTTTTTTCCATTGAATAGCATATATCTTACCTACTGCAATCTGTCATAATAGAACTCATTATACTCGAATGTCTATAATACAAAATTCTGATTTATACTAATTAGGTTGGCTTTCATTGAGACATATGAGAACTTGAAAGCCCCTGCCTGAGAGCCGAACTTTACCTCTTTCTTTAAAAAAAAAATTTTTTTTTCCATTTCTTTCTTCAAAATATAAGCATAATGGATATTTGGAGGGGTCTGCTGCTCTTTTCCTTCCATATAGTTTAAACTTCTGTGTTTGATTGGCAGAGGTGAAAGGTACATGCAGTTTGGAGAAACTCCATTTGGCAAATGTTTAAACCTAAAATTACTAGCTCTAGAGCAGGCTTATTCAGAGCCATGTGATCTCAATCTAAAGATGGCATCATGAGGATTCTCTGGTCTCTCACTCAGTGCCTTGCAGGATGTGGTTTTGAGTGGGACACTAAGCTGCCAATACAAAAGTTGTGTCTCCATACACATTTTGAAGAGGCCAGCTTCCTCTGAGGGGGAAAAATAGGTTGTGGATACATAAATATACCCAAAACACTTTGAGGCATTTTTGTATAGATTTTTGAAAAGGCAAAGGTGTTCCTAGTCCACTAGCTGGTCAGTTGATATCAAAGATGATGCTTAAATGATATGGAGAAAAAAATGAGACTCTACAGCTCAGCTTCTGGAATGTGTCAAATCTCTCCATTAATAAGCAAAGACAGTTTATCTTAACCAGTCTTAAAATTCTGATAAAGGAGCCCACCACATCTTCAGAAGTCTTGCGTTTTACAGTTCTTTTGTGTGCCTGTCACATTATGCTATGTCAGCTGGCACGTGGCAATACCAAAGTCACATATTTTAATTGCCTCCTTCATTCTCTGTGCCATAAATGGTACCTTTGGCATCAGAGAAGCCACTTGAAGTAAAGTATCCCTCACACCACGGAGTATGAATATTTTGCTCATGGCGTTGCTATCTGAAATACAGACAAACCAGCACAAACACCGCTACAAATGAAGCAGTAAATGTATGATCTATAAGCACCAGGAGAGCCTGTAAATGAAGTTCCATTTCTAGGCTTTCATCAACTTGCCAGCTGGACGGTGTTACTGTAAGAAAGTCATGCAGAACTAAAAAGTGACGTTGGTGTATTTCATATATCATGTCTCTTTGGCAGAGTATGTCCAAAGGTAGCAACTAGGAGCACTTATTGTAATGGGTGCATTGCAGCAAGAATAAACTTGGTGAATTGGACTAATACCAAGTTCAATTTGGTACTGGTCTAAATAGTCCAAGATGTATGTTGGAACATTTGGGACATTGAACATATGGGACAGGCCATTTTTAAAAATATTTATTAAATTCCCACTAAGTCTAGAGCCCCCACTATATTATAAGTATTAGGTATTTATATAGACATAAATAATGTTCAGCATTTCGTCAAGGCCTACAGGCATAGAAAAAGATATTTCCATATGCATGCATAATAGGCTGAGTGTTTTGAGTACAACATATTCCTGGTTCTCAGAGAAGTGATTAATTGAAGAACACCAGGGCAGTTTACTAGAGTATCAAACATTTTCACGTGATTGCCAAAATCATGATAAAAGGGAATGCTATATATTCCTCATTTCGCAGATGGAAAACTGAGGCTCATCTCTGCCACTTGGCTTATGGAAGGACTGAAGATGAGTGGGTTTTCAATACTCAGAGATGGTGAAAGAGATTTTACTCTTAGAGATCAGCATGAATGGAGGCCTATAGTCATGAAAACACTAGGCACATTTGAGCAAAAGTAAATGATCTTGTGTCCTGGTGCACAGCGAATGTATGCACAGTAGCTGCAGAGACAGTGCATAAGTATAGCAGAGGGAAAAAGAGAACAAAGGTGATACAGTAAAGCCCCAGGCTGTAATGTTAGCTGTTGATTAATCCATTTAGAAATGGAGTAATCGTCCTTAAAAAACTAAATATATAGTTACCATATGATCCAGCAATCCCACTCCTGGGTATATACCCAGAAAAGACAAAAACTCTAATTCAAAAAGATACATGCACCCCAATGTTCATAGCAGCATTATTTACCAAAGCCAAGACATGGAAGCAAACTAAATGCACTTCAACAAATGAATAAAGAAGATGTGATATATATATATATATATATATATATATATATATATATATATATATATATATATATATATATATATATATAAAGGAATACTACTCAGCCATAAAAAAGAATGGGATAATGCCATTTGCAGCAACATGGATGGACCTAGAGATTATCATGCTAAGTAAAGTAAGTCAGACAAAGACAAATATCATGAAGTACCACTTATATGTCGAATCTAAAAATATAATACCAATGAACTTATTTACAAAACAGACTCACAGACATGAAGAACAAACTTACAGTTACTGAAGGGGAAAGGGGTGAGAGGGATAAATTAGGAGTTTAGGATTAACATATACACAATACTATATATAAAATAGATAAACAACAAGGACCTACCGGGAACTATGTTTAATATCTTGTAATAACCTATAATGGAAAAAAATCTGAAAAAGAATATATAAGTGTGTGTATGTATGCATATATATGTATATATGTAACTGAATTACTTTGCTGTACACCTGAAACTAACAGAACATTGTAAATCAACTATACTCAATTTTTTTAAAAAATTAAAATTAAAAAAAAGAAATGGAGTCATGGTCTAAATGGAAAATACATACAATTGTGGAGGTAGAGGGAAGCAGTCAGTTCAGCTATTATGACATACCATAAACTGGGTTGTTTAAATAACAAAAATTTATTTCTCAGAGTATGGGAGCTGGAAGTCCAAGATCAGAGTGCCAGCCCAGTCAAGTTCTGGTGAGAGCCCTCTTCCTGATTTGTGAATGATTGCCTTCTCACTATGTCTTCACAGGGTGGAGAGAGACATCATCTCTCTCATGCCTCTTCTTATAAGGCCACTAATCCCATTCATGAGGGCTCCACCCTCATGACCTAATTACTTTCCAAAGGCCCCACCTCCTAATACCATCACACTGGAGATTAGGGTTTTGACATATGAATTCTGGGGGAGATACAAACATTCAGTCTACTGCAGGGCAGAAGTAAAAATATGGTATTAGGGCCTGTAACTTGATAAACTGCAAACTATATCTCTCCCTCCTGTCTTGCTCCTGAGATTTGTTTCTACTTCTGCATAAAAATTATTAAGTACAACTGTATTTTCTATGAAATGAAACATTTAAAAGAGAAATGCCAATATATGCATTCTTGTGTGCATATATTATATATATATTTCTGTTATCTTAACTCTGGGTTAGGAAAGTGGCCCTTCTGAACCAGAGCACACTGTCCCACAAAGAATAAACACAAAAATGAGTGACTATGAGTGTCTCTGTGCCATCCTAAGATAATAAGCACCTTTGAAGGGGTATTCATTTTTTCAGGCCCCAGAGGCACCATGTACTGCCAGGAGACAATAATATTCCTACTTATCCCCAGGATACCTGGGATAATCTACTCACTATGCAAAAATATTGTTGAGAGCTTGAGATTAAAAGGAGTCATAAACAACAAATCTACAGAGGAGAGCTCTCTGCAACCTTATAAGCAAGAAAGATTCTGGGTCCGGGAAGAGATTTGCTCTCTGTATTTTGATAACTTAATAGTCAGTGTGGTCACAACTTTGAAAAACTTCTGATCTTCCATGGACTGAACTGCTTATCCATAAACAGTCTCAGAGAGGCTTGATGGAGATAAGAATGAGGTGTGCTAAGGAAATCTCTGTGTTGTGAAGACAGGGAGTGGATGGCCGCTTCTAACCTCTAGTAAATCATCTAATTCATTAACAGTTCTGGCCCACTGTCAGAGAGCCTGGTGTGATAAATCTTTTCATTCCCCAACTTACTTTTATGAGAAATGCCATAGCGTGGCAGCAAATATATCCAATAACTATTGCCAGATAATGACAAATCTCTGATACCTTTTGTCACATTATAGTCTATGTTGCTAGTTTCATATTTACAAGCCAATTGTTACCTCAAAATATGAAACACTGGCATTTAGAGAAATACAGAAATTACTCACTTCCCTGGAATTCTGCATGACAAATTAATACTATGCTTTAACTCTAATAAATGTAGCTGTAACCGAGTTTTCATAAACATTCTTGAGACATTCTTCTGGAGTAGCTTTATTTTGGCACCCTACTTTTCCTGCTTAAACAAATGAAAAGGTTGGCTGATATTGTCAAAATACAGCACTTCTGGTGAACCAAGAGCCATTTATTAAAATAATGTATTGATGCAGTGTCATAAAATACAAAATCACATTTCTACAGGAAAAACCTATTACCCTAAGCCAAGATTATTTTATTTTAAAAGAAAAAGTATTGCAGTTGTGGATTCTGAAAGTAATATGATATGGTTCAGACCTCCACCTTTCGGAGGCTAACCAGGGGGCTTTTAATGCACAGTGATATGTTATGTAAAAGAGATATTTGTGTAATTAAGAAGTCTTCTTGTCTTCATAGAAATGCATTAACTGGAAGTAGATTCTGGATATCTTATGACTCAGAATAACTAACTTAAGGACACAAATATGATTTATCACAGTTGTGGAAAGGGTTTAAACCAACACATAGGCAAATGTGACAACAACTAACACACCACACACACACACACACCCCTCCTGGAGGGTCAGGGCTCTCCAGAGCTGACCATTTTCCTGACATCGTCTTAATCTTGTCCTTTGTCACAGCACTGCACTTTTTGCTCTAAAGGTTTCAGCACTAAAAAGTGGGGAGGTGAAGCCATAGTTCAATTCAATTTATTTTTATATTGCCTCTCATACAAAGTCTCTCAAAACGCTTTACAGTAAGAGATAAAATAATCTTATAACACTTGCCCATATTTGAAACAGCAGTACTCACCCAGACAGCAAGGGGGTAAAGCCATGCACAGTCATGGGTCAAAGTCCCTGGCGAAGCACCCCTCATTTAGAAGCCATATAAATGAACATTTCAGCAGAGTGACGTAGCCATAGACCATTACTCGACAAGACCCACTTTCTCAAGGGACAAGTAAGAGGCTTCATTTTTCTATTCAAATAAAGCATTATCTCTCCTCAACCTGTGGTGATCTCAACTGGTGACCAGTTTCCTCTCACATTCAAAACTAAAGAGCCAAAGCACAGGAACATGTTTTCTTTCTATTGTTGCCAATTACTTTAATCACACATGATTTATGGCTTCCTGGAAAGCAGTTATTCTGGGGTACCTCTTTTAGTTGTCTGTGTTCCATATTTTGGCCACAAGAGGTAAAGGAGAAAGGCTGGTGGAAAGACGAAAATGAGTAGTCTCTTGTTTAGTCAACCTACAGCACAGAAAAAAGAAATGCTTACACTTGAAGCTTGAAAACCCGGAACGAATCAATGGCACTCTGGGGCAGGAAGAAGGAATAAGGGAGAATAATGGAGAAAGAAATTTTGCTAGATAAGGCAGCCCAAATTAAATAAGAATTCCCATTGTAAAACAACAAGAACAACAACGAATGTCTGGAAAGGATAATGAGGAAGCCAATCCTGGCAAAAGAAAATTAGGTCAAATCGATACGTCAGGTTTGTGTAGCACGTTTAACTTACAAAAGGGTTTTTCTGGACTTGATGTAAGGAAATTGGAGATGTTACTGGTCTCTGAGAGTGACTGAGTTATCCAGCATCGGAAGAAAGTGCAGTCCGCAGTTAAAAGCTACCACGTTTGCAAAGATGTTCTTTTACAAAGCAAATAACGGTTTGAAATTACCAAGCCCCAGTGAAAGTAATTCTCAAAAAAAAAGCTTTTCTCCCGACCCCCACTACACCTCACGTACTTTTTCAAGTATTGAGGCAAAACACTCTTCTGTAAAAAACATTTTTTTTCAAAAAGTACAAAAATTCAAAGAAGCCTCTGGCTCCAGGAGAATTCACAGTATTCGTATCAGTAAATAATCCAAAATGTATTTGTTTAGAAAGCATGTTTCTAGTAGGATATGAACCTTTTCTACCCTCTACTTCTTTAATAGAATCACATCTTTATAATACATAATAACAAAACAGAATATATTGTAACTCATTTCTTGACCTTTTAATATTCCTGTCACTGAGTGTCAGAGTTGAGAACTACTCTCTATCTTGAGGTGATGGATTATTTAATTAACCATTGACCTTTTCCCAACATTTGTTGACAATGAGCATAGTCCCATGAAAGCTGCCTGCTTTGGATATTGTCAATTCTGCATTGTTTATCAATAGGAGAATGCCATTTTTTGTAACTCAGATCAAGTAACCAGAATTACTTCTGCCATTTATTTGTCCAAACCTATTTTCAAATGAATTCATGTCTGTTTCCTTTTGACTATCTATTAGAAAAGAACAATAGGTTTAGTATACCTTTTTAAAAGAAATTCCATGCCAACAAGTATGGCTGATAGAATTTAACTGAATCAACCTACAGAAAAATCATGTTTTCTAATAATGGATCTTTTCAAAAAAGCTGCAGCAACTTTTTTCTTATGATGTACTCCTCTCCAGGTCTCCAGTTGAATCCAACTTTTTCTAGGGAATAAACTCCTTCAGAAAAATGAAGCAGACCCTTCCAATAGTTCATTACTAAGGAAAACATTCCTGCATTTTTCCAAGGGCTATTTTCTTCATAGAAAGTAAAAAAAAAAAAAAAATTGTGGAGGATTCTGGCTAATTAAACAGTAAAATTAGAATCTTTTGTTGGAATGACTGGCTTCTTTTAATACACATAGTAAATAGCATCTTTGTGAGCCCCAGCAGTCCCACACCTATCCACTTTCTTCTGGACAGGCTTTTCATCTTGGATGCCACAGTGAGGGAGGCTAAGAGTATTGCAAGCCCAAGCCTGAGTTTTCATCGAGAATTTTCCATTTCTGCAGACACCTCTGCTCCCAAGATCAAGTAACGTGGTACTTCAGACAGGGGAAATTTTTCAGAGAATCCGAATTGGCCTCCTTTCTCTGTTGGCATTATTACTGTATGTTCATCTCTCAAAGAATTTTTTGAGTTCTCAAAGTCTGATTGAGGGCATATCATTGTGTAAAAGGGTTTGGATACAGACTGTTCTAAACCCCAGGATCTTAGTTCTTTTTCTTTCTGGATGATACTGTGCACCTTATTTATTTTCTTGGTGCCTCCATTTCCTCACCTAGGAAATGGGAATAAAAATATCCACCTCTCCTACTTACTGTGAAATGGGAAGAGATAATATCTGCAAAGCTCCTGGCAAGTAGTAGAAGTCCAATAAGACAAAGCTGTTCTAATGTAATACTGAATTTTCCAGTTTGTCATGTGGACATGGCCATTATCTCTGCAGAGTGGAATTCAATATATTAGAGATGTTTCAGCAACAACTGAAGTCCATTTCCATCTCCCTGGAGTCTACAGTGTTTAAAGACTTGATATTATGGAAGTATATTGTCTTCATTAATTTATGTTAATTTTTAACATTAGTGTGGCAGTATGGTATAATATATACAAAAGCCTGCGTGTATGTTTGCGTGTGCTTATATACACAGGTGCACATTGCACACACACAGATACTGCAGGGAGAAAGAGTTTTCATCCTAAGCAAGCAGATTTTCATTAAAGCCTAAACCTGGGACATAATATAAAGCATTAATTGTAATAGGGGCCAGTTTTTTTTGCTTGACAAGGAAAGAAAAAGAATTCTTAAAATGAAGCTGTTTGGAGATGAGCAAAAAAATAATATATTTACTGATCATATTTTACGAAAATGTGACAGGAAGTAAACGATAGAGCTTTACAATTATGTCCAGTGAAACAGCACATGCAAGCTATGTTTGTACTGTTTTCTTATAGATCTGTTAAACCATGTTATTTCCTCTGGTATCTATCAATTTCCCTTCGAAGTCAAAGAGTTTATCTCCTGTTAGTACAGAACCACATGGGCATATCATCTGATATCTAGATGGTTAAGTTGTACGTTTGATACATGGGTGACATTAATGTAATATTATGATGGATATCTATTAGCACGTACATCACCGAAACACGGACTCTCTAACGTCTTTGACAGTGGCTGCCCTTTCCATGTCAGTGTCAATCCACACCAGAATCACAAGAATGAACAAACGTGACAGGAGAGGCTGTACCAATTATAGACGAAGGGATACTGTCTACTCCCACCATTTGATGTGATTTATTTGGCAGTCCTTCTGCATTTGTAGGCAGCAGATTGTAGCTGTTTATGAAGTGACAAATGGTACTCAATGACATTGAATGACTTCTCTAATCAATTTAGCTTGTCTAAAAAGTGGTCATGAATTGTAGTGTCCGTTGAATGTGAGTAGATACAGAAAACTTTCAACTTTTTGCACCAAAAACATATATTCCAAATATATACCCAAAAGAGTGAAAAGAATAAATAATAAAATTAGTTTATTTTAATAATTGTCTTTCAAAGGAGCTAAAAAAAATACCATGTTTTATAAGCTTTTTACTCAAGGAGGTTTTTTTTTTTTTTTTTTTAAGGCTCCGGACGCACAAGTTCAGCGGCCATGGCTCATGGGCCCAACCGCTCCGCGACATGTGGGAATGTGGGATCTTCCCGGACCGGGGCACGAACCCGTGTCCCCTGCATCGGCAGGCGGACTCTCAACCACTGTGCCACCAGGGAAGCCCCTCAAGGAGTTTTTTTAAGTAGTATTTTTTATTGATTTGAGAGAGATGCTTTTTTTCTTGGTCAGTTTTGTGAGAAGGGGGAGCACACAGTTAACTACATAAATGCATAATTCTCTGGTGGAAAGGGAAAATAATTTAACTAGGATTGTCAGTGAAATAATTGAGGCTATTATATAAAAAGCCTTTGGGCTTATGATTCCAAATATTGACTAAAGTTTTCAATTATTATTTAGTCTATTTAAACAAAACTATTTTAGTCTAAGTGATTTTATTGATGAATTTATTTGAATTAATTATAACTTTAAAAATTATCCCTTATGCACAGGTTTGTTCACATAAGCAGAAGTCGTTTCCCTTACACACTGCAGAAATGTATACCCTTTAAAACTTACATGTATTTTAAATAAGACTTTCATCTCACACATATAACTAGTATAATGGAATAAAGTCATAGGCTAGGCTAACCTTACATAAGTGTATTTAGGTATTTATTTCAATTTATTAGATGGTCTTTTACATACTTAATTCAAACCACTACTGCTATAAGCCAAGAATGATTTTTTCCTATCTCTGAATTATTCAAATTTATTAAACAATATTTCACATTTGTTTGACACCATGTCAAACTCAGGACTCCTAAAGCACGGCTGCAGCTTTGGAACTGTTATGCTTTCTCGGACTTTAATCATTTTTGGCAAGGCTCCATTTCCTGTCAGAAAGTGAAACAGCTTTGGAATGTCATTTTCACGAAAGAAAACAGAGAGAATCCGAGAGGAAGTTCTCCTCCACTCCAGATCCCCTAAGATACTCAAACACGCTCACAGGAGGGCTGGAATACATCAAACATTAGCAGAGGGAAAAGGACACAATTTTCCCACATTAAAATACATGGATAAAGTTGAACTTCTGCTAAAAATAGTTCCCATGACTAATCCTATTAAGTTTAAAAAATTGGGCAGTATCTTCCTTGAAGCAGAATTTCTCTCTGCCATCACACTGTGCTGCTGCCCACTGCCTCCCCCCCGAAAGCCAGCAGCCCCTCAATGTTAGGCCCTCATCTTTCCCTTTGTAATGACATTAGGAGAAAAGGAACAGAGAAAAAGATTGGACAGTGCCTTTTATTCAGGTCTCAAATATCAAAGAAAACCAAAAATAAGATAAACAGATCAAAATTATCTCAGAATACCAGAAATTCTGAAGAGCAATATACTGTCCTTATACATCTGCAATGTTTTCCCGCTCACTCAATGTCCCCAGGGAGCAATGAGACTGCAGAAAGTAAACTAACGTGACTCTGAGCTATGCCACTTCAAAGCCTAGACAATGTTGGATGCAAAAACTGAGCAGCAAATGGAAAAATTCTATACTGTTTTGGAAATGGAAGCCCCTGATTTTTGCCTCATATGACAACCATATGACCTGGATAGGAAGGAGGAGGGGATGAAAACGGATCACTGAAAATGCCCAGCAAAGCTGAAAGATCCTGAACCAAGTACATATGTTGTTGTCGAAGAGAGAGGAAGCCATCAGTGTTCCCACCCTCTACAGCTCACACTGATAATCAATGTTACTTTGGTCTTCCAGAAGGGGAGATATGGGAATATAAAGTAGTCACTGCAGAAGGAGTCATTAGGTACCATGATATCGGCATATGTTAGCTAAGTGATTAGCGATGGTGAGGTTCAGCTGCAATGAAACCTAAACCCAGCTGATGCCATTAACACGCTGGATCTAATGAACTCCATAGACCACATTAAAGCAGAGAAAGCAAAACAACAATTGGAGAATGGCTTTTAAAGAAATCATCAGTCCAGAAAAGGAGGGGGGATATATGTCATTTGAGAAACCTTAGTGGGACCACTGGACAGTCACTTACTTAAGCGTTTGTTTTAAAGGACAGGCAGGTAACCCATCCCTAATTATGAGGAGATGTTTTAAAAATTATTTGTGCTTTTCATCTTTCTAGTTTTGCATTAGCATGTAGAAAATGAATTAACCAACTGATTTAGAGTTTTCCACTTTGTCACCATAGTGTGCAAATGCCTGTAAGCTACATTCGTCATAAAGAAAAGATCTTTTGTTATGGTTTCTAAATCAAAGTATACATGTTTAAGCTAATCTATAATTCACACCCACTCAAGCATTGGTCTTATTCTGTATAATGTACTTCATTGAAAAGTGTGACCTAGAACTCTATCAACAATGTAGCTCTGTCCAGAGAGGATTCGTTCACCTTCACGCTAACCAAGTTTTTCAGTTTGCCTTGCATGTTTAAAAGGTTCTAGCTTAATAGTTACCAAAGCAATTAAAAGGGAAAATCTTCAAGTCTACCAGAGGAAAGTAACTCTCAGGGTAAGGGTCAGTGCAGTGAGTAATAAAGTATGTGGGTGCAGGAGCCACAAGGCCTGGGTTTAACTCTCAGCTCTGCCACTTACTAATTCTAAAGTGGTAATTTTTGCAGCAATGTTGGGCCAGAAGAAAAAGAAAGACTATAAAGAGTTAAGATAGACAAGGAATGACTGAAAGCAGCAAAAACGTGGTTTTTCTTCCCTTCTGAGCATCAATCTTATAATTCCCACAATGCTAAACTTAATATTGTTAGTTAGTCAGTTAGTGAATTTGGGCTGTGGTCTTCTGTGGATATACATGGTTTGCCTCTGCCTGAACCATCAATGAAGCCGAATCACTATCCCCTGGGGACCAGCAGGATCCAAAAGGCTATGAATTCAAACTTTCAGAAACTTTGTACAAAGCCTGTATGGCAACACACAGAAACAATTAGGAAGGATAAGCCATTGCTCTATAAAGCAGAATCATCCCACATCTAGAAAGGTTGCAATTTTATAAGCCATTTATAAAAGTTTCAGGGCAACATGACCCAAGCTCAGAGAACTTCAGGTTTCTATTTAAGGAGCCAAATTACAATAGATATTTTGACTTTAAAATTTAAAATAAGTGAAGGGATTGTCATTTTGCAACAGGGGGTATAGGCCAGATCTTAGCACACGTGGGCTTATATAAAAATATAAGAAAATATAAGCCCATTTCCCTAGCCTTAGGGGTTTGAGCCATGATTCAGATTCCTGTGTTCTAATTCTGCTGGCCACTGACCGACTGTGTAAGTCTGTACTAAATCTCTCTTGCCTCAATGTTCCCTCATGTAAAATTGGGACAATAATCATGGCTACCTCATGGGGTTATTGTAAGAACGAGATGAGAAAATACATATTAAGCATTTAACACACTGCCTAGTACACACAAAGCAACCCCAATAAACATCAGTTATTGTAATTTGTTGTGCTAGACATTACTGTAGATGTTTATCATATTATGTGAAACTCTTAATTCCAGATTGCTGGCAATCAGTTCCCCTTCTCTTGTGCCTATATGCACATCAGCTAACCTCTGTACAAATTCTAGCATGAAAGATTCTTCTCCTCAGATCCTCCTCAATTCCTCCACATCAGTAATGGCCCTAAATCTTAGGAATCCAGTTAAACCATCACTTCTTCTTCCTCTCTGCTACCTGCTCTGTCCTGCTTCTCTTCTCTATTGGACTAAGTTCTTTGGTCATTGACTGTGAATCTCAGTGTTCCTAAATTCAACAGTGAGGCCTTGAAACCTAAGAGAACTTTTTCGACAGCGTAAACATATCTGCATTTATTGGCCAGCTGAGTCCACCAGCAGATGATTCCAACTGTCCACTGACTTTTCATGGTTACTTTTTTTTTTTTTTTTTCCTGCGGTACACGGGCCTCTCACTGCTGTGGCCTCTCCCGTTGCGGAGCACAGGCTCCGGACGTGCAGGCTCAGCGGCCATGGCTCACGGGCCCAGCCGCTCCACGGCATGTGGGATCTTCCCGGACCGAGGCACGAACCCGTGTCCCCTGCATCGGCAGGCGGACTCTCAACCACCGCGCCGCCAGGGAAGCCCCATGGTTACTTTTGTGTTGACTTCTTTGCAAACCCAGCACTGCCAGCCTAAACCTAGATTTCTGAAGAATTCCTGTAGGGGAATAGTCACCAAACGTCAACTCTGATGAACAGCTTGCTGCAGCTCTAATGGTGAGACATATAAAAGGCATCATACATTAAATTTAATGTTGCCTCATTAGTCTTAATTAGATTCCTACATTACACCAGGATTATGGTTTCTCCGTGTTTATGATTTCTCCTAAAATGAATCTAGCCCAGATAATACTTCGGTGTACTTTTTAAACCTTTGAATAAAAATCTCCACTCATGGATTAATATTAGTAATAAATATTCTTGATCTTACAAAAATAATAGCAAAGAAAGGCAAACTAAATTAGTGTATTTCTAGAAGTTTCATGTCATGCATAAATCCTATAAAGGAAGTCCTGTAACTTAGGAATAAACTTAAAAACTGCAAACATTTGCTCACTAAGAAAAGTCATTTGTCTATTATTTCCTTTATTCCCTTTCCTATCATTATGCATAATATGAAATATGTTTTTTTCAATTAAAGAATAGTTGCTTCCTGCCTCCTCTCCCCATTTCATAGTTTAGCTTCTGCTTTTATTGGCATTTACTGTGAAGATATATCATATTCAGTATTATCATATAGCTATTAAAGTATTAAGGAACTTGAGAAACCATAGAGTGCAATCCTTTTTTAATTACAAAGAAATCGTGGCCCACAAGTTTTAAAGACTCATGGAGAACACAGAGGTAATGGTGAATCCTTCACCAGAAGCCAGGTTTTCTGGCTCACAACTCACCATACGTATGATCAACTCCCTAATGTGTCTGAGAATATATTTTACTGCCATGTTCCAAATGCACACTGCAATGCAGGCCTCCAACTTCTGACTCTGAGTTCACATGTTCATGCAGCTGCCATACCTAAACAGATTCTGAAATACCTGTTGCTTGGCTGCAATTTTACCGGCAATCACACGCTCATAAAAAGAGAAACCAAAGAAAATACACTGTAAATTAGGTCTGTTAAGAAGACTTCTTCAGTTCTCTGTCACTAGATAGTGAAAGGGTTAGTGGTGTAGAAGTCTTAAAAGCCTACATCTCATTTACATGTATATGCTAGTAATTTAAGGATTATAACAGACATTAAACAATAAATTAAGGACTTCATTCCTACTGTAGACTCAGGACTAACTAGTTTTGACTCCTGTCAAAAATGGACATAATTTCTTCTTCTTGTCATGCTGGGTTCCCCACTGCCCTCCAGCATTTGGTGAAATCTGGCCAATGCCATGGCAGAGCAAAGTCTCATCTAGGAGGAAAATATCAAGATTTAGGGGCTAAAGAAGGAAAGGAGAGAGTGACTAGCAGAGAAGAATTCAGAATCAAACAATATTCTTGTGCCACTTGGAAACACTAGCTTAGCATGGAAAACATTTCAAATTTGCCAGCCCCTTGAAACTCTGAGCATGAGGAACAGATAGCCATGGGGAAAGCTGGAAGGCTTGGAAAGAGCCAGTGAACGCTGAGAAGTCAAAGAACATTTTAGGCCAAAGAGCTTTTGGTCAATATGTATATATTCATTTCTGTAATCTACATATTTTGGAAATGAAGACCTATTTGCCAAAACAGCAAGATACCTAAATGTTCACGCAGGGATTATACACAATTATCATGAGTCATTTTCCATCATTTACGCTAACTAGTTGTTAATTTAATGACTCCTCATAACAACCCCTTGGATAGTACATATTCTAAAGCCTGGAGTTCCTAAAAAATTATAAAACTACTTCCAAATCAATTCCAACATTTGAAAGTTAAACAAATTACGTTTTGGTGAATAAAACTTTTGACTACACAGTTGCATATTCAGGTAAAGTGAGGTCTGAAAGTTTTCTGAACTATAAAACTTTTGACTACACAGTTGCATATTCAGGTAAAGTGAGGTCTGAAAGTTTTCTGAACTATAGAAAGAAATTTAAAGAAGATAAAGACATATGTTATATAACTGCTTATGACTTAAAGTTATGTAATTTACGATATAATTACAGCATTTTTATTGTGCATAGTTTAGAAGAATACAAACTTTTAAAAGTTAAGCATTAAATACTCAAAAAAAATGATATCCCATGAAATGTTAATAAATTTATAGTGGGAGATCCAATTCTAATAGTCGTGTAATGAAATGGACAGTAGCTTTGCTATTAAACTTTTGGTTTAGTAGCAAACTATCAAACCACCCACGAAATGTCAAAATAGTCTATACACCTCAGAGTTAGAGGTGTCTGACTCTCCGTGATTTATGGTAACATTATTTATAATGTATTTTCTGTTCATTTCAGTCCAGTGCTGTACCTTTTATAAACCTACTGATTAATATCAAACAGTGAACAAATCTGACAAGCAGGATTACCAATCTAACAAAACTGTTTATAGTGTGAATGAAAAAAGCACACCATTTCCAGGCAATGTACTTAATAATAAAATCCTGTTTTACTTAAGTGGCGAAGGGATTATTTAACTGTCAAAGTTCCTTTAACTGTTAAGAGTTGCCACATTAAAGATACACTATTCAAAAGCACCAGCAGAATATTTCATGCCAGTTTATTCATCATTATCATATTTCATATTTAAATACAGTAAAATTGATGTGTATAAAAATTTTAAAAGTTCAACTTTTTGAAATTAAATTAGCTCCCCCTAAGGCATTTTTATGGTAGAGATAAACAAAGATTTAATTATATTCTTATACAGATTTATCTCACTTTCTATAAATATTATACAATTTTTGTCAAGCAGAATGATATCAATATATATCATGGATTGTATTTGAACATTTTTCTTTAGAAACAGAATTTTCATATCATAAGATTCATAACTTCTGTGAGATATTTTGCAAAACACTTTCTTTAATATTGACAAATGTGCTAGTCTATTTCTTTAGTTACATAGATAGCATTATAAAACTACAGTTTATAGAAAGTAGTTTTTAATTCCATAAGACTACCAGAACATCAGCAACAAATAAAATTCATATTACTGAAATCAATTATTGGAAACAAATACATTTGATAGATGAATGAAGAGTTGAATAAAGCTAGTCTAAAACTTTTTAAGACTATAAAATTCCCAAAACAAACAGGAAAAAAAATTACCCAGAAGGCTATTCCCATGATGATTCCAAATTGTGTTTTTGTTAGTATAAGACAGGAAATTATTAAACTCAATTTTAACATGACAATTTCCTTTAAATTATTTTTAATTAGATTAAATATTACATCTATGGAAAGAATAATAGTTTTACAGAGCCCAAAACATGGACTTTCATTTCACATCTACATGTTCATCTTGAGCCTATGTTCTTGGAAATCAAAGAGAAAAGTTTCTAAAAACTTACATAGTAATAAACAAAGAATATGAGAAAATGAAATTGTAGCACCTAATTCATTTTCCCCCAAAGTGAATAAAATAATGTTGGCAAGGAGTAACATCACCAAAAATGGTGAAGAAAGAAGTTCCATGGATCCTCTCCCCTGTGGAAGCAACCATTAAGCTGGCAAAAACTTACAGAATTAACTGTTTTGAAACTCTGGATGCTAATAGAAAACCTTACAACAATCAGAGAAGTGATTAATGTACAAAGAAGCTACTACATTTTAGCATTTAAGGAAATTCCAATCAGGTCACTGCTGACTACTGAGATAATGGAACAGAGACTTCAGTGACCACACATAACAAAGGATACAGTCTTTGCAAGAGTAGTTTAGAAATACCACTAAACAAATGGACAACTGTAGTCCGCAACAAGTCACAACAGCAAACTCTGGGGAAGGATTAAAATCTGATTTCCAGGGACTTCCCTGGTGGTCCAGCGGGTAAAACTCCACACTCCCAAGGGGGCCCAGGTTCAATCCCTGGTTGGGGAACTAGATCCTGCATTCATGCCGCAACTAAGGGTTCACATGCCACAAATAAGAAGTCCGCATGCTGCAACTAAGAGTCCACATGCCACAACTAAGAAACCCACATGCCACAACTAAAAGATCCCATGTGCTGCAACTAAGACTTGGCACAGCCAAAATAAATAAATTTTTTTAAAAAAAATCTAATTTCCAGAGTTATCACCTTATAATATGCAAAATGCCCAGTTTACAAGAAAACATTATGAGATATGCAAAGAAATACGAAAGTACGACTTATTCACAGGATGAAAAGAATTTGGCAGAAGCCATACCTGAGACACCCCAGAGATTAAACATACTAGACAGAGAGACTTTAAATCAACTTTCTTCAATATGCTCAAAGTGTTAAAGAAACACATGGTCAAATAATTAAAGAGAAAATGATGGCTCAACAAATAGAGAAAATCAACAAAGAGATGAACATAAATAGGATTCAAATAGAAATTCTGAGGCTATAAAATGCAATTGTGAAATGTAATATTCACTAGAGGGGTTCAACACAGATTTGAGCAGGGAGAAGAATCACTAAACTTGAAGATATGCCAATTGAATTTTTCTAGCCTGATGAACAGAGAGAGAGCAGAATGAAGGGACAATGATCAGATCCTAAAATACCAGTGGGGTACCATCAAGTACATCAACATACACAATATGGTAGTCCCAGAAGGAGAGGGAGAGAGAAGGGGACAGAGAGAATATTTAAAGAAATAATGGTTTAAAAAGAACGCTGAATTTGGTGAAAGAAATTAATCTACACATCCAAGAAACTCTACTAACTCTAACTAGGAGAAACACAAAGAGATCCACACAGAGACTCATTATAATCAAACTGTTGAAAGACGAAGAAAAACTCTTGAAAGCATCAAGACAGAGATATGGCTGGTCTTGTATAACTGGTCTTCAATAAGTTTAACAGCCAATTTCTCATCAGAAACCATGGAGGCCACCAGGCAGGAGAATGACATATTAAAGTGATTAAAAGGAAAAAGAAAACCATGTCAACTAAGAATCCTACGTTTGGCAAAACTATTCTTGAAAAATGAAGCAGAATTAAGACGTTTCTATATAAACAGAAGCTGAGGGGAACAGAAGCTACAAGAAATGTCAAAGTGGTCTTTTCAGGCTGAAATTAAAAGACATTAGACAGCAACTCAAAGCCATACAAAGAAATAACATCAGTAAATGTAACTTCATAGGAAAATATAAAAGCCAGCATTATTTTGTTTTTGGTTTACAACTTCTTTTTTTATATGATGTAAAAAATAAATGCATAAAATAATAACTCTAAGTTAATGGGTATATGATGTAAAGAGATATAACTTGTGACAATAACAACCTAAAATGGTAGTGGGAGATAGAACTGTAAAGAAGAAGAGTTTTTTTTATACTATTGAAGCTAAATTGCCATCAATTCAAACTAAATTGTTAGATATTTAGAAGATTAATTGTATTCTCAAGAGTAGCCACTAAGAAAATAACAAAAGGAAATACAGAAAAGGAAGTGAGGAGAGAATTAGAATACTAGAGAAAAACAGCTAAACAGAGAAGAAGGCAGAATAGAGGTACTGAGGAACAAAAACATATAAGGCATGTAAAAGATAAACTAAGAATGTCAGAAGCATGTACTTCCTTATAAGTATTCACTTAAATGTACATGAAATTAATTCACTAATTAAATGACAGGAATTGGCATAATGAATTAATTAGGTAAAAACCATGATCCACCTATCTGTTACTTACAAAAGACTCACTTTAAATCCAAAGACACAAATATGTTGAAAGTATAAGGACAGAAAAACATATTACATACAAGTCGTCACCAAAAGAGAGCAGGAGTATCTATACTAATATCAGAAAAAGTAGACTTTAAGTCAAAGGTTGTTACAAGAGACAAAGAAGCACTTTACATATTTATTAAAAAAGCCAGTATATCAAGAAGATAAAACAACTGTGGGCATTGCTACAATATGGCAGAATGTACGAGACCCACATTTCTCTACTGAAAATACAACATTAGCTATCATTTCCCTGATGTTAGCCCCTAAATTGCCAGGTTAAACCACTTTAAAATATTTTCTGTTTGTGTAGATTTCCAAGAGGAAGACCATTTTTAGAAGCAGCATTTCTTTGTTTTGTTTTGTTTCTCAAGTCTTAATTTGCTCTATGAGCAGAAGCATCACCTTGCCGCACACAATCCTCTAGCCTAGAGGATTACCTACTAGATTTGTAATCCACCTAAAAGAGAAGATTGACTGGGCTTCCCTGGTGGCGCAGTGGTTGAGAGTCTGCCTGCCGACGCAGGGGACACGGGTTTGTGCCCCAGTCTAGGAAGATCCCACATGCCGCGGAGCGGCTGGGCCCGTGAGCCATGGCCGCTGAGCCTGCACCTCATGGGAGAGGCCACAAGAGCGACAGGCCCGCGTACAGCAAAAGAAAAGAATATATTGACTTTGACAGTCTGGGTTTTCCTTAATTCATGATTTTGTGATTGTTTTAAAATTACTTTAATTGGGAAATACACCACAATACTTGTCACATTTACTAACTGTGATCTTTGTACACTTATATTGCTTTGATAACCACAGAACTAACCTACACACATTTTTAGTATTATTCATTTAGCAAGTTATTTTATATTTATTAGTAGAATACTCACAAGTGAATTAATCTAAAACAAATATATATGTAAATTAGAGAATATAATTAAGTTGTTGATGAAATACTCCACCTAAATTGAATTATCAGTTTAAAGAATAACTGAGTAAAAATTACTTGCAGTGAAGTTCACCTTCACTTAAAGTTTGAAGTTTGCTTCATTGTTCCTTGTCATTTTGTAATAGATTCATGGAAAGCATATCACAATTTCCTCAAACTTCTTGAACAGGTTACCTTATATTTTTTCATTATTTCTTTTCTTTAAGCATACCCATTAAAAGCTCTTGTAGATGACTAAAAGAAGAATAAAATCCACAACCCCCCACGTCACATTCCTTTAGAAAATACTATAATTTAAATTTGGAAAAGGAAGCCTACGTTTTTCAGTTCTAATTCCCAAATGTCTGGATTCCCTTCTCCCTTTCAGTGGAATATACACTTGACATTTATAATTTACCAGGTTCAGGGGTCACAAATGACAAATACTGATTTGTTCTTATGCTTATCTTGAACAATGTCAATTTTATAACCTTGAACAGTAATATAGACTACATGAATATCATATCATGGTGAGTTAGGATTGGAGTGAGGAGAAAAGCTGGGAAGAAGACATCTGACATGCATTATTGTTGTAATCTCCCCAACTCTAATCAAAATATCAACTAGTATTCCAGAACTGAGCAGCTGCTGGGCCCAGCAGGCATGTCACTTCTGCAGGTATAAAAGATCTGTGTACCTCAGGGAGAAAAAGTGGTTATAGAAGGCTGGTTGCCCAGAATAAAGAGAAGCCAAGAGTTGCTAAACTGAGTTCTCCCTACCACTGAGACTACAAAACTTCTGAGAAGACTAGGAATTAAGAGGTTTGGATTTGCTGTCCTAAAGGAGAACAGCATTCACCAGCAGAACACCACAAGCTTGCAAATGTGGACTACAAGACCTTCCATCATGTGAAGGATTGCCACTGCACAGGGCTACCAAAAATTAAGCTGGCACCACAGGGTATGGAGAACAATAAGCTGGTCCTCAAGGACCAGCAGCTAGAGGGAAAAAAGTAGAACACTTAGACTAGGCAGTCCCTGGTAAAACAGAACTACAGATGGAGATTGATGAATTTACCTGCCACAAAACAAACCTTAAGTGTACATGAAATGATTCAATTACAAAATTAAGAAAAAACAACCCAAATAGAAAACATGGTTAGCAAATTTTGAAGTACAATATATACATTGAAGAAGAATATGTTACTGATGAGACCTGACTAATGTTCCTGAAAAATTAAGTAGAGGAAATACCCCAAAATACAGAACAAAAATACAAAAACCTAAAAATCATAAAGAAAGAGCTAACAAACTTAGAGGACTTCCCCAGGAGATATAACATACCAGTAATGCTTTATAAAATAAATTCCATATGAATTAAAGATTTGAGTAAAATATAAAACAATAAAAATCATAGGAAAAAATACAGAATGTCATGCATTTTACCTAGTATTAGGCCAAAAGATTAAAAGGGGGGAAAGAGAAAATATTTGACTATGCAAACTTATCTTAAGTAATACAGCAAAAGGTAGCATAAATAAAGCCAACATGCACATGTTAGACCTGGAAAAAAATATTTGCAAAGATTATGAAAAGTTGTAGGTAAATAACCAGAATGTAGCAGCTATAAACTGATGAGAAAAGTATAAGAACCTTATGTGTAGTAGTTATCTATTGCTGCAAAACAAATTGTCTCCCAAATTTAGGAACTTAAAATAACAAATATTCATTTCCTCACAGTTTCTGTGGGTCAGGGAGCGAGGAGTGCCTTAGCTAGGTTCTTTCATTCTAAATCTCTCATAAAGTTGCAGTTAAGCTGTTGGCCACTATGAACTCATGAAGTCTCAATTAGGAAGAAGAGAGCTGCTTTCAAGTTTACTTACATGGTTTTCCGCAGGCTTCCTTCCCTGGTCACATGGGCCTCTCCATAGGGCAGCCTCATGACTTTGCAAATGACTTCCCATAGGGTAAACAACTCAAAGTGAGCAAGAGAGAGTACTCAACAAGAAAGAATGCAGCCTTTTTTTCACCTTATCTCAGAAGTGATGTCCCATTGTTTCTTCTGTATTCTACCAGTTAGAAGCTGATAACTAAATCCAGTGCACAAAGTGAAAAGTTTATACAAGGGCATGTATGTCATGAGGCAGGGATTATTGAAGACATCTTAGAGGATACTTCCACCCCTATTATGAAAACACATGTAAAGGTTTAGTAGGCAATTTACACAAGAATGAATCCAAATGGAAATATATATATAGACATTTTATTTTTCAAACTGCCAATTATGGAAATGCATATTATTTAGTAATGAGATATCACTTTGCATCCATCAGAATGGCAAACTCTTAAAAAAGTAGGTGTAATTCTTCTAGAAATTTTAATTTCTATGATTAAAATTAAAATATACATATATACTTCAACCAGGAATTCCACTTCTTATAATCTATCCTGTAGAAATAAAATCAAGAGTATTTAGAAGTATGTGTGACAAGGCATTATTTGTAATAGCTGAAACTGAGGTTAGTTGGGAGTGGGATGAATGACTATTAATAGGAGCAATGGCTCCTATTAATAAATTGTGGTTCTTCTTTACTATGGAGTAATATGTAACTTTTTAAAATAACTAGTTAGAGCTGTACTAGTTGTCTTGGAGGGATTTTGGTAAAATGTTATGCAAAGAAATAAACATAATGTGATTTCATTGTTATAAAATAAAATCTATTGATTGATTATTTATATAATTATATATGTACCTTATATACATAATTTTATCAGAAGGGAAAAACATATGGAGAAAAAGAGAAATATATTAAGAAGTAAATACCAGGTTGTTTATCAGCCAAAAAAATCAAAAATCAAAAATCTGCATGATAGAGAAATAGCTATTAAATATATATATACATATATATGTCAATAAGATGGATACATACGTAGATACATAGATAGATACCTAAATGCATGGATAGATAGACATCTATGCATCTATGTATCTATCTATACATATATTTGTGTGAATGTGCATATATACATATAGAAATAGATGAAAGGACAAAAATAAATCAAGAATGTTTCACTCTTACAAGATCCTTAGAAGCTAAAAAGAAACAAACAAAAAAGTTGCTGTTTCTATCACACTGTCTTTAAGGTAGCTCTTCCTTGTGAGTAACCATCTTAAGCAGGAGAGTTCAAACTATAAATCACACATGCACAGACATAGACATGCCATCAGAGCTAGTACATACTGAGTGGGAGAATCACCTCCAAGTAATATGGGTTAGAGACCTGTGGCACACAGGCATAGATCTGAGCACACTACCCTTTTACCAGACAATTGCTATCCACAATTTCGTACATTCATTTATGCTAAATCACTCCAATGTGTTTGGCTTATGAGCTGATAGCCTTTGTCATTTTATGTCTCTATGATTTTTAGAGTAAACCACACTTAATATACAGGAAAATTATTAGAGTTGGAAAATGAACTACTCTGTTAGGTAAACAAGAAAGATAACACAAAAGGAAGGTCTTTCAAATATGTAATTGTTGCTTTGTCTCCAGAAAAGTAAAGTGCATTTAAATCACAGGTAAGAGAAACCAAGATTATCTGCACTGCAAAGCACAGATCTTCACATTCTAATCACAAATAAAATAAGAGCTAAAGTCTTGTGTTTCCATAGATAGTATCAATTAACGAATGAATTTTGAGGCACTTAAGGTATAATTTCAAAAAAGTTTATTTACAAAGCATGTGGGAGTTTTAAAAATAAATAAATAAAGGTGAAAGACTATCTCTAAATAACAATCTAACCTCAGAAAACTTTCCCTGACCACAGTCAAATTCAGATCATCTTATCTATCTTTGGAGAGAGGTTTTTTAAACCAACAATTCTCACAATGCTGCCCCAAGAAACAAACAATATTTTAGTATCCTACTTGCCAGTAAAAAAGAAGAGTTCTGTCTTCACATATTTCAAGCTCCCATTGACTCAAATGAAAAGGGCCTTTTTACTGGTGCTATTGTGGAAGCAATCCCTCAGCCTCAATTCATTCTTGAACAATCTTAAATGCTTTTACATCACGCTACCTTCTTTCATTATGGCCTATTTACAAAAGAAACAGAGTATGGTAACCAATTCCTGAATCCTTCTCAAAGACAAAACACTCTGCACAGCTTCCCTTACACTTGACACTGCACTACACTGCCTCCATTGATGATGGGCCACACCTAACACTTTCCCATAGACTGCAATTTCACTCTAATTACTGTTACTTCACACTGCTGATGAATGGAACAGCTAAAGTTTATATGCATACTAGACACCACTTCCTATAACTTCATTCATCAGAAAGGGTTTTCAGAATTGTTAAGGAAGAGTAAAATGAATAACTATTGACCATGTAAAAAACTCCATTATGCAGGTCACTAGTAAAAGAAGTTCTAGGAGATAAATGTAACCGAAAGAAAAATACTTCCGAAGTGAAAGCACAGATAAGTAGTTCATAAAGACCTTGAAAATTCAAAGATATATCCATAAATGGCTAGGATATTTAGAAGCAAAGGCTGAGTCATTCATGGAGTGAGAAAAACTATCAGTTCTAAATTAAAAATTGTATATGGTTAACACAAGTATTAAGGGAAAAGTGATTTGTGGTACATCAAAATGGAAGATGAATTTTTAAATAGTCTAATTCTTTTTTTTTTTTTTTTTTTTTAGCCTTGCAGCTTGCAGGATCTTAGTTCCCTAACCAGAGACTGACCCTGTACCCTTGGCATTGAAAGGGCCAAGTCCTAACCACTGGGCTACCAGGGAATTCCCAATATTGCCAAATTTTTTAAATATAGGAATCTAAAGCCTTAAAACTGTAAAATATACAAAGAAAGTTTCCTTGTTCAGAAAAAAAAAACTGTCATTTTAATTTTTAGGTTGCAAGAAATCCCAAGAGATGCTGAAAACTGAGACTTAGAAATAATAAAGTTATTAGAGATGTCACATAGCTAACAAATGACAGAACAAAGATTCAAGCCCCGCTCTGCATTACATGCTCTTAACCACTCTACCATGTTGCTCTAACTTTTGGGTCCTGCTAACAAATACCCTGCAATATAGTGGGAAAATAGGATACAGCTATTAATTTGTATTTAGGAATAAAGGAAGAATAATAGTTTAGAAGAGTTTTAAGATTTTAAGACTGGATGACTGGGAGAATTATAGTGTCATTAAGGGCTGGCCCTCTGCTTCCCCAAATGCTGGCAGTCACTCCTCTATTCTCTAGACACGAGACTAGGAGTTATCTTTCTGGGAAATATACCAACCCAAGAGAAGAAG
This sequence comes from Pseudorca crassidens, assembly GCF_039906515.1. NCBI lineage: Eukaryota > Metazoa > Chordata > Mammalia > Artiodactyla > Delphinidae > Pseudorca > Pseudorca crassidens. The sequence goes on from NC_090301.1 coordinate 84,932,757, forward strand.
ACCCAAAGATTCTGACAACAAATGCTCCCCAATGAAATGCCCCAGCCAGATAACCTGACAGAGGGAACCACAGTCAACCAACCCATTCACATACTCAAAGCCTCCTAGAAAATTTTTACTGTCCCTTTCTTAAGTATTCTTAGATAATTAAGAATATCTCGGCATCTATGGGCTTCCCTGGTGGTGCAGTGGTTGAGAATCTGCCTACTAATGCAGGGGACACGGGTTCGAGCCCTGGTCTGGGAAGACCCCACATGCTGCAAAGCGACTAAGCTCATGAGCCATAACTACTGAGCCTGCACATCTGGAGCCTGTGCTCCACAACAAGAGAAGCCACGATAGTGAGAGGCCCATGCACCGCAATGAAGAGTGGCCCCCACTAGCCACAACTAGAGAAAGCCCTCACACAGAAAAGAAGACCCAACACAGCCAAAAATAAATAAATTAATTAATTAATTTTAAAAAATGTAACTGTTTAAAAAAAGAAAAAAGAATATCTTGGCATCTAAAGAAATGTGCAAACAAGAGAAAGAAAGACTGAAGTAACCAAAAAGAAGGGAGACAGCACCATCTGAGAAAACATATTTTATGCAAGAGGAAAAAAGAATCCTCCCGAAACAGGTTGAATTAATATTCTCAAAGAGGTAAAAGGAGGTATTGCATTTATGAAACAAGAATAAGTAGCTATTATAAAGGAACATTCAAAGAAAAAATACTCCTAAAAATTAAAAATATGAAAGCCAAAATTAAAACTCAAAGAAGTATCAAAGACAAGGTTAAGGAAACCTCTCAGAAAATAAAGAAAAGGACAGAAAATAAGGGAGAAAAATAAGAAACCTAGAGAGTCAGTTCAGGTGGTCCACAATGGACTTGACCAAATAATTGGAGTTTAAAAGAGAGACAGACAGACAGACAGACAGAGAGAACAAAAGGGAAGAAAACATCCAAAAAGTAATTCAAGAAAATATTCATCAATGGAAGACATGAGCTTCCAGATTGAAAGAACGCCAAATGCTCATGATAAAAGATGTCATTAAATACACAGCAAGTAAACCACTATGAAATATCAGAATATGGACAGCAAAGAGAAACTCTTATAAGCTTCTAGGAAGAAAAAACAAAGAAGAAATTTAAATAACTTTGGATCAACAGCAACACTGAAAAATAAAAGAAAGCAGAAAGAAACTATCAAAATTCAAAAATAAAGTGATTTATCCAACCTAGAATTTTATTCCAAAATACTGCTCACATAAATAAAGACATTTTCATGAATACTCTCAAACACCATTTTCCTTCATGTATTTCTTCTTAGAAAGCTCTTAGAGGATCTCCTTAACCAAAATGCAGGACTATATTGGCTGAGAAAAAGGAACTGAAAACACATCTGAGATGGGCAAAACAATGATATGGGCAAAGGGTATCTCCTATGCACCAAGCACAGAGGTAACCTGCCTAAACTGGAAGAGGTCAGAAGCCACTAAGAGAGAGAGATGACACTAAGAGCATTCCTGGAGTGTGAGTAGCCCGGCTGCAGAGAGCAGGATGGTTCCTCTGTACATGTATGGCTGGGGAGCTGGGATAGGAGGTACAACAACATAAAGTTTGCAATGAAAACTTAGCAGTCTCAGCTCAACTGGAAGGGGAACAATCATCTGAGGTCGGCCTCATGAGATTTACAGGGTAATACTATGACTGCATCATCATCATATGACCGGGAATTGGCAAGCACGTCCTAGGAACAGGTGGATTGGATTGCTTAGCCACCAGCTACCAGACCTGATGTGGGAAGATGACAAAGATGATTTCACTTCATCTGCCCAGCAGCCCTAGGAGGGAGGTGCTTTACCCCTATTTGTGGCCATGTGGCTGACAGGTCTTGGTGCTCTGGCCTGGTGTCAGGACTGAGCCTCAGAGGTGGGAGAGCCAAGTTCAGGACATTGGACCACCAGAGACCTCCCAGCCCCTCATAATATCAATTGGCGAGAGCTCTCCCAGAGATCCCCATCTCAATGCAAAGACCCAAAGGCCTGTAAGCTCCAGTGGTGGATGCCCCATGTCAATCAAATAGCAAGACAGGAACACAACACGACCTATTAGCAGAGAGGCTGCCTAAAATCATACTAAGTTCAGCGACATCCCAAAACACAACAACAGATGCGGCCCTGCCCACCAGAAAGGCAAGATCCAGCCTCATCCACCAGAACACAGGCACCAGGCCCCTCCACCAGGAAGCCTACACAACTCAATGAACCAACCTTAGCCACTGGGGGCACACACCAAAAACAATGGGAACTATGAACCTACAACCTGAAAAAAGGAGACCCCAAACACAGTGAATTAAACAAAATGAGAAGAGAGAGAAATATGCAACAGATGAAGGAGCAAGGTTTAAAACACACAAGACCAAACAAATGGAGAGGAAATAGGCAGTCTACCTGAAAAAGAATTTAGAGTAATGATAGAAAAGATGATTCAGAATCTTAGAAATAGAATGGAGAAAATACAAAAAACGTTTAACAAAGACCTAAAAGAACTAGAGGGCAAAGAAACAATAAGGAACAACACAATAAATGAAATTAAAAATACTCTAGAAGGAATCAATAGCAGATTAACTGAGAGAGAAGAATGGATAAGTGACCTGGAAAATAAAATAGTGGAAATAACAGTCGCAGAGCAGAATAAAGAAAAAAGAATGAAAAGAATTGAGGACAGGCTCAGAGACCTCTGGGACAACATTAAATGCAAGAACATCCAAATTATAGGGGTCCCAGAATAAGAAGAGAAAAAGAAAGGGACTGAGAAAATATTTGAAGAGATTATAGTTGAAAACTTCTCTAACAAGGGAAAGGAAATAGTCAATCAAGACCAGGAAGCACAGAGATTCCCATACAGGATAAATCCAAGGAGAAACACTTCAAAACACATATTAATCAAACTATCAAAAATTAAATATAAAGAAAAAATACTAAAAGTAGCAAGTGAAAAGCAACAAATAACATACGAGGGAATCCTCATAAGGTTAACAGCTGACCTTCTAGCAGAAACTCGGCAAGCCAGAAGGGAGTGGCAGGACATATTTAAAGTGATGAAGGAGAAAAACCTACAACCAAGATTACTCTACCCAGCAAGGATCTCATTCAGGTTCGACAGAGAAATTAAAACCTTTACAGACAAGCAAAAGCTAAGAGAATTCAGCACCACCAAACCAGCTTTACAACAAATGCTAAAGGAACTTCTCTAGGCAGGAAACACAAGAGAAGGAAAAGACCTACAATAACAAACTCAAAACAATTAAGAACATGGTAAGAGGAATATACATATCGATAATTACCTTAAATGTACATGGATTAAATGCTCCAGCCAAAAGACATAGACTGGCTGAATAGATACAAAAACAAGACCCATATATATGCTTTCTACAAGAGACCCACTTGAGACCTAGGGACACATACAGACTGAAAGTTAGGGGATGGAAAAAGATATTCCATGCAAATGGAAATTTAAAAAAAGCTGGAGTAGAAATTCTCGTATCAGACAAAATAGACTTTAAAATAAAGACTATTACAAGACACAAACAAAGACACTGCATTATGATCAAGGGATCAATCCAAGAAGAAGATATAACAATTGTAAATATTTATGCACCCAACTTAGGAGCACCTCAAAACATAAGGCAAATGCTAACAGCCATAAAAGGGGAAATCGACAGCAACACGATCATAGTAGAGGACTTTAACACCACACTTTCACCAATGGACAGATCATCCCAAATAAAAATAAATAAGGAAACACAAACTTTGAATGACACATTAAACAAGATGGACTTAATGATATTTATAGGACATTCCATCCAAAAACAACAGATTATACTTTTTTCTCAAGTGCTCATGGAACATACTCCAGGAGAGATCATAACTTGGGTCACAAATCAAGCCTTTGTAAATTTAAGAAAACTGAAATCGTATCAAGTATCTTTTCAGAACACAACGCTATGAGACTAGATATCAATTAGAGAAAACTATAAAACAATACAAACACATGGAGGTTAAACAATACACTACTAAATAACCAAGAGATCACAGAAGAACTCAAAAAGGAAATCAAAAAATACCTAGAAACAAATGACAATGTGAACACGACAACACAAAACCTATGGGATGCAGCAAAAGTAGTTCTAAGAGGGAAGTTTCGAGCAATACAATCCTACCTCAAGAAACAAGAGACATCTCAAATAAACAACCTAACCTTACACATAAAGCAATTAGAGAAAGAAGAACCAAAAAACCCCAAAGTTAGAAGAAGGAAAGAAATCTAAAGATCACATCAGAAATAAATGAAAAAGAAATGAAGGAAACAATAACAAAGATCAATAAAACTAAAAGCTGGTTCTTTGAGAAGAGAAAAAACATTGATAAACCATTAGCCAGACTCATCAAGAATAAAAGGGAAAAGACTCAAATCAATAGAATTAGAAATGAAAAAGGAGAAGGAACAACTGACACTGCAGAAATAAAACGGATCATGAGAGCTTACTACAAGCAACTATATGCCAATAAAATGGACAACCTGGAAGAAATGGACAAATTCTTAGAAAAGCACAACCTTCTGAGACTGAACCAGGAAGAAATAGAAAATATGAACAGACCAATCATAAGCACTGAAATTGAAACTGTGCTTAAAAATCTTCCAACAAACAAAAGCCCAGGACCAGATGGCTTCACAGGCGAATGGTATCAAACATTTAGAGAACAGCTAACACCTACCCTTCTCAAACTCTTCCAAAATATAGCAGAGAGAGGAACACTCCTAAACTAATTCTATGAGGCCACCATCACACTGATACCAAAACCAGACAAAGATATCACAAAAAAGAAAACAGGCCAATAACACCGATGAACATGGTTGCAAAATTCCTCAACAAAACACTAGCAAACAGAATCCAACAGCACATTAAAAGGATCATACATCATGATCAAGCCGGGTTTATCCCAGGAATGCAAGAATTCTTCAATATATGCAAATCAATCAATGTGATACACCATATAAGAAACGGAAGGAGAAAAACCATATGACCATCTCAATAGATGCAGAAAAAGCTTTCAAAAAAATTCAACATCCATTTACGATAAAAACTCTCCAGAACGTAGGCATAGAGGGAACCTACCTCAACATAATAAAGGCCATATACGACAAACACACAGCTAACATCGTTCTCAATGGTGAATAACTGAAACCATTTCCACTAAGATCGGGAACAAGACAAGGTTGCCCACTCTCACCACTATTATTCAACAGAGTTTTGGAAATTTTAGCCACAGCCATCAGAGAAGAAAAAGAAAGAAAAGGAATCCAAATCAGAAAAGAAGTTTGCATATGACATGATACTATACATAAATAATCCTAAAGATGCTACCAGAAAACTACTAGAGCTAATGAATGAATTTGGTAAAGTGGCAGGATACAAAATTAATGCACAGAAATCTCTTGCATTCCTGTACACTAATGATGAAAAATCTGAAAGAGAAATTAGGAAGCACTCCCATTTACCATTGCAACAAATAGAATAAAATACCTAGGAATAAATCTATCTAAGGACACAAAAGACCTGTATGCAGAAAACTATAAGACACTGATGAAAGAAATTAAAGACGATACAAACAGATGGAGAGATATACCGTGTTCTTGGTTTGGAAGAATCAATATTGTGAAAATTACTATACTACCAAAGCAATCTACAGATTCAATGCAATCCCTATCAAACTACCAATGGCATTTTTCACAGAACTAGAACAAAAAATTTCATAATTTGTATGGAAACACAAAAGACCCCGAATATTCAAAGCAATCTTGAGAAAGAAAAACGGAACTGGAGGAATCAGTCTCCCAGACTATACTACAAAGCTACAGTTATCAAGACAGTATGGTACTGGCACAAAAACAGAAATATAGATTAGTGGAACAGGATAGAAAGCCCAGAGATAAAACCACACACATATAGTCACCTTATCTTTGATAAAAGAGGCAAGAATATACAATGGAGAAAAGACAGCCTCTTCAATAAGTGATGCTGGGAAAACTGGACAGCTACATGTAAAAGAATGAAATTAGAACACTCCCTAAAAGCATATATAAAAATAAACTCAAAATGGAATAAAGATCTAAATGTAAGGCCAGACACTATAAATTCTTAGAGGAAAACATAGGCAGAACACTCTATGACATAAATCACAGCAGGATCCTTTTTGATCCACCTCCTAGAGAAATGGAAATAAAAACAAAAATAAACAAATGGGACCTAATGAAACTTCAAAGCTTTTGCACAGCAAAGGAAATCATAAACAAGATGAAAAGACAACCCTCAGAATGGGAGAAAATATTTGCAAATGAAGCAACTGACAAAGGATTAATCTCCAAAATATACAAGCAGTTCATGAAGCTCAATATCAAAAATCAAACAACCCAATCCGAAAATGGGCAGAAGAGCTAAAGAGACATTTCTCCAAAGAAGATATACAGGTTGCCAACAAACACATGGAAGAATGCTCAACATCACTAATCATTAGAGAAATGCAAATCAAAACTACAATGAGGTATCATCTCAACGCTGGTCAGAATGGCCATCATCAAAAAATCTACGGACAAAAAATGCTGGAGAGGGTGTGGAGAAAAGGGAACCCTCCTGTACTGTTGGTGGGAATGTAAATCGATACATCCACTATGGAGAACAGTATGGAGGTTCCTTGAAAAACTAAAAATAGAACTACCATATGACCCAGAAATCCCACTACTGCACATATACTCTGAGAAAACCATAATTCAAAAAGAGTCACGTACCATAATGTTCATTGCAGCACTATTTACAATAGCCAGGACATGGAAGCAACCTAAGTGTCCATCAACAAATGAATGGATAAAGAAGATATAGCACATATACACAATGGAATATTACTCAACCATAAAAAGGAACAAAATTGAACTATTTGTAGTGAGGTGGATGGACCTAGATTCTGTCATACATAGTGAATAAGTCAGAAAGAGAAAAAGGAATACCGTATGCTAACAAATATATATGGAATAAAAAAAAAAAGGTTCTAAAGAACCTAGGGGCAGGACAGGAATAAAGACACAGACGTAGAGAATGGACTTGAGGACACAGGGAGGGGGAAGGGTGAACTGGAACGAAGTGAGAGAATAACATTGACATACATACACTACCAAATGTAAAACAGATAGCTAGTGGGAAGCAGCCACATAGCACAGGGAGATCAGCTCCGTGCTTTGAGCACAAGGAGATCAGCTCCGTGCTTTGTCACCACCTAGAGGGGTGGGATAGGGACGGGGGGAGGGAGACACAAGAGGGAGGGGATATGGGGATATATGGATACATATAGCTGATTCACTTTGTTATACAGCAGAAACTAACACAACATTGTAATGCAATTATACTCCAAAAAAGATGTTTAAAAAAAAAGACATTAAAAAAAAAGAAAGAACATTCCTGATACTCTCAACATACTAGGAAGAGACTTCATCAACTGGAGATGAGTTTGGAATAGAAATAGTGGTAAGAATTTATTAGTAGAAAAACTAAGCAGAAGGAAAAAAAGGGGAGGAAGAATTATCATATATATGTAAATATTATGTATATATGGGTCAGATGTGGGTAGCATTTACATAACCATAATAATATAAACACTATATAGTGATCTGACTTAAAATATTATAAAATTTGAGAATAGGAGGATAAGAAGAACCACGTTTTTCATGTGGGTGGAGAAGAATGATGGGGAAGAAAGAGAGCTAAATCTCATTTTTCAGGGGTAATTGGGAAACAAGTACCTAGAGCTGAACATTTGAGAAATAAATAACTAGATATAGTTTAGAATACAGAGATAATAGAGTTGATTATTTCTAGGAAAAGAAAGTGGGAAAGTGAAGAGCACCCTTAACAAACTTGAACTACTTGATGCTTTAAACTATATACACCTATCTATCACTAAAAGCAATAAAAACTGGAGAGGAAGAGACCTAGAAATGGAAAGCCTCTCTCAGGAAGAATGATGTTGATTTGGATGTTCAACATCAGATGAGATGAGAGGAATGAGATCTGAGATGAGATCTGAGGAATGAAAGATGAGATATGAGGAATGAAAGAAAGAAGGCCAGTCTAGCAGAAGGGCACCTATCCAACTGTCAAAATGCTAATCTAAGTACTTTGCTGATATCTAGTCTTTTAGTTTGTTGTTGTTGTTGCTGTTTTCAGTGATCCTTATTTTTCTCAGTTTTAGACTTTTACCTGACCCAAATTTATTGCTAGCTCACCTTCCAAATCACTTAACAAGGTAACTTTACCACCAGAAGTCATCTCAGTGTACCACCTTGTGCTAAAACGGGAACTGAGAATGGATTCTAACGCACCCATTTAAAAACTCTATTTTTAAACTCCTCATTAAATTTCTGCATTACAACTGGATAAAATGGATAACTAATTGCTTGTGCTAAACTAATAGCACCAATAAATGAAATATAAGCCCAGTTTATTACCATTTCAATTTATCTAAGTCTTAAACCAAAATCTTGAGGGTACAAAATAGCTCCAATATCTCAGAAACTAGAACTGGTATAATATGAGTACTTAATCTTTATTTTAAAACATTCTAGGAAATTTAGAGTAACAACATTATTTCAACAGAGCAATTAGAAAGATATAATAAAGTGTTATTTATTTGGGTTAAAAAAATGCATGTTCTTAATATTACTCCAAATACTTTTACAAACTCCTGCTGCATTCTGAAAACAATCCTCTGAGATAGAGGATGCAAGACAGATGTTCCTCTGCCCACTTAGAAATGGGTTCCCACCCTTGCCTGAGGTCGTTGGCTGGTTATGGGAGCCAGAAGAACCAGTGGTCTGACTTCCAGCCCAGAGCTGATTCTCTGGTTAAAAAATGGCCTTTTCCAGATCTCTAACCAACATGCTTTCTTTATTCTCTAAAATATGCTATAAATTCAGAAAACAGGAATATAAATGCATGTGGAGGATACCCATTTTATTTTATGAAAAGCTATTACAATATTAATGGAGTAGTATAAATATTTAATAAAATAAACATAAAATATAAATTAATAAATAACTGCTCTATCCAGTGATTCCATTCTGAGGAATATCGTAGAATTACAAAGAAGATAAAAAACATAGATTAAGTGGGCCCAATATTTTACTTCATGTATTTAGTAAAGTCATGAGAGTTTAAATACGTCCAAAACTAAAAATTTTCCAGTTTTATAATTACGGAGTCTCAAAATGAATTATTTTTTCCTGGATAATAAATCTTTATATTCAGAACTTGCATTACTTTAAAGAAACTTAGAATTATGTGTAAAGATAGAAAATCGCCACAAAAAAAAAAAATCATGTAAGTCACTGATTTAAGCATATTTGTGTCTTTCAGGGAAACTATAATTCATTGCAACCTTCTTTAACTCAGAATTGTATAAGATTCTTTACTTTAGCATGATTTTGAAATTTGTAAAATGAAAACATAAGAAAAATAGATTGATATATTTTGAAAGTAATAGCATTAATCTTTTCAACAATTAATAGCCTATATTTCAACTTATACTATCATATTGTGCTCTCCAGAAACAATTTAAGCTCTAAATATTTAGAATGCAAAGAACATTGAGGAATTAAACTGTAATGTAAAACAGAAAATATTTCAAGAGTACATTTAAAGTGTGTTTGATGGACAGGCGAAATAACAATTAATATTGTTAATTTCCCATATTTGAAATTACCCCCATACACATGCCTATGCATCTTTGATAGGTCTTTACTATGATTATTGCACAACAGAAATTATAAGAAACAAAACAGTAATATCAGTGAGAGAGAAATTCACAGAAAATACTGATTACATTTGATATGGTTTGAAAACTGGCTTTGAGTGAATATCTGCTTAGAGAAATGCTTGGAGAAAGAATGTCCTTGGGAACAATCATAAACAGAAAACACTATAGACTGGATTTACAAAGAAATAAATATATACATAGTCTATAAAGGCAATGTCTTGAGCGTTATGCTGGCAATTTTCCAGGAGCCCTGGGAACATGCCTAATTTCCATCTAAATTTGCACACGTCTTTATTGCAATCTCATACCCTGTGAAGATTTACTCACTCTCATGTCCTTTGGCACAAGGGGAGAAATTAGATATTTCTCTCTCTTTCAATCTCTCTCTCTCTCTTTTTCTCTCTCTCTCGACAGTCAAATCAGTGATGTTCTTGCAAGATCCATCAGGAGTCTATCTTGGATTCTTTGAGACCTCTCCTTAGCATCACTGATATTTAAAGAATTTTTAAAAACTCAGTCAATGCTTTAGTTATGAAATTTACTCCCGTATAATTTCCACATCGGAAATTCAGCTGTACAAATGAATCACTGAATAAGGCTACACCCATCATAATACTCTATAACTCATCCCACCTGTGCATGTAAAACATGTACTGTCAAATAATGTTACAAGGTTGCTAAAGTTGACCTCCCTTCAAATAGACCACTTACTGCATATCTATTTGAAAGCTTATTCTTCTCAGTTATTCTCATCTCCTCTCTTTCTATTGCCTCCTTCCTCTCAGAGTAAAAACATACTAAAATCCTAGAAAAACACATCCTCAGTTATAACCCCCATTGAGTCACTGCCCTCTACCCTCACATTTGCTGCCAAGTTTTTTTTTTTAAATAGCTTAGGGTTTCTTTCTCTACTTATTCTACTCCTCTCATCCTCTTGTAATCTGTTTCTGCCCCACAAAGTATGGAAAGTACTTACTTAAAATGTCACCAAAAACCTACGAGTCATCAAATTTAGGTGCCTCTTTTAACTCTTATTAATGGTGATGATGATGATGATGATACTGGTAGCTGACTTTATTGATCACAAACTATGTGCCTGGCACTGTGCTAAGCATTTTGCATGTGTGTATTAGCACATTCATCACAGCAACCTTTTCTTTAACAAGTTCTTTAATAGCTACTCGGAGAAATTTCAGCTTCAAGAACTGACTTGATTTTCCCCCCATTGCCCAGTTCATAAGCACTTGGTCACTTTGCAGCATTTTGTGTATTTTCCATGCTTATTAATAACCCATCATTTTTTTCTTGATGTGCTTTCATCTCTTGCCCTGTCGTATCTGACTTCCCTTCTGGCTCTAGGAGATGCTCCCTCATTTTCCTTCTCTTAAGTCCCTCTTCCGTGCATCCTCACCCTCTCCAACACATTATCCCTTCATACCATTTCGATCATCTCCTTCTAAGAATGAATTCCAGGTTTAGGTTTCTGGCCAAGGCATTTCTCCTGACTTGGGGCACATGTGGCAATAGTGCCCTTCTTTTTCTCTCTTCCTGCCCACGAGCCTCTTGCTTTCTCTTACCCTTTTCATCTAATCTATCTTACAAATCCATAGAATCTCCCTTTACACTATTCTTAAAATCAGTTTTCACTTCCAGTTGTGCAAGTGAAGAATCACATTACTTCTGAGATTAATTGTAATTCCTTTCTGATAAGGGAAAAAATAAAAACCAAAAATTTTGAATCAGAAATTCCTAAATTTGAACAAACCACATCTTGGGCATTTACTGTGTGTTCTTGAACAAATTGCCTTTCTATGTCTCAGTTTTCCCCTTGGTAAAATGGAAATAATACAGTGTGTGAGGATTAAATAAAATCATAGGCATAGATCAATAACATAATAACAATTCAGAAAAAAAGCTTTTATTATATTATTAACCTGAATTTTTGACTGCAGATTTTTCTCTAACCTGTTTGTCATAAAGTAATTCAAAAACTTTGCATAGTTTCTTTGTATGACTCAGTTCCTTTAAGCTTGCATGATTTTATCCCAAGCCTTCTACAGACTTTCTTTCTGTCTCCCATTTCTCCATTCCCTAAAGTCTCCACAGTTCATCTACATGACTTCCCTTAAATAATTCTCCCTGCCTTTTCTTTTCTTTTCTTTTCTTTTTTGCAGTACGCGGGCCTCTCACCATTGTGGCCTCTCCTGTTGCGGAGCACAGGCTCCAGACGCGCAGGCTCAGCGGCCATGGCTCACGCGGGCCCAGCCGCTCAGCGGCATGTGGGATCCTCCCGGACCGGGGCACGAACCCGTGTCCCCGCATCGGCAGGCGGACTCTCAACCACTGTGCCACCAGGGAAGCCCCCTGCCTTTTCTTAAATAATTCTCTCTCTTTAATACATTTTGACTCCAACATTCACAAATCAAAATTCAACTCACTCCTTTAGGATAGAGAAACCTTCAAACAATCAAAACTATTATTTCCTAGAATCATCCCAGTTAAGATTAATTTCCTTCTGCTGTGTCCATATCCCAGGCTAAAACTCTATTTGTTGAAATCTGCCCCTTTTTTGGTATTTTTTAGTTATATGTCTGTCTCTCCTCAGATAAGAAGACAGACATTGTTAGTTTCCTTTCTGTCCTCTCACTTTATCCAGTGGTTTGTACAGAATAAATGCTCAATACATATTACATAAATTTAAATATTTTCAGACAGTATTCTTTATAAGTAATGACATGGAGGAAATTTCAACTTTCTTAATATCAGAATATCCTCCCAAGAAGAGCTAGTCTTTGTCTAAGGAATACTTTGCTGCACTCATCAGGATGAGGCACCCATCCACAGGGAACTTATTTGGAAAGAAAACAGGTGATCTATAAATATTTTCTAAAGGGGGTTGGATCAGTCAGTTGCAGGCTTTGTGAGTGACTGGGGCATATGAACTTGAAAAAAGAGCTGAATTTCTTATGGCAAGAGAGTGGATTTGAAAGAGAATTCCATACTGAGAGATGAGGAGATGAGCTATCTTTCTGGGAAGAACAGAGATGTCTGATGGGCATTATTTCCCGTGTTGCTTGGTGCTGTCAATATACCTTTTCAACACCCCCCCCCATATGAAATTTTCAGTAAAATTCCATATTGCCTCCAAAGCACTGTGAAGTTCAAACGGGTTTGGGAGGGATGAGTTAATGGACTGAGACCTCCTTCAAAATGGACACAGGGCAAGAACAGAATAGGTCAACCATATCTGGATTATATTTATATAATATTATACTTCTGTAAAATCCCGTGTTTCCAGAGTATGGAGACATAATAATTTAGTATAATTATGGCCGTGATCTCATCCTTTTCTCACTTTATGCCCCAAATCCTGTATTTGCCTAGGTATCATCATGACATACGGAGAACCAGCAACAGATAGTATTGTATAGTATTAGTGGAAAAAAAAATAGTGATAACAATACCTACTATTTTTACCAATAATATCTCCTACTGACCATATGCCAAGCACTGTTCTAAGTTTAATATCTCACTTAATCCTACCTATAGCCCAATATTATGAGTATTCCCATTTTACAGGCTTAGAGGCTTAGAGAGGTTGAGTAACTTGCCCATAGTCCCACGGCTAGTAAGAAACAAGGTCACAGGTTAAGTCTGTTTGCATCTACTTTAATACAGATGTTCTCAGCCAAAGTATTCACTGCTATTAAGGGATCCAAAGGTGTACAATGTGTAAAACCCCTCCACCACCAAACTGCTTACAACTTATTTGGACAGATTAAGCAAATATTCCTCAAAAGATAACCCGAAATGGTTCGGATTTGAGTTTCAATTTTCATTTTCCAAAATGTAAAATAGAAAGATACTTGAGACTTAAACATTTTGATTGACTCAAAGTCCAAATTCAGCGAGTATTTTCAACTAAGTGTGATGGGTCTGACCATCTTGAGACAAGAGGAACTCCAAACTGACACTGTGATGAGTAGCACTAAGTAAGCCAAGTAGATTGGTTGCTTTGGTGAACCATGTATGGGCAATCCAAAAAAGTACCCAAAAATACTTCTAAAAAAACATTCTCTGGGTCTTTAAAAGAATCTCTACCTTATTTTCTTGGCCTTTTAATAAATCTCTCACTAGATTTAGAATACCTTTTTTCCCAAATGCCCATAAGCAAATACTGTATATAGTCTAATATAATTTTTAATTCCCTCTGCTGTTCTGGGTTAAATGACTATGATGTTTTCAGTATTTCATTTTTAGGTAGCCCTAAATTGTGAGCCAGTAAATTGTTGTGTTTCTACATTATGAAACTCTTAAGACAAACATCATAATTGTGTTTCTTTTCCTACTAAGAAACATCACAGTTTATTCTTGGGAACTATTTAGATGAAAGGAAATCTCTAGGAATTATGCAGAAGTGACATTAACACTGATGTTGTTCAAACAAGGGAACACCAGAAATTTTGATTGGGAATTAAAACAAGAATTGCTCTCTGGACAGACTTATAAATTATATAAATAAAAATTAATTTAAATAAATATCAGATTTCTATGAGAACAAATAAGAAATTCAAAGTTAAGGTAAACATTAAATATTACTTCAGGATTAAAATAAAAGCCAATGATCTGAGATAAAGAGATGTCATTGTATACTGAATTTAAAAATAAATAATGCCCTCTTCTTCAATCTGTACCAATGTTAATTGCATGATGGAATTTAAATTTATGTGACAGATGTAAGTAAATTCACATTTTTGTGCCTTTCCACTTTGTTCCATAAGCGAAAATGGTTTTCATCTGAAGGAAATAAAAGTACTAGAACATAATATTGAAGGATGCTATCTTTTAAATGAGAAATCTTAGTGGTTTATATTAGGTTCCCAATATGTTGGTTTAGTATATCATTAGTTACATGATTAGGTAGGGTTTTTTTTTTTTTTTTTGCTGTACGCGGGTCTCTCACTGCTGTGGCCCCTCCCATTGCGGAGCACAGGCTCCAGACGTGCAGGCTCAGCGGCCATGGCTCACGGGCCCAGCCGCTCCGCGGCATGTGGGATCCTCCGGGACCGGGGCACGAACCCGCGTCCCCTGCATCAGCAGGCGGACTCTCAACCACTGCGCCACCAGGGAAGCCCGGGGTTTTTTTTTATGTACCCATTAGGCCACTATGCCTTCTTTGGAGGTTAAGGTACAAATTACCTAATTAAGTGTTACACTCCATGTAATAAAATCAAATATATGAAATCAATGCAGTACATAGTTATCCTGAATATTCCATTGCTTTGTTTTTTATAGAAAGGACAATTAAGTAACCATTTGACTGTTATTCTATCAATTCTGCTTTTTATACTTAATTTTAATCTAATTTATTTTTAAAATATACACTTTTATGTGGAAGACATGCACATTATATATGCATGTGAGAGAGAGAGGGAGGGGGATATCAGGATATTTTGAGATTTTATGGGTATGAAGAATTGAGAACAAATGGTTTGCTTTATGTTAACATGAGAATTGTTTTTCATCATTTATTTGAAAGAGAATTAGATATTTCATAAGTGAAATTCTTATTGTGATCTACTTCTGAGAAACAGTCTAGTTTTTGTCTCAGGCTCCTACCCCATTCTCATCATCATACCTTCTCCATTTATTTCTTGTTCCAAAACTGCATCAAATAGCTTTAAATGAAATCTTTGAGCCAATCACAGCTGTGTACTTCTTGGTAAGGTACTTTGTAACACAATTCTGTTATAACTAATCAGTTTATCCAGAATGATCATCTTTTTAGTTATTAACTCCACAGATAAAGGTATACCTGCTTTATATCAGATTCTGTTCCAGATTCTGGAAATAGAGCAGTGTACCAAACATAAAAATCTTGGTTCTCATGCATCCTGATCTCTAATTGCAATTGTTTCCCTTGAGTTGGTAAAATAAGCAAGCCAAACCTGAATGCTCATTCCCAGTTACCAGGCTGGACCTAAGTGTGTCAACATAAAGTAGATTTTAAGCTCTTCAAGGTCATTTGGAGGGCTTCCATTAATTTTGAAAATATATGGGAAGGGTTTAAGAAAACATTTGCTTTGTTTGGGTGGCTTAGAGACGGTAGGCTCCTGGCATAAGAATGAAGAATGGTAAAAGGAACTCAGGGATCCTGACCCATTACTGAAGACCCAGAGTTAAAGAAATTTGGCAGCAGAGAACAAGGTGACTGGAACCAAAGATTATAGAGAGAAATCGATGCCAATAACCACAAGGGAGATGTCTCCAGGAACAAAGTAGAAGTATGGGTTGGCTGTTCTAGCTCTATGAGATGGCCTCAGAGATATCAGGAAGGACTGGTTCTAACAGTGTGGAGAGAAGACTGAAAGCTCATCATGTTCTGGCCCCTAAAGCATGGAGATTAACCTTGTAAAACAATTACTGAGTATCTATAGGGATGTGAAGTAAGACAACTATAGCTCTGGAACCTCAGCACATATCACCACTGTGAGCTGTGCAGGGGCCTTGACAAATGGGGCCTAACCAAATGGCAGGTAGTAGCCTCAGACTTTGCAGTTTTCTCAGCAACAAACTTTGGGAAGCAAGATATCCAAACCACATCACTTCTATATCAGCCAAGACCCTGAGCTTCTTGAACAATTCAGGAGGTAGGAAGAGACCTCTCCCTACAGTAGACTTCCTGCTAATAACCACGTGTGGAGGTGCAGTGATGTACTGAAAAAGAAAATTATTACCAGACAATATCCGGGATATTGAAATAGTACACTCAGGTTGAATTAAATTAATATCTAATCATATTTGCCAGTCTTTTTTACATTCTTTATATTTGCCCTTAACATTCAGGATGAGAAAATTTAAACAAGAACAAAAATGCTTAAATTCTAAATTTGCAAGGGAACATCTGATTTTAAACGGAAGGAGGTTTATAACAACTCTTCTTCCTGACCCTATAAATATAAATCAAGACAAAAAAAAGCGCGAAAACAAAACAAAAAAAATATGTGCTTCTTTCAGGCTGTACTCAACTTTCTGTTGCATTTTACAATTACTCCCCACTGTGCTATCCTCAGAGGTGATAAAGGAGAGATGTTTATTACCAGACTTTTCCTAACCTCCATCTTCTTATTCCCTTGGGTCCATATACCTGAAGGCTGTGATTGTGTCTTAACCGAAATAAAGCTTATATGGAATAACTAAGTTCAATAAGGAAGCTTAAACACAACCATACCACTTTTAGAGTGGACAAAACGTTTGCTTCCAAGAACCTCTAAATGTCAGACAGGTAAGACCATCTAAGATAAACTCTTTAACCCAGCTTTCAGGATCCAGCTTTGCAGGATCTGGTCCCACCTGCACCCCATTTCACTCAACCCCCCTGCACAGTCTTGACTTCAGGCACTTTGGTCTTCATTCAGGCCTTTATACACATCATGCTGCTTTATGCTACAAAAACTTTCTCCACTTTATCACCTCTGCAAGAAAACTTCTTCCTTCTCCCTTCATTAGTTAACTCATCTTTCAGATCTTAAACCAACTGTTCCTAGAGACAGATCCAACCGCCTATTTCATGTTTTTATGGTGGGAGAACCTCCTGTTGCAGTTTCTATTTTGCACTGTGATTATATTTTAATGCCTACCCCCGCCCCAAGATTGTAAGTTCCAAGAGAGCTGCTAACTTCTCAGTTTTCTTACTTTCTGTTGTGTATCTATGCCTAGGACAAGGTAGATATTTAATTAATATTTACTCAGTGACTGAATGAATGAAGGAGGTGAACATCTTGATAACCTGTAATAATTGTGTCTACTATAACAAAATCTAATGTAAAGTGAATAAATGCAAATTCCAACATTTATATCCATAAAATCAACCACAAAAGTACAGAATGAGGTACATGAAACTTAAAAGCAGATCATACAAATGTGTATTTCAGTATTCTACTTAATTACAATTTCCCTATGAATCAACAATATGACATGTTTACCTCAAAACAGAATCACTAGGAAGATAGTGCCCCAAAATCATAGATTTTTCCCTTTATACTTCAAATTGATCAAACTGTATCAAGAAAACTGTGGAATACTATTTTTATAGGAATGCAAATAAATTGGAGCATATTCAGAGAAAAGAGATTGCCATGATGAGATTGGGAAGCCATTACAATGACTGAAAAGAGCTATTCTGTATTTGCTTATTCATTCATTCACTCATTTAATTCATTCAATGAATATGAGTGAGTATATCATACCAAGAGGAAATCTGGGCAGTTGAATGCACAAGCAAAATAGACAATGATCCCTGCCTCGTGTAGCTTACATTCTTTAAGGACTGATAAACAATAAATATAATAAAGAAGTAAATCATCTAGTATATTAGAAGGTGATAAGCACTATGGGGAAAAATGTTGAATGATTAAAGGGGATCTGGGCGCTAGGGTGGAAAGAGAAGGAGCTAACAGAAACATTAGTACTGTAATGAGTGTTGGACTTATTGAGTGGTGATATTTGATCAAAGAATACAAGAAAGTAAGGGGTATAAGATATTCCCCCCAAATGAATGTCTGGGGGAAAATGTTTGAGGCAGAAAAGCCACTCAAGTGAATGCCCTACTTCAAGATGGATATTGCAAGGCATGTTGGAGGGACAATAACAAACCAGTGTGGCTGAGGCAGAGTGAGTCAGTGGAAGAGTGCAGGAGAGGTGACCTGAGAAGCAGAGGAGGCCAGGTCAAGGCCTTGAAAGACACGGCATGGGTATTGGTGTTTACTCTAACATGAGTAGCCAAATGAGACTGGATAAAATTGTGTATATTAAAATGAACCTAACTGCAGAAATTATAAAATGGCAAAATTTAACTCTATTTCAATAGTATTACTAAGAATTAACAACATAAAAAATAGAATGGGCAATCTCATCATGGACAAAATTATTTTTTTAATTCATCACTTTATTAAAATGGATCTTGAATGTACATGCTTTAATTCATGTCCATTCTATTGATAGAAAAATGGAGACAGAAGACAAGAAATACAAGTGATATGAGAGTTCAAGACCTCATAAATCTTTTTGTTTGTTTTGCTTTATTTTAATTTTTTTAGCATCTTTACTGGAGTATAATTGCTTTACAATGTTGTGTTAGTTTCTGCTTTAGAACAAAGTGAATCAGCTATGCATACACATATATCCCCATATCTCCTTCCTCTTGCATCTCCCTCCCACCCTCCCTATCCCACCCCTCTAGGTGGTCACAAAGTACTGAGCTGACCTCCCTGTGCTATGCAGCTGCTTCCGACTAGCTATCTATTTTACATTTGGTAGTATATATAAGTGCATGCCACTCTCTCACTTCGTCCCACCTTACCCTTCCCCCTCCCCGTAAGACCTCATAAATCTTATTTCCATTTTCATTTTATCACATTCCAATGCAGATGGTCTCTCATGGTCCATCAGAACTTAGGGAAAAGTCCCCAAATAAAAGAATTTTAGTGCAGTTAGCATGTTTTAAATAATATACAACAATGTTTTAAAATATCATATTAAAATATATATCATATGCTTATAACACAAGCATATATAAAGTATATATGTACATATAAAATATAAATATATTATATAAATATTCGATACTGTAAAGAACTATTAGTATATAACGTAATACTTTAAACATTATATCACAAACATTGTGAACGTATATCTTTCAAAACAACACAACTTACTTCTTACCATTTTTATCATCCAGTAGCATTTCCTGTTATATAATGAAAACAGTAAGATTTCTGGGGCATATATTCCTTCCTCATTCAGGAGATTTTAAAAAGTGAGGTTTTAAAAATTATCCTTTAAAAATTTGTTAAATTATTTTTCAGTGCTCCATAATTTTTGTTGCTTTTTTTAGTGGAAAATAACTAGAGGAATTTAAGTTGACAAAAATGCACCTCAACAGTACACTATTCTACTTTTTAAAAATAAAGCTACTCTGTTTATTTAAGCAGTGCATCCATCCTGCAAATACTTTATAAGGGAAACAATATACAAAGAACACACACACACACACACACACACACACACACACACACACACACACACACACACACACACACACACACCCTTTCCTAAAAATGTTTCCATTACTCCTCAGAAGTCACCAAATGGCAAACCTAAATGATTAGACTAACTCATCCAGCTCACTAGTCAATTTAGGAAGAGAAAGGAGGTCTACAGAGTGAAGTAAGTGGACAGATTGAAGAACGAGGAGGGGGGTAATGTTTTCTGGAAGTAGCTCTTAGAAATCCTGTTCACAGCCTGGAACCGCATAAATTTTCTCTGCATATGTTATTGCTACCTTGGGGGCCATGATAGCATATGCATTTTGGGTTTAAAAAAATAGATATATGTACATGAATATGTGTGTTTAATGCATAAATATTATGATGACTTTTCTTTCATGGGACTCTGTAGTCCCTTCAGACTGTACTATAGTATGTACAGTAAATAAACAGTAATCCATTGAGAATGCATATATTTTTTGAGAAAACACAAGGTAGGGGTGAAAAAGGGCTGAATATTATTGCTCAATTTAGAATATCTCAGAAGTGAAAAATTATGAAGCAAAATAAACTCAGCAAGACAATATAGACATTTGGCGGTAACACTGACTCCAGCAGAAGAATCCAAATGAATATACAAACTGGAACAAAGAATCTTGAAAAAGCAAGAAAATCACACTTATGCATTAGTGTAACAGCTAGAAAAAATTTTAAAGCAAACTAACATATTGTTAAAATGCATTATGTAGTATGATTAGAAAAATATAACTGCTGGTCAGGTGACTTTAATAAAGCCAGTAAGTTTAGTTACTTGAACACCTGTAGGTTATTATTATGAAAAGAATGTTATCATTTGAGTATAAATTCAGCCCATGATGTATTTTGTTTTTCAGAGAAGATATATATTCAATGTACTTAGTCTTAATATTCTTTGTATATGTGATAGAACAGGATGATAAAAGCAAATGATTATAATATATTTGGTTTCCCAGTAAGTTCCCTCAAACACAGAATGACAAATCTAATATGAATCCCCAGAAATTCAGTTACTTCTAAGCTTCAGTATTCTGGAATACATAAAATAAATATATGATCAATGAAATGAAATATGACAAAATGTTTCATATTGATGTTTTCTTCTTTCAAAAAATGCCTTTTTGGTTAATGCCCCAAGTCACTTTTTCCATACATTTTCTTTTTCACAATGTATAGATTTCCTAGTTCTGATCTCAAGTTCAGGGAGCCTGGGGAGAAGTGGGAGATTTCTTCAAACCAGGGCTGTTCCTCAGCCTTTCACATGAGAAAATTGTTAGAAGCATTAAAGTATTTCTGACTATGCTGCATTCCTTTGTTCAGAGTGAGTTTTGGGAACACATCCTTTTCTCATTATATTTCCATAAAATATATTTGATCTATTCTATTCTTAGAATACCTCTGATGTGGTCTGTGAGTGGAGCACAGTATAAAAATATTTCTTTTTTATATGAGACAAAATGTTTCCATTTCTTAGACACATAAAAAAAAATCCGACTATATAGCACTCTAAGAAAGTAAAACTTGTTCAGTACATTTTCGTAGTGCTCAAAACAGACCACAAAGGCCTCCTATTCCTCTATTGTAGTTCAGAACCTCACCCAAGGCATGGAGCCCTCTGCAGAACAAAAGGAAATCAGGAAGAAAAAGGGGAGCCTGGAGGACTGGGAAAGATCTTGGATAACTCAACTAAGAAAGCAAGTTTATATTTAGAAGAAACAAAAGAAGTTAACCCTCTTTCTCTAAGACTAAATGAGTTTGACTAAATTTGTATCAGGAACAAACACATCATCAAAATTTTTAATAGTTTAATGTGAATAGTTAACATTTCCTACTGGTGGTGAATAGTTTAAATGTTTGCTCGATTAATTCAATTTAGAAACCACTAGAAGCCAAACAAGTCTTTCTTGCAGTTTTCTACCACACACTCAGGGTACACAGCACCAGGCCACACATCTACAACCTGGCCTAGTTGACCTGTTTATTATTCCAGTAGCAAACAATTTTTTGAGAACATTTTCTTCAGAAGACTTGTCTCTGGCATTCCCTTATAAGAGAACAACTACTTAAATCCAGTTGTTTCGGCGACAAATGAAACTAAAAGTTAATCCTGAAGGATTGCCACCCACAAACTCAGTCCAAAACCAAAGACATAGAAGAAATCTACTGCTAACTCTCTTTGATTACTCATGTTATTGTGTATTTATAATTTTTATGGTTAACATAAGCAATATAAGGGCAAGAATTTGGTCTCTCTTATCACAGTGTCTAGCATATCTAGAACAGTGCGTGATACACGGCAGTTACTCAATAAATATTTGCCAAAAATATGAATAAATGAATGAGTAGGGAAAATGGACCTCATTCTCTGTTCATTTTATTGCTAAAAAGGAAATATACAAAGTGACAATAATTGGCCCAGTTAAACTGAGAACTTGCTGATTGTCCAAGAAGACCTTATCCTTCCCAGATGAGATAGCTGACTATATATTTGGGAAACAATTGCTCCTTGCAAAAGATACTATCATTACAGACATGTCTGAATTCTTTTTATAAGAGATAAGTGCAATGTTCCAAAAATTCTAAATATTTCTGTACTGGAGTGAAATACTGAAGAGTGCTGCATTCTTAAGCTTTTATACAGCCTCCAGTGTTAAATCCCCCTACAGATTTAGCACTATCAATATTACTGCTATTGATATTGAACCAACATAAGCAGACATATGTACAATCAGTTTTGCTGTAATGGGTTATATGCAAAAATCATGCAATAAAAACAGGACTTCTGGGGAAAATGATTTGGGGGTACAACACTCAGAAACTTTTGTCAGTGACTCATTAAGGAAAAAGAAACCTAATAAAAATGGTAGCATAGTTTTACATATGATATATGTTTAAGAAATACATAAATACTACAGTAAATGTCACTTTATCTTGAAAAAGACCTGAAGGTTGCTTATGCTGGTGGCCTCAGAAGGGTTTAGCTCATGTCTTACTGTGAAGGGGGGAGAGGAGAGCCACAGGAAATTAGACAGAAAGTTGTAATACTAGGTGTGGAAAGGTGTGGCTCATAACTCATCAGATGAACAAGGTAGCTGGTGAATATTTGACGTACGTGCGTGTGTGTATTTTGTGTATCTCCATGCAGTTCGATTCTACTGTGTGCAGTTTTCAACGCTCATTCACCTTGTGTTTCTTGTAGGCAAAATTGTGCGTAAGTTCACAATTTGCATTATGTAAATTGTTCTCTAATATATTAATCATGTTGGAACAAATTCATGTTTTCAAAAAGAGTGTTATAGCAGAAATCCCTCTATCATCTTCCAACAGAATGAAAGAAAAACTATAACATAAATCTCAGCCCAATCAACACAGGACCATGCTAGCACAGTTTGCATTTGACTTTTACACCCTAAATAAAATTTGTTTTACCTACATTTTAAACTTCTTAAGAGCAACAGATAATAGCATATTCAGGAGTTCTTTCTCCAACTGCTTTTAATGTAATAGGATTCAAGAAATATTGTTTGGTGAATAAGCCAGAAGAACCATTGCAATATACCACTCCAAGTATGTAGTCTTTAACTGCTCAGGTAGCAGAGATAAAGTGTAGAAATTATAGTATAAGGAAAACACAATGTAAGGTCATTGTGGTTTTAAATGGAGTTTGGCATTTGAGACCTCAAAATTGATAGGCCCACATATGCATCTAGTAAATTACACCACAGCTACTCATTCAATAAAACATAGGTGATGTTAAATTTCTATGATCCTACATAACACTGAAATATACTAAATCATAATTTTGAGGTTCTCTTGAAAATTGAGTAATTTAGCCCAATATTTTTGCTTCTCTGCTGGCTATAAGTTAAATGGATATATAGATTTTTTTGATATACAGTTTCACTCGTTATTTTGACTCTTTAAGGATAGATCAGCAGTGGATTGCACAAGAATTAACTGTTTATTGAATACCACCAATATGTGAATCACTGTTCAAAACCATACTCAGTATATTGTTTCAAAATCTGCTGCTCCTTTTATATTACCTATTTCCGTTAATCATTTAGTTAATTAACAAATCAAATCTCACTTCCTGTATTGATATTTGTTGGCTGTATTTGTAACTGTTGCTTAAACAACAAGTTTATTTTTTCTTTCCTCCACAAGTTCTGTGCAAGTCAGCTGGGGTCACTTTTCTGCTTTGTCATTAACCTCACTCCAAGACTGAAAATAATAGAGCTATCACTATCTGGAATATAGCTGGTCACAATGACAAGGCAAAATCACGCCTCTTACAGTTTTTGCCCAGGAATAACACTTCTCTGCTCACATTTCATTGGTGGAAACATGTCACGTGGCCACCCCTATTTCCACGTTGGGAGGGAATCTACTCTTCTGCTGGGGGCTGTGAAGGTGAGAATGCTAAATTATTTGTGCAAAGTCATAGTAACGTTCATAAACTTAATGTTCGCTAAAGTCCTTTGCCTTTATTAAATTCTATGGTTATTTTTTAAAAGGGCACTTTGCAGGTAATATATGATATTTTTGAAATTAGTTGGATTATTTAGTTTGGAAAATTTTCTAATATGAAATTGATATTAAAGAAATGGACCATATCTTATCCTTCAAAGATCCATTATTAATCACGGTAAAAATTTCAGGAGATTAAAACCTGACACAAACTATCCAACCAGGATTTTAATGGTTAAAAGTGAAGAAAAGATTTTTTGTTTTGGTGTTGAATGCTATTTAGATAACACAAAAACGCATGACCTAAATTATTTCAGTGGTCGCAGGAACTGTGCAGGATAAAAGAAAAGAAATATGTTTAGAAACTTGTAAATGTTAGGAAAGTTTTATAATCGTTAAATAGCTAAGGTCTGATGTTAGCGGAAAAACACTGTATGATCTCCATTACCATGCCCTCATTCTAAATGTGCAAGCTCACATGTCAGCCGTGGACTTGCCATGCCTGGTTAGATTTGTCTTCTTCAGTTACCACTCAGTTACTAACATAACCAGGCTCAGTGCCTCCTCCGCAGCATGGCTTGGCTGTCCCATGTAAAAGTGATCTGGTTTGTTTAAACAGAATATTTTCTTACTGTTCTCTTTGTTATTATATATCATAGCAGAGAGCTTCGAGTTAATAAACCAGCATTTCACCACTGCCCACATGTCAAAATAGGTCACAGAACCTTCAAGGGAACATCAAATCAAAAGGTCAGTAATATCACCATAGTTTGCACCATACATTTTAGAGTATAACCACTCTGCCTTTTGGTTCACTGCCAATATATTCTGCCTTCTGTTAGTCTCATATTCATTGAATATTGATCGTCTCACTCCAACTTGATTAAAAACCTCTTTAGCCCAGAGACCAAGCTGTGCACTTCTTTGCATCAACTACCATACCTAATGTAGTACTGAACACATAGCAAGTCCCTCGGAACTTCTTTGTCCTGGTGACATCTATTTAAAATGCAGGGAGGACAGAGGACTTATATTTGTTCATTCAAAAAAAAATATTTTTAAGCAGCTGCCACACAGCCTGGACTGTATAAAGTTTTGGTAAACAACTGAAAACAAGCTACAAACCTCAGAGCAGTAGTTCTCCATCAGGGTCAGTTTTGCCTCCTAGGGGATATTTGGCAATGTCTGGATATCGTTTTGGTTTTCACAGTTGAGGCAGGGGTGCTGCTGGCATCTAGCCGGTAGAGGCAAAGAACGCTGCTAAACATCTTGCGATGCAAAGGACAGCCCCCCACAAGAAAGAATTATCGAGCCCCAAATGTCAATTTGCCCAAGTTGAGATCCTGCCCTATAGTTTAATGGGTAATGTATAGTGTAATGTTTTTCAGAGAATGAAAAACAATTTTAATACAAACTTGCTAATAATGATATCTTCTTTCGCCACTATTCTCAAAGGCAATGAGGTCAATATTTGTATCTCATTAAACAATGTAACATTGATAATGATAAATTCAGATTCAGACACATGACAAAAACTATATAAAGGAGTTACTAAGAAGACTTTTGTTATTGAGAAGACTTTTGAGGATGGAGATATAAACAGTTGTTTCCATAACTTTCTTAGACTAGAAGTAGCATTTCCTCATTAACAGAAATAAAGAAGATAATAATAGGCAAGGTTAAGTTTAGAAAAGCTACGTTTATACTCCAATTGTATTTCTGATACCCCGGTAACTGCCAGGGCTACTCCACAACTTGAGATCTAGTTAAGATTGGCTAAGGCTCAACTTCTTTTTACTCAAGGGTCTTGAGTAGAAAAATAATGTCCAATAATTTCTTATGTAATAATAAATATGTAATACAATAATAATATTTCCAATAAATAAGAAATATCCAGTTTATATGGAAAGATTTTTTTTAATCAGGTAAAGATGAATCATAATAGGGCAGAACCATTGGAATTTTGCAGCCTTTCTTGCTAGTACTCCAAAGGTCAGATTTAAAAAGCTGTGCTCAGTAATTTAATGCAAATTTGCATTTGTTTAACAGTAAAATCTTCACTATTAGAGGGGTAGCCTAGAGTTGGGGAACCTCCTGGGCACAACCTAATTGTATCTAACCTTATTGGGCAATTGCCAAAAAGCAATGCCCCTTCATTTCTATTACTGCAAAACTTCAATGAAGTGTTAACTCTCTATGTCCATCAGACCTTCAAATAATTACAGTAGTAAAAAGTTTAAGTATATCCATCACACCTATTTCCTACATGAAAGCTCCTAAGTCTAAGAAACCTAGTAATCTTTGTGTGTTGTCGTTTCTGTCTCTCTCTCTCTCCCCCCCGCTCTCCTTTGCACGTCTGTGTGTGTGTGTGTGTGTGTGCGCGCACGTCTGTTTCTTGGAGAATACAGACACAGGGCACATCCTTCTCTTTGTATTGTTTTCTTTTCTACCTCACCTAGGGTTGAATTAGCAAACTCCTCATCTCTCCATCTTTGTATTTGTTAATCTATTATTACATTTTACCCTGAGTCTTTTTTTGTTGTGTAGCTATATGTCTCTTTCACTCAATTGACCATTCTTAAAAACTAAACAGATGTTTTCCTTATTTTTGAAATTGAATTATTTTATATTTCATTTTAAATGTTTATGCATTCATTCACTTAATCATTTCACATATAATTACTGAATACCTATGGTATTCCTGGTTTATGTTGGAATTTGGAATATGACAAGTAATAAAAACTAGATTTTCCATACCCTCACAGTGTGTTATAGTCTTTGGAGAAGACAGACAAGTAACCTGGCAATGATATTTCAGTGTGATAAGCTCTCTGATAGCGGAAGTGGAGTTCCATGAGAACATGTAGAAGAGGCAGCTAAGTCAGTCCTAAAGGGGTTGAGACTTGAGGAAACATGCCAGAGGTTCTGAAATCTAGACTTACATATGAGGAAATAACCTAAATTACCTTTCTGGGCAATGGAAGAATAATGGCTATGCCGAGTGGTGGAAACAGCAGCCAAATAGTGACATGATCAGATGTGTATTTTTAAAATAGCTAGTGGAAGCAGCAGCATAGCACAGGGAGGTCAGCTCGGTGCTTTGCGATGACCTAGAGAGGTGGGATAGGGAGGGTGGGAGGGAGGCTCAAGAGGGAGGGGATATGGGGACATGTGTATGCATATAGCTGATTCAGTTTGTTGTACAACAGAAACTAACACAGCATTTTGAAGCAATTATACTCCAATAAAGATGTATTAAAAGAAAAATATCACTCTCTTTTCCATACAGGACTACAGTGGAGGCAGGATTGGAAGCAAAGAGACCAGCCAGGAGACTGTTGCAATTGTCCCTTGAAGAGGTGAAGTTGGCTTGCAATAGAGGAGAGACAGAAGAAATTGAAAGTTTATTGTTAGTTGGAGATGAGGATGGGAGAGCCAAGGCCGATTCCACGGTTTCTGACTTGGTCAATTAGTAGATGATGGTACCATTCCTTGAGCTAGAGAGCACAGGAGAAGCAGGAACACAGAAGGCTGAGGGGCAGAAGCTGGAAAAAGAACAGGATGAGTTCAGTTTAGACCACATTCTATTTGAGTTACCTAACAGACTTCTTCATGGAGGCACCCAGGGGGAAGTTGGCTACATAGCCTGAAACACAACAGAGAATCAGGTACAGTAGATAAACTTTGGAGATGAGATTTTTTTTCTTAATGTATAAATACATTGTGCATATATTAAGCTAATTCCTTCTAATATAGATTGAGAAGTAAAGAACCTCTTGTCCAGTCCTTGATATGCATCTTCAAAGGCTTTGGGCATTTTTGTCTGATCACCATACACTCGAGTTCCTTATTAGTGTCATTGTCAAAAGGCTGAATCAAAATAATTTTATGAATCTCTTACATTTGTATAGTCCTTCACAGTTTACTACAGTTCTTTCCCATACTGCTCTGGACAAAGTCTCAAGTCTGTGAGCTGGCATTGGAGAAGCAGCCTGGGGCCAGGAAACCAGGACAGAACCACAGACCAGGAGTTCTAATGAGGTTGCTGCAAGTATTTATTCTGGGGTCACAGCCAGTGTTCAGAACCAGAAGTCACAGAGTTAACCAAGCCAAGGCCCAATATCCAAGCCAAGAGTCAGAGCCAAGGCCATGGGCAGAGCCAAGAAGCAGTCACAGGATTAGCACATCAGAACAAGCCCCAGAACTGCTGTGGAACCCATGGTCCTCCCTTAGGCCCTGTGTCCTTTGGAGGCATTCTCTCTCCACAGAATGGCACTCTCAGAGGTAAGCAATCCAAGAGGTGGGAATAGAGCACCTGAGGATTTCCTCTGCCTTTATAGGAACTTTGCTTTGGAGAGCACACTTACTACCTAAAGCATCTTAGGCACAGTCTGCACTTTCTTTTAAGACAGGTAAGGTTATTTTTTAAAGATCAACTTTGAGTATTATTTATGAATTTATGAAAACCCCTGAATATAAACAATCATTTTTTACATTAAATTAAAATCAATAAGAAAAAGAAAGCAGTGATTCCAAATTCAACTGGATTTCTTTCAAAGAATCTTATAAACAGAAAATCCCTATTTCTACTTGGAATACTTTCCTATGACATCCTATGATAGGTCTTCCTTCATTCACCCTCTTTTATGGAACTTCAGTCATAAACCTTGGATTATTTTCTTTTCTCTTTTTCAGTTTTGATGGAGTCAAAAGACCCTAAGATCTACCCAGGTAAAAAAAAAAAAACTAAACTTTTATAAACCTGTATTCTTAGAAATTTAGGAAACACATTGAAAAATACAAATACATTTGTATTGTCTTTTTAAATACAATTTTGAAACGATAATACTTCCATATGGCTCAACAATTTTAAAAGTACATTTAAAAAATATACAGTGAAGTTTTCCTTCCCAGATCAGTCCCTCCTGCATTTCGTTGCACACCCATAAAGGTAACAGTTGTCATGAATTTCTTGCTATCCCTTCAGAGCTTTGTAAAAGTACAAACAGGTATATGTTCTCATTTCTCCCCTTTCTAAGCAAAACATAGCTCCCTATTGCTCTGAACCTTGCTTTTTTTCCATGTAAGTATGTGCAGAGATTTCTCATTTCTTTTTTGAGTTGCAAAGTATTCTATTGTATGCATTGTATAGGTGTCCCTTAGTTTATTTAACCAGTCTTTTATTCGAGACAATTTACATAGACACTTAGCTCATTCCTTTACTATTACTATATAGCGATGAATAATCTGTTTATACATCATTTTGAATATATGCAAGAACATCCATAGGAAAAATTACCAGAAGTGAATTTGATGAATTAGGAGATATTTGCATTAATGATTTTAATGGATACAGCAAAATAGCCTTCTGCAGTGTCATACAAATATCCACTTTCCTACAGCCTCACCAGCAGGTACTTTTAACAAACAGACTTTTGAAAACCCTAAGTGAAAAACTATGGTTCTGTATATAGTTTAATTAATTTTTCTCTTGTGGGTGTTATCAAGCATCTTGTCATATATTTAAAGAGCCAAAGATGTATTTTCTTTTCATAATCTTGGTCTATATTTCTTTTAAATTGTTGGTATTTTCTAATCATCGATATCTAGAATACCTTTATGACACCAGTCCCTTTTCTACAATGTGAGTTTGAGAGTACTTCTCCCGAGTTTTGTTTATCTTTTGACTTTTATATATTGTTTTTGGCCATGAAAGATTTTTAAATTTTTATGTGTCAATTTACTTATCTGTATTTGGCTTCTAGAATATCAATAAAATAAAACACATGACTACCTCAACATTTTAAAATATATCTCTTTCCCCAATTTAGCATCATACTTATTGGAATATACCAGATGTAGGAACAAAACAAGAATGTTTAATATCAACAGTATGATTAAGGTTCAATGAATGGTACTTACATACAGAAATGAAAAAGAGAATAAAAATTGAGGCAAAAACATACCTAGACATAACCCCCAAAGTTTGCAGGACCCATATAAAGAAATCTTATAAATGCTACTGAAGGACAAAAAAGAATTCCTGAACTAATGAAAAGACACATCATTACCTTGGACTAGAAGACCCAACATCATAAAACACCAATTTTCCATAGGCTAACTCATACATTTTATGTACCATCCTCCAAAAATAACTCATTGGGTTTTCCTGTGTTTGTTTATGCTTGTTTGTTTTGGTTTTCTTGTTTTGTTGTAAAAACTAGGCAAGATAATTATAAAATCCAAATAGAAAAACAAGTACATAAGAATATCCAGGAAAAACCTGATTCAGAAGAATAAAGGTAAAGTAGCTCTACAATACATTAAAGTATATTCTAAATCCTCAATAATTAAATTAGTACATTAGGATCATATGAATATCAACAGACCAGTAAAAAATTATAATAAATCCCAAAATATTCAATATATACAGAAATTTAGTTTATGATAAAGATGACATCTCAAATCAATGGGTAAAGGTGAACTACTCCATTAATACTGCTGGGACACCTGGATAATCATCTAAAACGAAATGTTGGATCCATACTTCATACATTCCAAGCACCTGGTAAGTTCAAAATGAACCAACATTAAGAGAGAGAGAGAAGCAAGGAAGAAAGAAAAGAAAAGAGAGAAAGGAATGAAGGGAGGAATGAAGGAGGGGAGGGAGGGAAGGAAGACTAAAGCCCTAGGTGAACCTTGAGATGGGGCAAACTTCTAACTATCAGGCAAATATACATTTTAGTATTTTTATATGTTCTGTGTAATTCCAAAACCTTACGAAAATTTTTTCTTGGATAATAAAGTAACAGCCTGTGTCAAACCTCAAGCAGACGTTTTTGAGAAAAACTGAATAATCTCTTTTCTTTAAAGGAAAAAGATATGTATGAGAATATCAGAGGACTATAAACACAGAGAGGGAATGGGATTTTAAAGGCCTCTGGTTGAAATACAAATTTTTTTTTAAAATTCTGAGCAATCTTTCAAGTTAAGTATGTTAAGCCCTTGTATATTTTTAAAAAGAACATGGATTATAGTGATTTATAGTCAGAAGACACAGGTTTGAGTTCCTTCTCTTACCAACCATGTGACCTTAGGGAAATTTCTTAATTTTTCTGAAATTTAGTTTTCTAATTACCAAATGAAATTAATGGGATAATTCTTGTCAAAGTCAGCAAGTTATTGATCAAATAATATAATCTGAAAATACTTCATAGTCTATAAAACCTACTCCATAATATGTAAAAACTATATAAATGTTCATTGTTACTTAATATGTTATATATCTAAGCACAACAGATATATATTTATTTTAATATAAGAAATTCAGATTAAGCATATGAAGATACTCTATACATCATCCTAGCAGTCTTGGGGTTTACAGAGTAGAAGTTAAAGTAAGTTTATTACTGTCTATGAAATGCCACTTTATTGATTTGAACATTATTATTTAAAATTAAACTGGATGAATATGTAGACAAATCGTTATTCCAAATGGCATGTCGATGGATAGAAGCGGCAGCAGGTACCACGAGGTACTGAAGCAGAGGCATTTCCCTGATGCCCATCACTGAAGCCAGTTCACATAGAGGGGCACACAAATAGAGAGTCTTTGTGGGAGCACCTGAGCTACAGAAGAAGCAAAGAAGGCAGCCATCTCTCTATTCATTCTGAACTGCCACCCCTGTGTCCAAGCCTCTGCATCAAAAGCTTGCAAAGTGTCATGCTAATGGCAAAACAGAAAATGACGGCCTCTTTTCCCCTCTGGGTTTTAGTAACATAGAGGATGAAACTCTCAGACACAATGTGTGTTGCATCCTGACAAGAAAAAAAAAACATTTTCAAATAAGGATACTGGGAAGAGGGAGTGGCTTTGGTTTTAATCTGGAATCTTAACTCTAAATAGGCAGGCAGGGCCAATTCAGTCCAGGAAGCCCTACGTAACAATATCCAGGTGGGCTCTTTATTTCTGAAAAAGAAAATGACTTGCTGAGAATGATTAGTCCCACCATCTGAGATGAAAAATGTATATAGTTTATTCTATATACTTCCATGCTTAAACGACAGATATTGTCTTCTGATCCCATTGTCTGTTCTCAAGAACAAAATAAATAAAAAATAAAAAGCAAGCACTTCCCTTCCCCTACCCACCACCCCTCCCAAAAAAGAAAATCTTTTGTGATCAAAAAAATTTTTTTCACCAAACTAGTCTAAATCTTTTCATTATGTTGTTCAGTTTACATACCACAGAGTTTGCTCTTTTCTCTAAGGTCCACATAATTAATTTTTGAAAATTCTTCTCCAGTGTTTATTTATTTGCCCAAAGGATGGCTTTTATCAATTACATTATTTGAGTAATCGTCAGCCAAATTCTATACGGGACTAAACTTCCCTGACTGTGCTTTATAGATTGTTCATGCCTATTTCCACCTAGAATGATTAGGTATAGCTCTAACCTGAGGGCTCTGCCTCTTGGTTCCACCTACTGCCAGGGGTATGCTGGAGTCAGCTTTCACCACTTGCCAGAGCTGATAATGTCCATCTCTTCCCAGCCCTGAAACGAGTGACATCATGGTGGTAGCTTGAAGTTGGCCATGGCACAGGTATTTACAACATGGAAATTGGTAAAAACTAAAAGCCAACTCCCCCCACTCAAGAAAGTCAGTCGTTAGTCATTTTTCTAGCATACCCAACCATCACTATGTTCTTTCCTGGGGAGCACTGTTCTCTGACCAGTATATAAAAGAGGAACGTTAAATATTTTGACAGGATGATTTGCATCCTACTTGCAATAAAACTGAAAATGAGTGCCTACTGACACCAAAACACAGAAGTCATATTGAGCCAGGTATAAAACCATTTGACATACCCCAGAAGCAGGACCTTGAGCTGTTACATATATAATCACTTTATGGCACTATTGGGAACCTATCCTTGAAAGGCATTCATATTTCTTGCTGGTACAAACTGATTCCAGTCTTTTTGTAGTGAGTATTTTTGTTTGTTTGTTTGTTTGTTCTTTACTTCGCCCATTGCACTAAGATCACCAGGGTTCAGTGGCAACTTACTGAGGCTGAATTCAATAGGCTGAATGAGTACCGCCAGCTATAAGAAGGTATCATAGTGTGACTATTTTCCATGCTCCACTATTTGCAGCAAACCAAAAATTCAAATAAGTTGCAAGATTTAGAGTGCGGAAGATGAGGAGATGTAGGGGAGGGACAGCTGCTGTTCAATGATCAAGTCATGAATTAGGAACCATTGCTTTGGGGCAACAGTATAGGGGGAACGTTGGTACAAAAAGGATTCTACTTTTCCCATACCTTACCTCCTTTATCTGCTTACAGCAAATATGGTTTTGGGCAAATATGGTGGTGGGATGGCCCAAAACACTTTTCCTCCCAGATGCCAGACAATTTGAAATCTTCTTTCAACAGATGTCCTATAGCATTTGTTGTGGGATGAATTGCATCCCCCCTAAAAGTCTTATGTGGAGCCTTAGCCACCAGTAGCACCTCAGAATGTGACTATTTGGAAAGAAGACCTTTGATGAGATAATTAGGTTAAAATGGGTTGTTAGTGTGAACCCTAATCCAATATGACTGGTCTCCTTATAAGAACAGGGGATTAAGATACAGACAACAACACACAGAGGCACCATGTGAAAGACAACAGAAGAAGACAGCCATTTGCAAGCCAAGGAGACAGGCCTCAGAATAAACAACCTTGCTGACACCTTGATCTTGGACCTGTAGCCTCTTGAACTGTGAGAGAATGTTTTTGTAGTTTAAGCCACCCAGTCTGTGGTACTTTGTTATGGTAACCCTAGCAATCTAATACAGCATTCCTCATTATTATGAACTGAATTTTGTACTGCCCCTAAATTCATATGTTGAAGCTTTAACCCCCAATGTGACTATATTTGGAGATAGGACCTTTACAGAGATAATTAAGTTTAAATGAAGTCCTAAGGATAAGGTCCTAATCTGAAAGAACTAGTATCATAAGAAGATAAATAAACACCAGAAATTTCTCTTTTCCCACAGAGGAAAAGCTATGTGAGGACACAGCAAGGAGAAGTTGTCCTTCCATCCTCCAGAGATGTAACAACATAAATTTCTTTTATTTAAACCACCCAGTATGTGATATTTTGTTATGGCAGCCTAAGCAGATTGATACACTTTGTATAAGAATCATAGTACCCTGGTATCTCTGTATTAGTATCTTCCTTTGTATGTTTCACTGCTGCATTATTAAATGATGTAGTTACCTGTGAGGCTAAATTCAAAATGGAATCTCAGAAGAAAATAATGCCAGTTTGTTTTTCTAAAACTTCAAGTATATTTTAAATAAGAAATGAGCAAGAAAAAAGTTACATATAATACTTTACTACCCTATGGTTTTGGGCTTCTAAAAGGCTTCGCTCCTAAAATTAGAAATAAATTAGAGAGATATTTAGTTACTGGTAGACAGTGACCCTAAAAGAGGCTACCTATTCTGCTCATGGGGCATAATTCTTCACTTAAGTCACCCAGCAACACAGTTATTTAGGAGGAAACATGAACAACTTCTTGACCACTAGGTTACCACGTGGTCTACCAATATCAGAGTCATCCAAATGCATGATGAGTTCCTGTGATGTCCCCTTAGACTCTGCATTCTGGAAGACCCCCAACTGACTCAGCGCCTAGCACTGCAGAGGAAAGTGGAAATAGATCTGTACTGTTTCTTCTTAGTCTTTCCATACTTATCCTCCATCCTTTTCAATCCTGCTCTGTACTTTGGGAAGTGACCAGAATGGGTGGCATCAACAAATTACGTTTGCTCTGCAGCTTCTGTATGGGTTTACCAGCAGAGTATCCAAGGACTAGAGGAGACTGGGGCTAAGGTATTTATTGCCCCAGCTGCCCTCTTTGCCTTCCCTTCCCTTCAGATGCCTGAGTATTGATTTTGTTACTCTATTGCAGATCACAGTTCCAGTCAGCAGCCAAGGGAAAAAAAAATGGTTCTGAAGAACCTAGGGGCAGGACAGGAATAAAGATGCAGACGTAGAGAATGGACTTGAGGACATGGGGAGGGGAAAGGGTAAGCTGGGACGAGGTGAAAGAGTGGCAGGACATATATACACTACCAAATGTAAAATAGATAGCTAGTGGGAAGAAGCCACATAGCACACGGAGATCAGCTCGGTGCTTTGTGACCAGCTAGAGGAGTGGGATAGGGAGGGTGGGAGGGAGACACAAGAGGGTGGGGATATGGGTATATATGTATACATATAGCTGATACACTTTGTTATACAGCAGAAACTAACACATCACTGTAAAGCAATTATACTCCAATAAAGAGGTTAAATAAATAAATAAATACCCTCTCTGAGCTCTGGTAACCTCTCTTTCTACATGTCTCTTTAGGAGTAGGTTGTAAAGGCTCCCTTTTTTTTCTAGTGACTGGGTACTGCCCAATACTTGCTCATTTCCCTAAACACTGCCCACAGCTTTGTAAAAAATCCTGAATTAATCAGTTTGAGTGAAACATCTTTTTTTTTTTTTGGCCAGGACTCTGACAGGTCCAAGAGCCAGTGAGAGTCAAAGTGTAACTGAGGCATCACACACACACACACACACACACACACACACACACACACACACACCAATGCTTCTGCATACCCCACCCCAAATTACTACGTTCTAATATGTTCCCATCTCAAGGTCTTTGTGCTTAGTGTTTTCTCATCTGAAGGCCCCTTTCCATTTTTCTGTACATGATTGGCTCCATCTCATAATTTCAGCTTCCTTTTCAGAGTCCCTTTCTGTATAAAAGAGGTCCTTCGTTTTCCTTGTAATTGCTCTGCTTCATTTCATTCTAATATTTATCAAAATCTGAATCTATCTTTATACAGTTTCTATCACCCACTTCTACAGGCTCCAAGAGATCAGGGATCATGGCTGTATTACCACATCTCTAGTGCCACAACTCTGTCTCAGACATAGTAGGCTCTCACTAATTCTGTACACCCATTTATCAGTGACTCCCTACTCCCTTCTCTTCACGAACACAAATACACACCCCCACACATACTCTCTCCACCATGCACACATACCTTTAAGATTGTTCACAAGTCATTTTTAATAGCTAATTTCTACAGGCTACTTTGGGTGCTATTTTAATTGTATTACATATATAAGAATTGTTGAGGGGCAGGGCCACTGGGCATACAATCAGATTGCCCTAAACTTAGGTTTTTCAATCTCCCTAGAAATATCTTTGACTAAGGCAACGAGGCAATAAATTATTACTAACATGGAGTGTTTTGCTCCCAGGGAGGAATTTGGGCATTGGGGAGAAACAGTATCAATCATTGATTCATTCGGCCAATTTCTATTTCTTTAAATAAAAAGTGGTACATCAATAGAAAGTTTAAGGATAATGATGGAACACAATATTAAATGAAAGAAAAACCAAGGAGATGTGGATGAGATTTGAAAGACTTTGAAGTCCACATAAGGAGGGATTTGGTCTTTTGCCTTCCACCTAGAATACATAATTAAGATGACTTTGGCTCCAATGGGGCACATGGGGACTGTAGAAGGTTTGAACATTTTAAGGATTTAGAACATGTCTACAATTGTCTCTGCCTTAATTACATAAGGGGAAAGCTTTTATTTTAACCCTGGCCAAGGAAACCCTAGTCATGAAACTGTTTTTATTTGACAAAATGTTCACTCTCACAGGAAAGAGGCAGGGCTGTGCACATTTGATGAGCCAACACTGAAGCGGTTATACATGAGCAGAGGGAGAGATTCAAGGGATGGGCATGGAAAAGTTGCCAAAATTATCATGACATCAAGGTCATAGATCAAATCCGTGACCTTCCTGCAAATCTTGGGAAATTCATGTTTACAAAATACATGGCACAATCATGAAACTTCTAAAGGCATTCTCCAAACAGTCATATATTCCAAACTGCTAAATTGTATATTACAATGAATAAAATGTTAATGTTTCAAAGACTTTGAAAGCAAACATGCTATATATGCAGATTTCATTTATAAAGAAACCCTTGTCCTCAATCAACTGTGCATACCTTTTCTTTGCACAAATGTAGCCAAACTGCCAGACAGCTTAAAGATAAAGACAAACACTGAGAACAAAGCACAGCACTAGAGCTAAGAGAGATTTGATTCATGTTCTGAGGATCCACGCCACTTTTGACTGCTATGGGATGTTTACTGTTCGCGAAGGACAGAGAGAGTGAACATTGATTATGAGCTCACTCCAGTCTCTCACACCCAATAAACTGTGTTGCATTTCAGAGGTCTGGTTGGGAATGGCTGAGACCATCCTATCAGTATGACTCCTCTGGAAGTTCTGAGATAATCTTGCATGGTCACAAATATTATTACTTGGTCAATAAAAACCTCATTTTGCGAGGCTAGATTGATGAAGATAAATAATACATGCACAATTAATGACTACGGCAAGAGTCTGGAATTCAGCAGTCTTGAGATCTAGCCTCAGTCTATCCCCTATTTTACTCTGAAATGCACGATACTTAAGCTGTTTCCCTCAGTTCCCTGGTTCGATTTTATTTACTACTATGTACAAACCATTTTGCTAGAAGATGAGAGGTACCAAGGTGTATAAGAAATTGACCATGCAATAAAGACTCTAGCCCAGTCACAGTAATATAAATTAATACCTAGTGAATGAGGAACATTAGGATTAACATGTAAGGAATCACCAAGTTTTAAAGCTTACTGAAAACAAAGGATTTGTATATCCAAACCCCCTGTGTTGAGCTCATGGAAGACAGTACAAGCTAAACATTGTTTTTTCTCTTGATTTGTATTTATTGATTGTTCACATATGCTTGAGACTTTACTGAGGGCACAGTTTTTATCCCTATTCAAATGTAATTCCAATGAGGATCAACTTGGATTTCTATGAGGTATAAACCATACCATTTCTGGGGGAAGTAAAACATGACTGAAATTTTATAGTAAATAACACACCTACGCAACCTTGTCAACTGCTATTATGGCACGGCATTTAGAATTTCTTTCTCCTTTGACTTATATCCCCAACTGTATTACAAATTCTTAGAAGACAAAAGTCTGAGATACATACTTACGGGTTAAGAGTGCTTAGCACTGAAAATAAAACATACTGGATGCTCAAACTCCTTTTCTAGTATTGGACCCTCACATGAACCTACATTCTCCAATACAATTTCATCTTCATAAGATGAAAGCAAGAAAAAACGTTAAAGGAAATCAAAAGAAGTTTAATGAACATGAAGGGGAGGTTGATTAAAAATTGAGAAACAGAAAGGCAAAGATCCTGAACTATGTCTATATGTACATCACTGAGTCCCCAGCTCCTTGAAGAGTGGCCCCCTTTAAATATTTATTCAATGAGTTAATGAATTAATTGTTAGTGTCTCTCTAGGACAAAATATTGAGCTCAAAGGACCTGAGATATCAGGTAGTTAGGCCATATCCCATGAGAGGAATCGCATGATCTGTTTGGCTCAAAATAGCAATATGAAGTCATCCAAGCCATTATTCCCATATCTAGAATGAGAATGAGTGATGAAGGGAAGCAAATGAGGGAAAAGAATAAAATTCATGGAGGACTTACTATGTGTTAAGCACTTTGCTAAGTCCTTTATATAAAAGGTCTTATTTCATTCTTAAATATTCCTATAAATTAGATACTATTATTCATTCTATAGAATTTTAAAAACTGAGTAATAACTATAATAAGCAGACTCGTTCAAGAGAAATAGGGAAAAGTGAAACAGTGTTGTTAAGTCAGAAATATAAAACATCAGAAATTAAATTATCCTTCAAAATGTTGACATGTTATTTTAACACTTTTACTAAAAGAACAATAAGCAAATGCTTACTTTAAAATGTATGAATATGTTTGCACACAAATGCACATTTCCATTGGATGATAAAACTAAAGTAACCTTTGTAAAAATATAGTTAACAAATCCAGAAACCCATTTTACCAAAAGCCTCCTATAAATGATCTCAGTTCTGTTTTGGAAGAAACTGTTCTCTAAGGAGAAATGAAATAAGTTTTAGTTTCAACATTCACTGTCTTTTTGTGCTGTTCATGAATAAATTGGACTAATTGTTGGATTTGAGAAGTGATGGTTTTATGGTACATATTACTGGCCCAAAATTATTGGTGGTTAAATTCGCCATCTTTAACCAAAGAGTTAGGCTGAATCTAGAAGAAAGAGGTATGATTCTCAACATGGAGTTCCCTAAGTTCTTTGCAATCCCCATATGTATCTGCAACAGGTAACCCCAGTTATCAAGTTCGCAAACTTGAGACACTGAAAGAGTTTCACGTATCACATAACATTTCAACATTTAATACGTATTTTAAGCATATCAATTTCTGCATATTAAGAGTGACTAGCACATCATGCATTACAGTGTCATAGTAGTTCTGAGGAACAACGGCTTTCAATTTAAAGAAGAAAACACCCTCCAGCTGAAGAAAATTCTCACATTACAATATGTTTAAAAGAATCTATTCCAGTTGTGGTTGGTTGTCTATGAGAAATCTTTTTCATGGGGGAAAAAAAAAATTGAACATTCCCATGTGAAAGTCTTTCTCACAAGAGAAAAACTGTACGTTGCATTTTATACAAACTAGGTGAATTCAAAATGATGGATCATTTCAAAAATATTCATTATACTATTTACTTACATAAATGTGGTTGTATAAAAAGTAAAAAAGGAATGCATTCACAATTGGTTTAAGTAATTTTCTCCTGGCAAACCACCATATAAAACAGGGGCGTCATGGCGCCACAGAATTCTGAATTGTGGTGGAGCATCATCAGTACACATGGCATTAATCTTTGTCTCGTTGCAGGAGACACCCTTGCTTGCATGAGCAGGCTGCCTCTTAAATGTAAGATGGTATAATGTAACTCAGGTTTAAATAACACAATAAATAAGATCTATTTCTCTTTAGCCTTTCTCACCAATCACTTCCAAGCCCTCTTTGTTAAAGTGCTTCATTGTTTACACATTTTAATGTAAATAACAACTTCTTGGAGTGGAAGAGGGACTTTTCCAAAGGAAGAAACTCAGGAGGGTAATATCAAATTTTTTTATTTAACATGTTGCAAGATTTTGGGGGAAAGAAAAAGTTAGCATATGTATGTGAACACAGCATAATTACTTACTCCCCTTTCTTACTCATCTTTTAGCAAACAATATTTTGGAAATCTCCCTGTTTTATATCACTTACTGTTCCCCATGACAGGGGAACATTTAGATGTCTTTAATGTCTTCTAATTAAATACTCAAAGCATTCTTAAAGTCTTTTTTTTCCAAATATAGATATATTTTAAAATAACAGACTTTTCCAAATGCATTTTCTATTGAGAAGATTTCAGAAACTGTCTCCACTGAATATAATGACTATTTAAGGAAACAAGCTATTTATGTGGAAATATTAAGAGGGATGATTTTGATAACCGACACTCGAGGCCAAAATAAGGATCATTGGGACTTTCACTGAAGAAGTTAATGGAGGCCAGGCCATTGGCAAATGACCTTGAAATCCCTCGATGTAGCCTCAAATTGGCTTCAGCACAAGCTTATTATTAATGCAGACAGCTAGTTTATACCATGAAAAGCACATGGTATCTCTCTCTGAAACTATAGCTGTCACTCAGGCACCCCCATATACAAATATAAGCGTCAATGTGACAGCAGTTTTACATTTTTTATAAATATCACAAATTTATTAATCAGTATTTTATGTGTGCCTAAAAAATAAAATAGGCAGATAAATTCTAATTATATATGTAGGTAGCAGCTTTATATATAAGAATTATCATATAAAGGTATTTAACTAAAACATTCTCTTACAATACTTGAATCAGATTTTAGACTGTATTTTCCTCTCTGATTTGTAATGTCCCAGAGACACATATCAAACATTTTTTATTTTAGATATCTCAACATGTAATAACTGTATTCCTTAACATCTTTGAAAATTGATATGACATATTTCAGAACTTGCACACATACACACATAGACACACTCACTCACTCTACCCAGTCAGAAAGGAATTGTTTGCTCAGTTTGCAGATATGAAATCATTAGGGACTGGGTTTTACTTTGGGAAATTTGAGTACCATGTATTGTTAATGTAAAATAAAGAAATAAAGCCTGGGAAGTTAGAAGATTATTTTTTTTGGAAATGCATGTTTAGAACTGAAAAAAAAGAAAAAACTCTCCTAATGGTAAAGCATTAACAAATACTTTTTCATATGAATAAAATCTGTAATCAGTTAGATAAGAGCAATGTGCCTTTTTTTGGCATTTAATCAAACAATGAAATCATATACACATTTCCTGACACAAAAGACAAATGATGTAATAATCTGAAGGAGTTTCTCTATCTCCTTGGAACTTTGCATACTTGACTTGTTTTCCATATTTTGTGACTTTAAATGGTGGGAAAATTATATTAAAATGCTTGTAGCAGTTCCTCTAAACTAGCATCCTTTTTGTTTTATTGTATTTAATATAAAAGCAGCAATTATTTGATTTCAAAGTTATGAAAATATGTACCTTATGAGAAAACAAGCAATTTAAGCTTTAATTGGTGTCATTTTTCACAGAACTGGCAAGATTCTTGCATCCCTGGCACGTTGTTTTTCTATAAAACTGCAGAACTGCCTTCAATGAACGTTTTACGAACACAAAAGTTGTTATATGAAGGTATATGCATAGATGTCTGGAAATATAAGATTTCTGGTGGGAGTTATTTACAAAAGATGTATTTCATTTGTTACTGTGCGTGTAACAACTCCTATTATTCTAAATGTTTCTCTCTTCTCAACAAGACTGTTGCTTAGCTCATGTCTATGAAACGTTGGGGCTTTTGTCTAAAGAATAAAAGCGGATGCTTTGATGAGGGAAAAACAGAAGATTTGTGAGAAAAGTAAAAAGAAATGATAATTTTAACTGAAAAGAAACCATACTGTAATATATTAAAAGGCTAATTCTGGTTTTAATCAGAAGAA
The DNA here is from genome assembly GCF_039906515.1 of Pseudorca crassidens. Classification (NCBI taxonomy): domain Eukaryota; kingdom Metazoa; phylum Chordata; class Mammalia; order Artiodactyla; family Delphinidae; genus Pseudorca; species Pseudorca crassidens. Next base: position 84,975,228 of record NC_090301.1, read on the forward strand.
AGACAATATGAAATATACACTGGAAGGCTTGCCTTATGTAAATTACATATATGAACCACAAAACTTTTCTATTTTTTGAAATGTTGGTTTACCATGAATACTTTGACTTATTCTGTTCAGATTACACATTTCCCATATTTTTCAAAATTACATTTTACTCTGAAGGACAACAGTTCTATGTATTTATTGAGAAATTTCACAACCTTAGCATCTCTAAGGAGTTGAGTGGTTTCTATACCTGAGGAGGTCTGTGCTTGTTTATTGTTGTTTTAATGCAAATTCACAGAGCTATCGCCAAGAGTTCTTATTCAAAAGATCAGAATAAACATAAAGAATCATATTTTTTTTTTTTTTTTTTTTTTTTTTTTTTGCGGTACGCGGGCCTCTCACTGCTGTGGCCTCTCCCGCTGCGGAGCACAGGCTCCGGACGCACAGGCTCAGCGGCCATGGTTCACGGGCTCAGCCGCTCCGCGGCATGTGGGATCTTCCCGGACCGGGGCACGAACCCGTGTCCCCTGCATCGGCAGGCCGACTCTCAACCACTGTGCCACCAGGGAAGCCCAAGAATCATATTTTTGAAAAAATGTCTAGATGGTTCCTATGTCCAGCGAGATTTTTAGGCAAACTGCAGATTAGTGGACATCTTACAGGAAGTCCTTGTTGGGAAACTAGAGATTAGGATAGACAAGTATTCTTTATATTCTATTTATATCTTTGACTTTTGCTTTATGTTGGCAATATTTATTGATAACAATGATTAACATATACAGAGTGTTACTATATGTCAGGGACTGTGCTAACCACCTTACATGCTTGCAACCCAACAGTCCTATAAAACAGAGATAATCACTCTCTCCTCTTTAGAGATGAAGGAATGATTTGTTAGGGAGTAATTTACTATAGTCACACAGCAAGTAATGAACAAGTAAAAAGTGGAATCCATGTCTGTGAGACTCTAAAGGTGAATTTCCTAACCTGTTCTATACTAGGAGATTCAAACATAAACATGACCATGAGTGTTTTGAAAGCCTTTTTCTGTTGGCTGCCCAAGTTAAGGATCAATGCTACTAGGACTGATGTGACCAAAACTATTGACATCTGCTCATTATTATCATTATTTGTTTGATTCAATTTTGATTCAAAATGAATCACCAAAACTGACTGAATTGCATCAGAACAAGCTTTCCCTTGCTACCGTTTTCTATGAATATCAATATTAAAAGTTTTAAACAGCAGCCCAATGGCAAAAAAGTATATAAGATGTTCAATCCATGTCTAATTGCCACCTATTAACTCACCAATCCATGACTGCATTGAAACTACCAAAATATACCAAAGATACTGGCAGGGAAGTTAAAAAGATTTTTTTTCTGGGACCAACAAATTTATTTCCAAATGGATATCAAAGCACTGTGCATCATTGAGAGATGGCATTTTTGATGCTGAGAGTTTCCCATGATTCTTCTGGTTGGGGTTACAGGTCCCTGCATGGTTTCTCCCAGCATTCTGGATTCACTCGTATCAGAACACTAGCCTGTGAACCCCTGAGGTGCAGGGCTCCTGAGGTTTGTCTTTTTATCCCCAGATGGAGACATATTGTTTTTTGTTTTTTATTATTTTTTATCAAAGTAGAGTTGATTTACAATGTCATGTTAGTTTCAAGTATACAGCCAAGTGATTCAGTTTATATATATATATATGTTCTTTCTCAGATTCTTTTCCCTCATAGGTCACTACAAAATATTGAGAATAGTTCCCTGTGCTATACAGTAGGTCCTTGTTGGTAATCTATTTTGGAGGCATATTGTTATGGGCATAATCCAGGCCTTGGTCAACAATTTTTTTTCTATAAAGGACCAGATAATAAATATTTCAGGCCTTTAATACTATATAATATCTGTGGCAACTATTCAACTCTGCTGCTGTAAATGAAAAAACAGGGATGGACAATACATAAGTAAATAGGTGTGGCTGTGTTCCAATAAAGCTTTATTCGTGCACACTAACATTTGAGTTTCAGGTAATTTTTATGTGATACAAAACAGTATTCTTGTTTTGATTTTTTTTCAACCATTTTAAAATGTAAAAACTATTTTTGGCTTATGGACTGTACAAATACAGTCAGGGGACCAAATTTGGCCAGTAAGCGATAGTTTGCCTACCCCTACTCTGGGCAATGAATACACATTTATTGACTGGTTGAATGACTAGGTAATTGTGAGAAATTAGTCTCTGTTCAGGCTGAACACATGATGAGACTGCACATGTGATAAAGGCAAGCTTTTGTGTCATGACTTTCAATTCCCACTTTAGAAATAATCATAAAGGATAGGAAAATAATCCTGAGGTAGTAATTAGTAGGCAAGCCAAAATGACACAGGGCCACATAATTGATATCAAACTAAAGATTTCTGGAGAAATCCAGGTTACATGTAGACTGACTCAACAGAAAACTATTGCAGTTCATCCTCACCAACAGGTAAGGACTTTTAGCTGCTTCTCTGATCTCTTGCTCAGCATCCTGTTTGATCTGCCTTTGGGGACTGGGGAACATCTATTTCCACATCTCGCTCTCACTCTGCTCCTTACCCAGGCTCATATTAATTATTTGAGCACACCAGTTGCCTTGATTTTAAAACTCAAAGTTTACTCATTGAGCAGATCTGAAAATTTTCACAGATAAATTGCATTGTTGTGCCCTGGCATTTTGTGTATTTAGTTTGTCTGGGGAAAACATCTTACAGAACAGAGTCCATCCAGGTAGATCTAGGATGGTACTTGCAGGGCTGGGTTACTGACAAAAATGAGGGTGAGTCTTGAGGCACTGGTAGAACTGGGCATACCCTGTCCTTGCCTGCCTTATGAAATCCCTAAACTCAGAGGAACAATCACGTTTCAGTCCCATGAATCCCTGTTAAGAATATTCAGCACTAAGACTTCATATTAATGGATTCCATCACTTTCTAGTATGGGTTTCTTAAGAGGCACAATACCCTTCCCTCTTCGGACATTGCTGAGATGCCTGAACTTCTAGGATACAGACAGTCAAGTCCCTGCCCTCTCCCTATTAGCCAAGCCAGGTCAATCCCATATGCTCACATGTCATCACTTCTCCTCTCCAACCAAAATCACTCAAAAGCAAGAGAATACATGAAGAGTTACTTGATTTATTAATTAGGGAAAATAATGTGCCTTACTTTAGAAGTTGTTCTTTGAATTTTATGAACTGGTATCTGACTGTTTATAAATATAACATTTAATCTCTGGCCTGAAATACTTGACTTCAAAAGGAAATGGTGGATGGCGTTATGATATAGAGGAATTCAATAGGGGATTCAAGAGTGCCTGTAGCAGTCATCATCATATGTGATCATAGATTTATTTGCTGAAGTACTTATTCATTGTTACCCTTCTAGACTGTGAGCCCCATAGGAGTGAGGAGTATGTTTCTACAGTAGTGTAAAACAGAGCCTGATATACAACCAATACTCAATTAAAATGTATTGACCAAATAAATGATTAAAGTGATCAAATGATCATAGCTGACAAATGATCATAGCTGTTTACTTGTAACAGGAAATAAAAAGACACTTCCAGCCCTACTTATACCACAGTGCCATGTAAAACAGTTAAGTGTCTCTGCTTTAATTCAAGGTCTACTCTTGTCTAGCACATGTGTGTCAGCTTCTGCTTAACTAATGCCTCATGTGATTTTGACCTTCTGCTTTACCCATCTCATACTCTACTTTCCTTACTGTAGCCCACACTACCTCACTGGCTTCTTCTTTTTTTATTTTTTATTTTTTTTTACCTCTGATTATGTTATGCAAAGGCAAATTAGTTAGGATGCTTGTAGTCAACTGTCAGAAACCCAAATTTAGCTACCTATACAAAAAGAAAATTTATTATAAAGGTACTAGGCTGTCTTGTGAAACCAAAGGCTAGAAATGTGGCTCAGCCTCAAGGAAAAAATGCAATCAAGGACTCACAAGTATGAAGTTTCTCTATCTTTCTCTCTCATCTCTCTCTTCTGCACATGTGTTCAATTCTTCCCTATTTTTCTGCTTTCCTCGGCTTCTTAGGCCATATGGCTTATTTTTATGACAGTAGAGAACCTGGTCCAACCACTTGAGGTTCCAAATCCAAATTTCTAGAAAGATTTCTTAGTCCAAGTGCTTATCCCTAGACTAAGCTGCAGCCATGTGGAAGAGGGTGGGTCAGTGGAGGAAAATTTCTGGAAAAGGTGCCAGGGTGGGGGGCTACTTGACAAGCAATCTCATGAAGAGTGTACTACAAAAGGGTAAGGATGAGCTAAAGATGCCTCCAAAACCCTTGATTTGAAGGTATGATGGAACTCCCCCTGTGAACAGACAAGACAAGGAAACAGGAAGGATCACAAGGGACAGAGGAGTAATTCTCTCCAACCCACGTCCAAGGTGTAGGAGAGTTCTGACATTGTTAGTTTACTCTAAGATATCAAAAGTTGGTGGATGAATTACTAGGCTTTGAGGTCCTCATCTCCTCCTCTATTCTAAATGAAGCTCAGAAAGGATGGAGAAACGAATATTAGCTAGGACTAAATAAATTTAACATTAGGTAAATCTAGTGAAATTCTGAAGGAGAATTTTATGTTAAGCTCAAACTAGACAATCAAGAGATATCATTTATTGGTTCCACCTTTACGTGGCATGTTCAGGCACAGTGCTAATGACTACAGGTGTCAAGTTAATATAAGATCCCCTTCTCTAAAGAATCTCATGTCCAAATAAATATCTATGAAACAGTGTTAACTGCTGTAAGAGAATATATATATAATCAGAATTATGGGTTCCTGATGGAAGGTATTATAATTCAGCTGGACCATCAAGGAAGACTTCAGAGAGGAAGTAGTATTTCACTTGAGTCTTCAAAAATGAGTAGGAGTTCACCAAGTAGAGAAAGTGGAGGGAAGACATTCTGTGCAAATGGTGCTGCAGAAACAATGTTTGACAATATCATGTTTTTTGTTTTGTTCACTCTGAGGACCAGACGCTCAATGAGGAATAATTAAATCTGGCTCACTTAAGGCCAGATATCAATCCACTTTATGAAGACACAAAGTAATAGATGAAAATGATTGGAACAAATTTATGAAAGTAGAAAAATACATACAATTGTCCAAATCATAATTCTCTGCAGCAATCTAAGTGATAGTCTAAATGCTTTGGGATGAATGCTAAAAGACTTATTCCTATTCCAGGCTGGACATCTCTGCTTCCACCTGTTCAATTACTTCTGAGCCACCCGCTCTCCTTGACCCTCACTAATATGCACTGGTCTTGTGTATCATTTCTTGTTATTTGTAAGAAAATTCTTATTCTTTGTGATGCTCATATTTCACTAAATACCACATCTGCCATGGTATATTTAAGGAGGTCAGGTTTCGTCTAAGACATTCTGTAAATGATTTGGCCCTAAGGACAGCATCCTTCCTTTTGTACAGCTATGGCTCATCAGCTCTGAGTCTGTGTATTACATCTATTTGCTCAGGCCAATATTCTGCACGCCCCCTGGAGAAGGCACACTCTTTTCCCTTCTAGTATATGTTTTGTCCCTTGGTGCTATATGTGACAATGAGTTCCTAAACTGAAAACAAAACTCCCATTTGGCAGACATAGGGCTGCCTCCTCATTTCTGGTTAAATACTATTAAAAATCCTACCTGTCTGCTACATTTCAGCAGTGTAATTTGCCATTTCCCTCCTATAGTCATGTATCCTACCTAGAGGTATAGGAAAGTGATGCTTATACATGTTTTGTGGAAAAGTAAATAATTATAATAATTTTCTCTGAGTGATGTGAATGGCAGAGGAAGGGGAATGTTCTAGGAGGAGCAAGAGAATAAAAGGATATAAATGGTGATTTTCAACTATAGAAAAAAACTGATGGTGATATGAGTCTTCAGACTATTTTTAACAAACATACAACCAGAGCTTACTAGAGCAAAAATTAGGTACAAACAAAGTAGAGGTATGATTTTTGCATGTGTGAATCCACAAAGAAAATAAATTTTTTAAATTTCAGAGATTTTTAAAATAATTTCTCTTTCAGAAGGGAGCATTCTCATTTCTCAATAGATTATCAATAGGGTAGGAGGAATAAATTTTAATTTTTACATTTACATTGTAAGAGAATAAAATGAGAAAGAAACAATTAACCGAAAAGTATTGCACTGAGATTTGAAAGACTATGAAAAGCTTTGGGCTGAATTCTGTTTTCTTTTAATTTTTATAGTCATTCCTTTTCAATAATCACTGCCATGAATCTGTGTGCATCAAAAATTGAAATGCTGTGTATTTTCAAAGCACTAAAAATTCCTCAAAACAGCTCCAGTGGTTCAAAATATGCATGATGATCATAATAGCCACCTATAAATACTGTAGATCTAACACATGATAAATAAACATTACCAAATATTTGCACATTCACATTTGTGTGTGTGTGTGTACATATATATATATATATGGAGTGGAAAGGAGAGAAGACAGAGGGAGAATATTTCTGTTAATGCTTGCAACTAGTTGGCAAATATACATCTCACAATATTACTACATTGCATGGGACTTATGGGAATATGTATTTCTGTATTGTATACATAAACATAGAAATTGGAATGTTCACATGTACACATGCATACATATTTTAAATAACATTTTAAACGCACTTTGAAAATACATATGCATATACATACTCACACACATTCTGAAATGCCATCATTCAACATAATTCATGATGTGTATTGAAATGTATCAAAGCAGAAACACATTCCAGAAAGAAATACTCACTGGTGCAATTAAATCATAAAGGAGTTTAATTTGTTCGCTTAGTAGCTAAATGTTTTTTCAACATTTTGGCCGGCAGTTTCTTTAATGAGAATGTACCTGGAATGAATTAAATTTGGTTATTATTTAAACTCATGAGTTAAAGTGTTTCTTCAGGGAGTGCACTTATGCTTTGATGCATTTCAATGAATACTGTTCTTGAAAATGTCTGTTTCAACTACTTGAAACTTGAAAGCTGAAAATTCTCATAATAATCTGGTTTATGAAACTAACCACGAATATTTATGGGATACATGGACATGATGTGCCTCTCACTCTTTTTTTACATAACAACTTTATTAAAACATAATTCACATATACAATTTACCTATCTAAAGTGTACAATTTAATGTTCTTTTTAGTATATTCACAGAGTTGTGCAACCAGCACTACAATTAATTTTAGGACATTTTCATCACCCCCGAAAGAAGCCTTGTACCCATCAGAACTCATTCTTCATTTCCTCCTACCTCACCTCCCTGCTAGGCAACCTCTAATCTACTTTCTGTCTCTAATGGATTTTCCTATTCTGGACATTTCATATAAACAGAACCCAACAATATGAGGTATTTTGTGACAGGCTTCTTTCACTTGGAATACTGTTTTTAAGGTTTATCCATGGGGTGGCATGTATTGTACTTCGTTTCTTTTTATTGCTGAATAATACTCCACTCTATGGATATATCACACTTTATTTTTCCATCCACCAGTTGATGGGCATTTGGGTTATTTCCACTTTTTGACTATCATGAATAATGCTGCTGTGAACATCTGACTATAATTTTTTATGTGGACATATGTTTTCATTTCTTTTGGTATATACCTAGGGGTGGTACATAACCAATGGCTTGTAATATGGTAACTCTATGTTTAATCTTTTGAGAAATTACCAAATTGTTTTTCCATATTGGCTGCCCATTTACATTCTTACCAGCAGTGTATGAGGATCCCAACTTCTCCATGGGTAACTCACTTTGATGTCTACAGTCACTCCTCCTAATTCACCAAATCATTGCTTCTCCTAAATGCTAGACTCTGTGCTCTACTGTGTCTTTCTGATGGATGCATGTGAGCATAGCCATAACAGATGAGATATGAGCCCTGATTTACTACTGTTGTATGCATTGCCAAAGCACACCAGATATACCAGCCCTCCGTCAAGCACACGACTAAAGCTATCCCAAGAACACTCTGTACACTGAGTTTTATCAACACTAAAATGAGGGAGCCTGGTCCAGAATGAACTAGGCTACTTCCACACTTGTTTGTGGAACTGATTGTTTCCATTTGAAACCTATTTGGTGGCACCTCCAGCTCCATGAGCAAGCTAGGTATGTAAGGAGGAGGCACAGATACTATTTTAGATCAACCTAATGTATCTTTAAAATACAAACCTTGAAACTGTTTAAACAATAGCCACTTGAGAAATAAATCAGTCTAGTAAGGGAAGATGATCCTATAGGTTGTTTAGATTCTTGAATAAGTACCCTCCTACATTCTCAGAAGAGACTCCAGTCTTTCACTGCTGGAGTAATTTTAGACACACTATTACTCTTTCCTAAAATTATCATATGGCACATATTTTAAAATTTGAATGAACTGTAATTTACTGGGTTATGTGAATGTTGCAAATTGTTTTGCTGTTTCCAAAACAACCTTGAATAGGCTATATAAGGGAAACACTAATGAAGGTTAATTATATTTAATTAACTGAATTGTTCACTTTTTCATATTTTTTCTGCATACTATAGGCACACGATCTCAGTGAAAAATTAGCATATATACCAACCCTCACTGTTGAAATACACTATTTTACAGTGAGGTTTTAGGGGGTTAATGCCACAAGAACAATAATAATGATGATAATAACAATAACATCCCTACATGCATAGAATGTGCCAGGAAATACACTAATTGTTTTACATATAACGTAAATTAATCTTCACAGCAACCCACTAAAGTGGGTGTCATTAATCTCTCCAATTTACAGATGAGAACATTGATCTTGGGAAGTTAAATTACTTACTCATCTTTTGTTATGCAGCAAGTGATGCTAGCCAAGACTAGAACCCAGGTTTGCCTGATTCCAGTGTAACCTCCAGGCCATGCTGCATCTAACAAAAAGGGCTTTAACCACTAAAAAAAGAGACAGTTCTGTAATATATTTTCTATAGCTGCAATTCTCGGCATCTTTACTCCCCATTGAAAAGCTCATTATTTCAATGGATCACTGGCAACAAAACACTGTGTGGATTAACAAAATATTATATCTCTTACACGTATTAACTATTTCTTTAAATATGTGCAGTATTTATTGTTTAATAAAATATAAATTCATTACTGTTAAATTATACTAACCTTACTATTACTTTGTAATATTTCAATCAACAGATAATGAAAATACAACTATCAATATGTTAGGATCTAGAAAATTACATTATATTGGAAAGGGAGCTTCATATATGAAAATGCTAATACCTATAAGAGCTAGAGAGTTTTCATAGCCTTAATGAATGAAATGTACTTCTAAGCATAGAGAAAGCAGTTACATATGCCCATTAACTGTAAAATGTTATGGAAAAACTATAAAATACAGCACGTGCCTGAAAATTACTTACTTAGTTGTTTCCATTTTGTAAATATGGGATCTAAAATACTAAAAAGACTAATTTTCTTGGTGTTAACAGAAATAAGGAATCATTGTCATAACAAACAACTGTATCTTGACTATTCACTCAGAGTTCAGCTCCTGGAACATACTAGGAATTTAACCAATATCTTAAAATAAATGTGCAATTTGTGACCTGTATTCTGTGCTACCCTCCAGAGACCTTTTTACTTATTTTCCTAAAACTAAAATGTCTTTCTGGTTTGCTAAATTTAGAGCAGCAATCTTAGCATTGTCCTTAATTAAAATTCAATAAAACCCCTCAATTTAAAAGTTATCATGGTCAAAACTGTGGGTGAGCTACAGAAACCAGAGATAAAGGCAGTTAAAATGGATTTAGCCACCTGTGAGGTGTAATCATCATGCTGAAATGCACGGCCCCGAGTGTTTTCACTGCTATTATAAAATGAAACACACACAAAAAAGTAAAGGAAGCATTCAGATGTGACAATTAATAAATAATTATCACAAAATTAGCAGTAAATAAGGAATCGCTTATTAATCCAGTGTTACCTAATACTCAAAAACAGATTCAAAATCATGTCTTAGAAAACCCATGAGTTTATCAATCATACACATATAAAAATGCTACTCATCATCTAGATCACATATTCTTGATATTAGAAGTGAAAGATCTAGAGAACTTACTGGGACCAAAGAGGGCCTGTATCTGAATCATTCAAAGGTATGTCACATCGCATATAAAATTTATATAGAGGTAAAACAGGTAATTCTGCATTTTACTATAAGAATCACCATCTGCATAATTATTATTACATAAATTTAATCCACTAATATTCACTCAGTAATATAATTTTGTGCTGGATATACTCATATTCTAAAAGATTATACTTAGCTTTAAATAATATTTATTGATTAACAAATATTTATTGAGTATATATGGTGTACTGCTATAAAGTGAATGGTTTATTTATTTATTTATTTTTGGCTGCATTGGGTCTCTGTTGCTGCACGCGGGCTTTTCTCTAGCTGCGGTGAGTGGGGGCTACTCTTCCTTGTGGTGCGCAGGCTTCAGTAGTTGTGGCTTGCGGCTCTAGAGCACAGGCTCAGTAGTTGTGACGCACGGGCTTTGTTGCTCCGTGGCATGTGGGATCTTCCCGGACCGGGGCTCGAACCCGTTTCCCCTGCATTGGCAGGCGGATTCTTAACCGCTGCACCACCAGGAAGCCCAATGTGAACAGTGTTTTGAAAGACACTGTCTTAGAAACCAATATCCGAAATCTTATATCTCTGCACCCAGCTAGCTCTGGATATTCAAAACCTACATTCTTTATTACAATTTGGTTTTCTCACATGTAAACTAAATTAATTTCACCCATCTCATAAGGTTATTTGGAAAATTAAATTAAATGAGAAATTTAAGTTAAAATATTTTGTAAACTGTGAAATAAATCACAAAATTGGCCAAATCAGTAGCTTGGCATCTATATGAAAGACAACATTGCCTAATTTTTTTTTTTTTACTTTTTTCTTTTTCTTTTATTTTGTATCTATATGAGAAAATGATGTTCACAAAACTTATTGTGGTAATCATTACACAACGTATGTAAGTCAAATCATTACGCTGTACACCTTAAACTTATGCAGTGCTCTATGTCAATTATATCTCAACAAAGCTGGAAAGACAAAAATAAAGATAAAAGGATTGTACATTCTAAAAAAAAAGAGACCATATTGAAAACATTCACTTTAGCAACTTCTGATAGACAGGAAAACCTGATTTTAATTTACTACTGACTTTTACCAAATTTTTAAGCTTTAGTTTATGAGACAGGTCACAACTCTTTTCCCCAGTTACTAACACCCTGATTGTTTCAAATTCTGCCTAATTTTTAAAGCATTTTTCAAACATCCATTTTGGCAACAGAAACCCAAATGTATTTTAATAAGACAAAATGGGTACTATTTATAAAAATTATTAACAAAATTTATAGTCTCAATTCATATATGGAGAGTGGCTTTGAATCAGTTAACTCAAGCCAAAATTCCTCAGTCCTAATATTAGTACCTACTAGTACAAATATCTTGTATGACCACAGTGGTATGGATATTTTCTTAACTTTTTCAATTTTCTTTTGTCTACACGATATCAAAATGATCAGTTTCTCTTATTACACAAAACTAAGAATAATAAATTAATTTCCCTTCTAGCAATTAATGACATAATTTTTATAAGATTCTATACTCCTAGATTACTAAACAGAGTTGTGAAATCCTCTCCAAGGCTCTCATCAGTTTCTTATTTTCTATGAAAAAATAAACTTTTCTGTAGAATTACTGAGATACAACTAAGCTGATGCCACCTTTGGAACAGTTAAAACGTAGAATTTCCAAGTGACTTTCCAGATAACGGCTTTCTAAAAAGGAGGTTTAGATGACCAAGAACCATGGGCAAATGACAGTGTTTATAAAGAAAGAACAAACAACTAGAATCATCTGGAAAACTGCTGTGAATGCATTTAAGATACACAAGCGTTAAACTTTTAAGCATATTTATTAAGTCACTCAACAGATATTTGAGGGGTTTTATACATCAAGCAATGAGCAGTAGGAATATAAAGGTAAATCTTACCCAGACCATGCACATAAGGATTATGCACTGAATAATGGAGCTGAGAAAGACACATCAGATATAGAAGCAGATAAAAATACAGATTCAAATATAGCTGTGTATGAGAACTACACTATAAGATAGAAATTGGTGTGACACAAAATATATACAAATATAAAAATTTCAGAAGTGGTAACTTAGTAGAAGGATTAGAGAAAACATCTTATAATACAGGGTCTTGGAAGAGCGTGTTGCCACTGAACATAACAACAGTAGGGAAGGCAGGTTTGTTAGACCTAGAACCATGAAAGCAAAGACACAGCATGGGAAATTATGAATTGAGTTCAGATAGTAGTGAGGCCACTTGACTAGAGTAAGAGAGCCTAAAAGTAACCATTTGGAGATAAGTTTATAAATAAGGTACAGTCATATTATAAGAGGGCATTGAGTATCAAGGATACTTAGGATATTTGGCTAATATCTGGTAAAATTTTTGAAACTTTGGAGACTTTTTAATACTAATATAGTACATGTGATATATTACATTGTAGAAGAAGTTTTATAGGAATATTAAGTTGGCAAACATTCATAAAAGGAATTTAAATGAGGAAAAGCTAAAGAAGGGAGGAACGGGAACTACTGTAGCAGCAAGATGCAATGTAACTGGCAAAGTGGGAAGTTAAGGAGGCCTGCACTTAGCTACAAGAATGAGAGAGAGAAAGAATGTTGTAAAGACATTTTAGAGAGACGATTGGCAAGCAGTTGTAACCATTTGGATTTAGAGTTAGAAATTCTACTTTTTTTTACCCTTTGGCAAGTATTATCTGGCATTTATCCTGTAAATTTCCATATCTGCTAGAGCTATTGGGGTAGAAGTAGAAGGAAGGAAGGAAGGATTGTGATTTACCTATTCTCCATCTTTCTGAGCAGTATTTGACAAGGTGAACAATTCTATAATATCAAGTGCTCACCCTCCATTTAATTTTTCATCTATAAACAGACTACAACCTATATTCTCCCCCACTTTAACCTTGATTTAAAAACATCCCTGCTTATGTGCTGATGCTCTAGAACCCCCAGGAAATAGAGGTGGGGTTCCCATAAACTGAGGTTAAAACAACAGCAGTTTGCAATGGCACCAACAAGGATTTAAATGACAAATGTTTTGAAGTGTATTACATCAAGACATGCTTACATCCTAAGCTGAGTAATGAGCTGAAGACAATGAAAGGCTAAACAAACAGAAGTCATCAAATCAATGAGATGAAAATAAAAATATGAAACCCCACAAAAGTCAATAAATTTGGATAAGTTTCAAAAGAACTCCATTCCATCAGCGCCTCTGTGCCCTAAATGTGTACTACCTGCCATGTTTTCTCCAATTCGCATTTTAAAACTCTTGGTTTCTCTTAATACTTGGTCTAATTCCTTTACGTGCTCTAACTTTCTACCACTTACTTCCTTCTCTGAACTTAACTCCTTAGCCTGGGATTGAGCTATCATTTTCACATTTACACTTATTCCTCTTTCCCTATTATATTCCCTTTTGAATGACTCATTCCAGATAGTACTACAAACACCTGAACACAAACAGCATCAGCGGCTTTAACCAGTGATGTAAGGGATCAAGGTGCCAAATGCATGGTCAGTATCTCCTCAGGACTAACAGTTTTGATGTCTTCCAGTCTCCTGTGTTCTTTCAGGTCTTAATGTCAAAGGATTTTCTTTATTTTTTCCCTTGGGTAATATTTCAAGTTTATGATGTTTAAAGCTAGCCATGGATTCAGAAAAACCTAGCAAAGTCTGAAAGACATACAGGCACTCCAGCATGATAGGGAAAATTAGTCATCCAAATTGAAAGATGAAAAATAGATCTAAAAAAAATAAGGGGGATAGGGAGCATGGAGTGGGGGCAAAGGATAGGGGTGGGTGTGGTAGACAGGAGAGAATAGTATTTTATCAAATCTTTCCCAACAGTGCATCTTGTTTGGATCATGCAATTTGAGCAGAATTTGGGGGTCAGTTTTTGTTCTTCTCTCCCATTTTTAGAATTGGTTTGCCCAACATTATGACACACATGTTCCCAGTTACCATAATAGACTACATATGTAACATTAACTACATCGTTTCAGAGCTCCATTTGCAGATTCTACATTTTATTCGTCTCATACTCCTCCCCCACCCCAAAGGAGACAGGCTGTTAATCCCCTCCTCTGTGGGAAGCTTATGGCTAGCAAAATGTGAAAAAAAGAAGTCTTTGTATTCCAGTTGCCATGTTAGCTGTGATACGCACACATATACATTTCACCTCCAGTGTTGGTCTTCATTAATTCATTTTGGAATTCATAATGCAGCATTTCAGCATCGTCTTAGGGAAGCTCAGAGCAGATTTTTCTAGATGTGCAATATACTCACTTTACAGTGAAGTTTTCAGCTAACATGAATAGGGGCATCTAAATTCATACTCTTTAGGCTGAATCTTAAATTTTGGTAAGCCCTGCTTGGAAACCCAGGCTCAGGATTCATCACAGAGAATGTGTCTCATAGCACTGAGGGGAACAATGAAAAGAGATTGGCTTTTTCCCACTATGTATCTGATGTGAAATCTAAGTATAACGAGAAAAGAGGAAAGTACTAAATCACTTGAATAAACAGAAGAAGGGACTCTGTCATTGACAAACACAATATTTTAATTTCATATCAATACTTTCCAGCCATGTTAAACTTAAGTATATCTTACTTGGTAAGAGTGGAGAGTTAGTAAAAAACAACTGCTTGTTTCTGTGTAAAAAACGTAGTTAAAAAGACACACATCAGGAAAAGGGAATATAAAAGCAAAATGATTACCAGAAGTTTTGACTCTCACATTAAAATATCAGCACTTTGAATTTTAGCACTTTAGAAGGAGATTTAATTCACAAAATAAGCTTTATTGTTAGTTCTCGTAGAGCTCTGTTCCAGGAAAAAAATGCTTCATTTATGACTTCTAAGAAAATGTATATAAAGATGGGAAGAGTGTTAAAAAAATTTATTCAAAATAGATTTGTTTCTCCAACTACAGGAAAACTAGCTGAACACTTCAATAGGATTAATGTGTTCATGTGACAATAATTTTTTCAAATGTAATAAGGGCAGTTTTCTAAGAAAAAACTTTTTCATGAGACAATATATGTGTTTTTTCTCCAAAAACTTACAAAAGGATCATCAATTATTTTCATTCACCTTTAATCTTTTCCTGCATGTTCACCTTTGGAAATTCTTTCAATGGACAAAAATGACAGTTTTCTTTTCAAGTAAAATTTTTATAATTTCTAAGTTAAAAAATACTCTATTTATATGCAATCACATTTGATATAACAAACTAAGAAATCTTCTACTCTTTCTCTACCTACTTTTGCTTATTTCTTAGAGGACTCAACAATAAAATCATTATATTAAGCAGTATGATTTCCGAGAACTGAACAATCAAAAGTAATTTTTTTCTTATTCTAAAGTTGCAAATGTCACAACAGACATATAAAGAATACTTTTCTATTTAAAAGTGACAATAAATAATATATAAAAACACTGAGAACAGCCTTTGAAAATCTTAAACATGAGCAAAATTAAATAGTAACTTTCCAAAGGAAAATAAAAACTAGAAAACGTTGATTGTAAAATACCAAATTAAAAATAGTAGCAAGAGTACTGAAAAATTATTTGCAGTTTTACTGCATTATTTTTATTTCAGGATTTGTTTAATTTTCATGCAAACAAGAGAAGTGATATAATTATATGCACAAGTCACATAGGTCAGTTTTCCTCTCTAAATGTGTGTAGTACCTCAATTAATAGTAACTGACCAATTCAATGTGCATCAAGAAACTCCTATATTAAAGATCATATTACACTTTTTCTTTTGAAATGCTGCTTGGAGATTGACAGAATCCCATACTCTACTGTACATACCTTAGATCTATCACTCTCATCTATCACTCTGCATTTCATATGAAATTGATTGTGACACATTACATTTGAATAAAACAGTGGTAGAACATGCAAACTCATTTACACTTCAATATTAATTGTTACACTTTTTATGCACTAAATAAATGTACATAATTGTTAAAATGCATGGGAATTAAGTCAAAGCAGTCAAATATGCATTGTTAGAAAAGAAGTATTTCCCTATCTTTTGCATAGCTATATATGAAATGTATAGTAGGAGATATATTATATAGTCATAGAAAAATGATATATATCTGTATGTAAAATTATTTAAGCAAATATTCTCCCTAATCTAGTAAAGCAGAATAAACTGTCATTGGGTTTAGAGTTCAGAAAACAGGATTTGTCTTTATTCTAAAATTGAAAGAAATTATTTCCTACATAGAGACCATTAAGAGAGAAGGTCAGAACTTTTGCAATTTGCAGCCCCAAATCTTAGGCAGCGAGATTTCCTTCAGGGTCAGTGACCTCTAACTACTGAAAAACCTATGAGAGGGGGTGAAGAAGGCCAAGACTGCAGCTAATCAATTGACTTTCAATAGAATCTCCTTTAGAAAGAGCTATGCCACTACAGACATTTTACCATTTTTCTGGTCAAAATCATGTGTCCCCAAAGAATGTTGTTAAAAAAAAGTTGGGGGAAGGGAATCAGCTGGCCACCAATTTTTCTAATTCTATCAAATCACAGCAGAAAATCATGTCTTGTGATTTAAACAATTAGGTTGCTATTAGCATAAAAGTGGTTTTGAATAGAAATTTGAAAATCCCTTAGAAACATACTACATACTACAACATTTATACAACAGTGATAATTTTTTTAGGTAGCAGTAGCATTTGAGCCAAACAACTAAAGAATAGAAAAAAATTGTGAGCTAATACTCCTTAAAGGAAAGTGCTTTGTGTGTGCACACAGGTGTTGAATACCTTAATTTAAGGGTAAATATTAATACCTCACTCAGCTTGAGGTCAAAGGACTTCAATCCACGAGAATATTTTTGTTGGAAGTAAGTGAAACTGTCCCCAGACCTTACCAATGACCGTGAACAAATACAGACCATTCGTTTTAATCTTAGACAAAACTTCTGGATCCTCATTTAGAGGAGCCCACTCACTTTCCCACAATTCTAGAACATGTTTCTAAACCTGGGCACTATTGACATTTTGATCCAGGTAATTCTTTGTTCTAAAAGTCTGTCCTGTACATTGTAAGAGGTTTAGTAACCTGACCTCTACCCACTAGATGCCAGTAGCATCCCCCTCCAAATTGTAATAATCAAAAATGTCACTGTATGGCACCAAACGTCCCCTGGGGGTAAAATTGTCCCCATTGAGACATGCTGTTCTACAGGGAGTGGAATAACCTTTGTTAAAGACAGGCTCACTGAAGAAAGCAAGGAGTAACAGCTGACAGCTCTGCAGGGAAGGAAAAGACTGAGAAATGAGACAAAATGATTACAACTCTGCAATAACAATCTGGGGTCACTTATGTAGGAACTTCGATCACTACAGTAAGTATGACCAACACTACAATAAATATGAATAGCAATTATTTCATTCTGCATTAACACAGAGGTGCCCTAGAGTGAGAGCATCCCTAAGTTATTGCTGAATAATCTAAATTATGTTCACTGTAGTGATTCTGAATCATTAAGGAATTATTAGAGTTTCTTTAGTGTACCCCATTAAAGAAAATAAAGAAGATATAGCACATTTGAGGAAGATTTCCATCAAAAAATTGAACTTTCCTAAATTTAGGCCAATTGATGTTTATTGGGGGAAAATGCTTTTGTGTTGATAAGTATCCTAGATTTTCCAAGACAATGTTGATTTGGAATTTGGTTTTGTAGCTGTTCCGTAATGCTGGTTCAGAAAAGAGACACCACCCATAAAGGGAACACCTTATCCCTTGGCAAAATCCTACTAGATTATAATGTGTGCCTAGTTTGGCTCACAGGTATTACCAAAGACGAATGCTGCCAGCTCTTGCCTGATCAGGAATGTCTGCGAGAATGCTAGAGAGAGGTGTGTGTTTAGGCAAGACTTAGCCAGTTTCCAAAGCCCAGGTCAAAGAAATCTGTATTAGTCTGGGTTCTCCAGGGAAACAGAACCAACAGCATATACATATATAGGTATATAAAGATAGGGAAAGAGATTTACTATAAGGAATTGGCTCACATGATAATGGAGGCTGAGAAATCTTAAAATATGCAGTCAAAGGCCCTAGAGACAAAGGAGAGCTGATGATGTAAGTTCCAGTCTAAGTCCAAGTCCAAAGGCAGGAGAGGACCCATGTCCCAGCTCTAAGATAGGGAGAAAGAGGGTTAGTTCTTTCTTACACAGTCTTTTGCTCTATTCAGGCCTTTGCCACTTTGGATGAGGCTTACCCAGGTTGGGGAGGGCAATCCGCTTCACCCAGTCTACAAATTCAAATGTTAATCTCATCCAGAAACTTCCTCACAGACACACCCAGCATAACGTTTAACCAGACACCCTGTGGCCCAGTCAGGTTGAAACATAACATTAACCATCACGAAACTTGATGTAGAGAGAGCCTGCAAAACAAGGCTGGTACAAAGTAGGAGCAAGAACAGCAGAGAGAGACAAAGGAGCCCACCACCCCAAGCAAAACAATGTGGCAAGAGTCACAGACCAAATGGGTTTGTGTAGATCAAAGACTTATTTTGCAAGAAATTTTAGAACTTTGACTTACCCTTTAGAGTAAACAAATAACTGAGCAAGCCCAATTCTAAAGTTTGACTGGCAGTCTGAAACAGGAGAATGGAAGTAAGAAAAGAACTAGGACAGGTATCAATCAACCTTTCCATCATGATGTTCTATAGACCTCACCTCTCCCTGGGGCCATGAGGAGAGGGTTGGGTAAAGGGATTCCAGACAGAGCTGCCAAAGGGATTGGAAAGAAGTCAGTGATAATGTTCTCTGTCCATTTGTGTTTTAGATGTTAAAATAAATCAGTAAATATTCATAGAGACAGACTTCAGTTTAGAACCCAGCTCAGTCACTCACTGGTTGTGTAATTGTGGGCAAGTTAGTTAACTTCTCTGATCCTTAGTTCTCATATAGTAAATATACAAACTAAGTAAAATCCTGATGATATGAACATTCACATCTGATCACACTGCCAGTGACTGGCTGCCAGTGTTCACCAAGTCTCTGTTCTCAAACGAAGGTGAGCCAGACAGGCTTGGGATTTCATCAGTGATTGCTTGTGGTCATTTGGGACTATCTTGGGTCAGTGTGTTGTCACTTGTGCACAGTACAGGTCTCTCTTAAGTTTTGTGCTTTTCATCACAGAACAGACCACCTGAAAAGTACTGCTGTTCATTAACTTTGCAGTAATGCAAACCTGTCATTTCTGTGACTAAATTTTCTGAATACCCCTTTGGTGTTATGGTGAGGTTTTACAGTATCTACCTAATAGGGCAAGGCAAAGCAGGTCTAGGTTCTGTGGGGCCTTAAGTTAATACAATTTTGGAAGCCTTTTTCAAGAAAAAAGTATACAAAATTATTAATATTATGTATGAAAGATAATGTTTACTTAGAATGTAAAAGAGAATTATACATTTTTAAATGATAAATTTAAAGACAGGGCTTTGGAAGGAGCTGTTGTAAGTGAATAGCTCAGAAAATGTAAACTTTATTAGCTTCTGGGGTTGGATGAGGATTGAAGAAGATTATGCATAGGACTACTTAATGCCTGATAATAAGAACCTACCTTCGGCATATGTTAGCATTTTTATCATCGTTATCAAAGTGGTCAATAATAGTGATTATCTACCATGTTCCAAGTCACATGGCACTTGAGGACATCAGAGGTTTGGAGAAAGGCCGTGATGATGGATCAAAGCCTTCTTACCTCCTCTTCTTTCTCCTCTTTCTAAGAACCCTGACCACTGCAGCCCAGCACAGAGTAGGAAAAGATGTCATATGCAGAAGTATCAAGTAAGGAAAGGGACCCCAGACCTACTGGCCTGATTAGCAGAGTCAACCTTGGAAAGTCAGATGTCAGAGCTATATTGTCTTCTGGTGCTATAAAAATGAAAAATTGATGGGCTTCCCTGGTGGCGCAGTGGTTGAGAGTCCGCCTGCCGATGCGGGCGGCACGGGTTCGTGCCCCGGTCCGGGAGGATCCCGCATGCCGCGGAGCGCCTGGGCCCGTGGGCCATGGCAGCTGAGCCAGCGTATCCGGAGCCTATGCTCCACAACGGGAGAGGCCACAGCAGTGAGAGGCCCGTGTACCGCCAAAAAAAAAAAAAAAAAAGAAAGAAAAATTGAATATAGAACCATTTTGTAGTAATAATCACAAATATAATTACAATGCACTGTAATCAGCAAAATACATATATAACCAAATAGTTACGGAAGTACAAACAAAATAAAAGCAGGTCATTAATTTTGTCCAGCAACATTAGAGAAGGCTCATAAAGGAAGAGACATTTGAGTAAAACTCTAGACGGGGTGGGGGGGGGAATGATGTGCAAAGGAAGATGAGTAGAACAAGTGTCGACCAAGTGAGACAAGCAGGTAGTAACGTGGACTTACATAGGATGACAGGAGATGAACCTGCAGAGGTAGTTTGGGATGGAATTGCCTGCCATGGTAAAGTATTTGGCCTGAGGGAAATGGGGAGCTAATTAACCTGATTTTTTTTTTTTTAATGAGCTTTATAATAACGGCCTTGGAGAAGCTGTGCAGGGGTCACTTCTAGAGGGGTAAAAGCTACTGCCAGGGAAAGTGCCCTTGTGTAAGGGTGTACAGGCCGTGCACTGCACAACTCCATGGGCATGTCATTCACATAGACTATAGTAAGAACAACACTCCTTCGAATTTTATACGTCATGAAAGGACAGTGATCCAATGAGGGATCATGAAGAACTGAACCAAGCAGATGCAAAGAGGATGAAAACCAGATACCAGCACCAAGAAATACTTCCGAGAGGAAATTAGCAAGTATGGGAGACCATACTTCTCTTCAGTTTCTCAGATAGTTGTTGATGCTTTTAGGAAACTTGGGGGCAAACTTGAAAATACAAGCCAATTCAATCTTAAAAGCATTTTGGGAAGGAATCATTTCTTCTTAGGACTTCATATGATTCCTATGATTGACCAACCCATCATTAATGATAAATAAATGTTCAGAATGAAACACTGCAGCAAATGAGAAGCTGGAAAGTCAGGGTGTTTCACATGGACTACTCAGGACACTTAGGAGCACTTTCCCGCCCAGGCACATCTTGTTTGGAAAAACAAAATAAACAGACGAACAAAAACATCATTTGTTTCCATTTACAGAGAGTTCAGCAAAATTGCATTTGTCTTACTTTTCTCACCAGTTTCATTTACTATGGATTTATGGAATTCATGGTCACATTACCTTTAGGGCGCAAAGTAAATCCACGAGTATAACAGAATGCCAAAACAGGAGAGGAAAGCGTCAAGTGCCTGTAAATACTAACTATGCACAAAAGTCATTCCGCCCATTCAGTTAAAACCAGAATCTTCACCTCGTCTTAATCTATTTCTAGTCACCATTTACCTGAACTAAACTTTAATAATATGTCATTGACTTGAGGTTTTTCTGTCATTTATAACAGAAAGGAATTCTCTTGTCTTCAGCTACATCACCCAGACTCAAAATAAGACTAATCTGTTTATTCATAAACCCCAGTAAGTTCATGGTTCTTAGTCTGCCATTTCTTCATTATCAGACAATGATCAACAACCAGAAAAGAGAGTCAACTAGTTGAAAACACTGGTCTTTTTACCTTTATTTTCCTACCATCACAATGGCTCTCTGATATTTAAAAGACCTAATAGATTTTGCTGTTTATATTGTAATCTCCTGGGAGCTCTTTAGAAAGGCAGAATCTCAGCCTCCACCCTAAACCTACTCAATCAGAATCTATATTTTCACAAGAACTGAGATGACTCTTGTGTAAGGTAGAGTTTGAGAAGCACTGCTCTAATCCGCTTCATGGGAGATGAAGGTACCAGGCTAATTAGCTGCTTTATCAAAACCACCTTAAACACACACGCATTACTAATAAACCAAATGAGGTACATGAGTTTTCCAAACAGAAATAATTTGGCTAGTGGACAGTTCAAATAAAAGGATGAGAAGACGAGACAGTTAGAAAAGGAAAAAGACCACCAAGAACATGGGAAAATACAGGCTCCAATTAGAAGCACTGACGTTTCCAAGTTTTGAGGCTGATTCCAATAATTCAACTCTTAAAGACTGCCCACAAAATACAGAGAATTTGGTCCTTTCCCCTTATTTGCATGAGTAAATGCCTTCCAACGAGGGCAATATTCACTTCATATCATATTTTAAGATGATTATAGCCAATCTCAGGTGGTTAAAGTTGTTTAGCCTTTAGCCTTGTACCTTATACCCCACCTGAGGCATGCTGAGCTCCTTGGAAATGGGCTGCCTGTTGTGCTGTACTGCTTAATTATTATGTTAACATACTAAAGCTTCCTTTGAATTAGCTCTTCTCTGTGAGTGTGTTTATTCTATAGAAAAGCCCTTCAGTGATTTGCAATGAAGGTAATTTTTCTTGTCAGCTTACTTCAAAAATCCAATAAGTATAAATCCAATGCAATTTGAGTTTTGCCAACATTTTGCTCCCATTTCATTCTGTTTCCTTCACATCCTTTTTCTTTTTTTCTCTTGAAACCCCAAGTGCAAAGCTTCATTTTCTGAATGCAAAGCAGGCTGCAACCTCTCCCAGAATACAGTGTTGCTCTGTGGCTCTGGCTCCCATGACGCTGGGCACCTCTGCCTACGGTGGGCAGAGTCCAGCCGGCCTAGTAAGACTGCATCAGAGCACGCTGAACTTTGGCCCACTTGGCAAGATTCACACATTGACTCACTGAAAACTGACGGACGTTCCTATCCATAGGCATAAAGCAAACGAATAAAAGCTTTTTTGGAACAGTGCACATACAAAACTGCCATGCCCAAATTCACGGTCATCTTTATACCTGTTGCCTAAATCTAAACCTGTAGGGTGCTGGCAAGAAATTCTTAGTCCACAGCAGCAAAAAAAGCATGGAATATTCTGTGGCATTCCAAGTCAAAACTCACTTCTCTGGCGAGCACCCTTACAAGTAGTAAGTCCTGTTTCGAATTACTTCAGCCTCACCCCACAGTGTGCTCTCTTTAAAATTTTAGCATATGGTAAGGACTGAAGTTAAAGAATAAATATTGATTTTATTTGAGTTGCATGCATGCCCTCACGATTTTTTATTATTTAAGATTCAGGGGAAGAACTGCTACCCCCACAGGCTGTAAGTTTAGCCAGAGCAGAAATCAGATTTTATTCATCCTTGTAGCCCCTTCCCGCTAGTACTTGGACTAAAGATTGGTACCTGGTTGTGCTCAAAGAAGCTGCTAAATTGCAAAGCTACTCTCAAATGTGCATCAAGATGCTCAAATTTCTGTTTAGCTATACGTGACAGAACAACAGTAAGGAAAAAGAAAAGTAAAATCAAAGACCTCTCTACTCCACTACCAAATGCAGGCTACGGAATGGATGAGGTATTCCAATTTATTCGTCTATACCTGCCATCCAAAATAAACCATCCGAATTCTTCTTTCCTGACACTGTAAAACATTTCCAGACATTCCTCTCTGTCAAGTATCTTCTAAATGAACTATAATCTTTTTAAGATGATTTATTTGTAGTTTTTTTTCAATATTTTATCTCATTTTCCTTTTCTCAGTGTTACAGACCCAGCCCAGTGCCTCACCTACATGGGACAGTTCTTTAGATGCACAGTGTCATTTTTATGACTAAGGACTACTGTCAAGTTAAACAAAATGACTTTGGTAATATACAAGATCTTGGAGGAGAAAGTAGAAGACAAATGAGCATAGCTACAGAACCACAGCATAACCTCATTTTAATCACAAGTATCCACCCCTCAGTGTGTAGAGCTGATAGGCTGGGGAGCAGACTCAGAATAGGTCAGTTCCAACCAAGTACAAATCAAGTGGTGGCAGCTAGAGATACGGTGGTGAAGTTTGGTGGTTACAAACACTGCCTTTGAACTCAGACAAGCCTGTGGTCCCTGGGTTATCTTGTGTGGCATTTGAGAAAAAAACACAAGGGGAGATTAAGAACAAGGCCCCCAGGAGGGTTATTTCAACGAAGCAATGAAAGAGGTAGCCAGCACCAGGGAACGTCAACCATGGGATTCATCATCAACCTTGACCTTCCATCTTCAGGTTTAAAGCCTCCATTAACTATTTTTTATTCTTATTTCAATGCAGTTGAAAAATAATCGAATGCCACTTTGTGCTAAGCATTAAGGTCTCTGAGCTCTGCTGGGGAGTCATGTAAGCTTTAATAAAATTACTGCAAAGCAATGCAAAACTTGACAGAGAAGTTATGGATAAAGTGTGTAACACATGAAGATGCAGTAAATTTGACTTTGAAGGAAGGTCATACTCGAGGTGGGCATTCAAGCAGAGGAGGAGTTTGCCAAGCAGACAAGGAGGGAAAAGCATTCAAAGTGGAAGAACTAAAGGCAGAGCCTGAGAAAAGTTGACACATTCCAGAATTGTTAAATGTCCTGGTATACTCAGAGCAGAGAAAGAATGGAGACAAGACAAAAAATATAGGGGTGGAGGTGAAGGCCCTTGCAGGAAAGGTAAAGGAATTTCAAAATTTTTTAGGGTGATGACAGCTGTTTAAGTAAAAAGTTGATAAGCCCATATCTATGTGTTAGCTTTTTGGTTTTTCTCCCAAAACCATTCAATTTAATCGTGGTGTCAAGTCCTACCTTCCCTCTGCAATGTCCTTAATACTGGATGTCTTTTTTTCTACTGCTAATGCTGGCACCAGTTCAGGTCTAGCATCTCTGGATGTCTAGCATAACCTTCTACCATATCACCTGACCTCCCATCTCTCTTCCTTGAGTCCAGTCTTTGCTCGGGTGCCAGGCAAAGCTCAAACTTCAATGACTCCCCAGTCCTTAAACTGCAACATTTTTGATAGTCGTGACAGCTTTACTGACATACTTACCCAAATAAACAAACAAATAAACACATATATTTGGAAAGAGCTTCCAATCATGTGCTGCCCATGAAGGATACTAAGTGGGAAAGGAAGCTGCCTGCGGCTAAGGCCAGAAGCCCATAATCCTACCAGAGGAATCTGGAATTCCTAATGGGCCTTAGAAAACATGAACTTCTCACCAGATAATCTAACTCTTCTCCAAAAGGCCTCAGCTGTCTTCTTTGGACCTATGTCCCTTTTATTTATCCATCCGGACCATGTTCTGTAACCAAAGACACCCATAATTTCTCAGCATTTTTATACACTGCCCTCAACATAAGGAATGCTTGCATCTTGTACTCTTTCTCTTCCTATAAAATCCCTACCCATCCTTCAAGGTTTAGCTACCATACACCTATGGATGGCTTTCTTATCCACCCACCTAGATGTAACCCCCTTCCCTACACCCACATTGGAACTACTCAGAAAACTTTGCCCTTCACTCACCTTACTTACCCTATTATACATGCCCTTCACTCACCTTACTTATCCTATTATACATGTATTATAGTCATTGTTGAGTAAGTTGATGGCAGGGACTATTTTTCCCTCATTACTATATCCTCTGGAAATTTACCAATGACTTACTTGACAATAACAATTTATTAAATTCAATTATAACTTCCAATCAGGCATTGTATTAGCCATCTATTGATATGTAACAAATCACTCCTAAAAACTCAGAGGCTTAAAATCACAAACATTTACTATCTCACACAATTTCTGAGAATCGGAATTGTGGGAGCAACTTAACTGGCGGTTCTGACTCAGGGTCTCTCTTGAGGATCGTTAGCAGGATGAGAGTCATCTGAAGACATAATGAGAGCAGGAGGACATGCATCAAAGTTCACTCACATGGCTGCGGGCAAAGGCTTGCGTTTCTCACTGGCTGTTGTCTGGAGGCCTCAGTTACTTGCCACATGGGCCTCTCCATAGGGCTGCTCATTACATAGAAAATTACTTCCCCCAGAGTGATCAATCCAAGCGAGAAAAAGAGAATGAGAAAAAGACCAAGGCAGAAATTGCAATGTCTTTTATAACTTAATTTCAAAAGTCCTATACCACCACTTCCATGGTCACACAGGCCAATCCTGGTATAATGTGACAGGGGATTGCACAAAGGCATGAATACCAGGAGAGGGACTCACTGGGGGTTGTACTGGAAGCCGTCTATCATAGACACCTCCAAATTATGCAGTAGAAAATGGTCTATTCAACCACTGACTCAATGGAAGACTAATGCTATCTTGATATGCTTTATGTTTGAACAGGATCATATTTTTCAATAACTTTAAAAAAATAATTTTAATAGGAATTAATTAATGACTTGGATTATTTCATTATTTAATAAGCAAAATGTGTCAACAGATGAGTGATAAATTGTCCAGCTATCAATGTTACTGATGAGTAGGGTGTACTCCTTTTTTTAATATCTCACAAAAGAAAACATATTTTTTAAGTTAATTCCACAGTCCTTACCCTGGACTAGTGCTGTGCTTTAGAACTTTCTACACCAGTAGAAATGATTAACATATACATACTACTATACATAAAATAGATAACCAACAAGGACCTACCATATAGCACAGAGAACTATACTCAGTATTTTATAATAACCTATAAGGGAAAAGAATCTGAAAAAGAATATATATATATTCTTTTATATATATATATATAAAGCTGAATATATATACATATAAAACTGAATCACTTTGTTGTACACCTGAAACTAACACAACATTGTAAATCAACTATACTTCAATTAAAAGAAGAAATATTCTATATTTGTGCTATTCAGAAGATAGTCACTAGCCAAATGGAGCTATCAAGCACTTGAAATGTGACTGAGGAACTAAATTTTTATTTTATTTCATTTAATTAATTCAAATATAAATAGCTACATGTGGCTGGCAGCTATGATATTGGACAGTGCAGGTCTAGGCTACCATTTATTCTTTTACTTTGTTTTGACACAGACCTGAAACACAAATTTTAAAATGGTGTCTTAGGACAAATTATCAAGCTCTAGGGTCAAATTATTTGGATTCCAACTTAGGTTCTTCATTTGCAAGTGATTTGTCCTTACAAATTGTACTTCACTGCTCTTTGCCTCAGTTTCCTCAATTGGCAAAATAAAAGTACTTACCCCTATAGGATTGTGGAGTAGATTAGTGCCTGACACATAATAATTGTGATAAATGTTAGCTGTAATTACGATTACAGTCTTTAATACCATGTGACTATTTGTGAACATATTTTCTCCAATACCAGGTATTACTTAGTTTAATGTGAATAAGTGCATAAAATGAATCTTCACAATCCTATTATTATATTAAGAATAATGTAACAAGTGTAACTACTGTATTTCCTACAAAGCAACTTCAGAAGAAGGTTTTTTCTTTGAAAATAGACAAGCCATTAGCTGGAACATCTTTTTCTTTCCTTAGTTTTGCATCGAAGTTTTGTTGGGTGTTTTGGACTATTTCAGTCATAACTTTGATGATCACCATCATGAAAAAACCAGGAAAGTGGCCTTAACTAAATTTGTAAAGTTTGCAAGAGTTCATTTGAAGTTACTGTTATTTGAAAGATGAGAAAAATGTGGCCTTGTTCCCAAGGAAAGTAAATGTTTCAATCTCCTACCTGCGAATATGAAGATACTGTATTTTATTTGCACAGGATACACCATAAACCTTATCAGTTTCCTCTGGGGGAAAAAGTAAAGTGTAGTTGCTGGCATTAAGAGTAAAGCAGACTTTTCATTTAATATAGACTGAGATAAATTCAGGTTAAGTGTTGTATAAAGAAAATTGGTTACAATATTTATTATAAAAACAGCACATAGGACTATTACTTTTTTATACTTCGATCATCACACACATACACACACACACACGCACACACAAGATTTTAAACTGGGACTCAGTCAAGTACTGTAGAGACAGTTGAGTCATACATCTCCCTTTCACAATTTATTATTGATCCACTCTCACTATAGTTTATTTTCTTCCTCAGGGGAAACTAAGAACTTCTTTATCAATTTGGTCAAAGTTTTTATGACTACCCTTTCTCTGACATAATGTAACATAATATAGTTGAACACAGCCATCCATAGTATCTCACCTGTCCCTGTTCTAAATATCACTCCTCCTCATACTACGATTCAATTTAAAGAATCTTTCCAAAGATCAATCTAAATGAATAACAAGTTAGCTTTCAGGCAAACAAATGAATTTGCATTGTTTTGTAATTCATCATAAATATTTCACTTAATTACGGAGGTACATTGTTCAGAAACACAAAACATTATAAATTAATTAGCACTGTCCCTGCTGATTTTTTAGTTCTGTGGAATGTAAAAGCCAAAAGTAAAAACAGCCTGCAGAGCCCAACCAGAGCACACGTTATATCAAATGCTAGAGTCCACAAACAAACATGTCATAGTATAAATTTGTGAGATGTATTTTGAAACACCAAGATTTTGGCTTTTATCAGGTGTTACCCTATTTACTTTTAAATTCAAGGTCAAAGAAACCCTCCTCCCTGTGTTTTTTCCTTTTGCTTTATATGATCCAAACAGACAAAATCCCATATTATCTTGAAAGCGATTAAAGGAGTTACTTTTCTCTCATCCAACGTAATAAAAATTGCAATATAACTAAAATGTAACAACACATTTTCGAAGATGGGGAAGTTTATCAGCATGAAATAAATGTACTCTCAATATATAAATGTTGTCATATTAGAATCAGCACCTAATATGAAAAATGTAAATCCATTTAAAATTATCCAAAAGCAAAGGTAACACATTTTTACTTAGCTAACTGTAACTCTATAAAAAGCCATTTTTTTAGAATTATTACTTCCAAATACTTGATAATTTATAATGTTTCTAAGTGGAAGTGTAACATAGCCTCAAAGGAAATAGTAAAAGTTTATAATTCTGAGTATGAACCTAAAACAGCAAGGTGTCCATATTTTATTAAAATACAGCTTTAATATTTTGTGAAAAAAATGAATTTAAATACAACTCCTGCAGAATAAGTGATTCAAATATCAAATTAGTTTCCAAAACTTAATGCTTCAGCCCATTTAAAAATGTTAAATGCTTCATTATATAAGTATATATAGGGTTTTTTACAAATGATCTTAATAATGTATAATATCGTTATAAAATACTTGAGCTTTTTCATCGTTAGACATTAAAGTACTTGCTAGTTCTTTACTGAAATCTCTGCTAAAGCATGTTGTTTTCCTTCTTGGTGAACTAACAGCAGCCTGAAGGAATTAGTGCTGAGAAGAAAAAGTCAAGAAAACACAAAAATATTTTGTTTGACCAAGCAAAAAGCAACAAAAATGGTTTGGTTTAAATGATGCACTAATTCGTAAACTACGTCTGATTCTGCCTGATTTAAACAGCTGGGACTTTTTTTGAGGAGCTGGGGAATCATTTAAATCCCTCTATTGCAAGTATCATATCTTCAACATGCCTTTTTTGGCAATACTAGTGAATGTTTTATAGAAGAACTGTTGTAAAACAGAATGCTAGTTACATGAAAAAAATAATTAAACCATGCATGTTTTGTGTAAAATGTGTACATGCATTAGAAGTGCATGTAAGCGCAATATTCCAGCAAAACTAAGAAGGAAATTATAACCTCTGCCCTGAATTGAGGACTGAAAATAATAGCACAATACATGTATAGGAACCCTTGGTCACATTCCTTGATTGACACATTTCCACCTTCTGAAACAAGAAAGAGTTAACTGGTAGATTTCTCAACTGCAATTTCATGGTAGTTTACCCAGTTGACTGTTGGTGAGTCATCATGCTGACAGTTTCTGAGCCATTTTTCCTAGGCATACATGGAGTGAGAAGACGGAATAAATGGCTAACTCATTTAATTAACACATTCTCAGAGTTTTCTAAGTAGTCACTATATTCTGCTCTCAGAAATACCCCAAGTACATTCTCAATGTCCATATTGCCTGGCCTCTAATTCTTTATCCTGTCATGTGGTATCTTTGGGCATGTAGCTTCTGTTCTTTCAGTGGTCTATATTGGGCTGCTCCATAAAACTAAGTCATTTTGCCCTGACCTTTCTTAATTTGAGGTTGCTATTATTATTTCTGGTACCAAGTAGCTTGCCATAACATAAAAATAAAAAGTTAAATCATATGGGTGTGCGTGTCTGTGTATATGAGAAAACACTGAATAAGAAGCTAGATACATATTTATACTAATGATGAGATAATAGGTATTTTATACTATCATTGCCATAAAAATGTAAATTGTTAGTAGTAAAATTTTATACTACTCTTTAATTTCAGTATGTTTTCCATGTTTACTGAACTATAATCTAACCCAGATAACTGAAAGAGATGTTAAGTAATGATTGACAGACAAGCTAGCTAAGTAATAATCTTATTGAAAGCAAAGATAACTAGCCAATGATGGAGCTATCGTACTGACTATAAAGATTATAGATTATATTCCCCTGAGAAGGGTAAAAAATAAAAGATAGGTTATAAAATATAGATTAAATATCTAGGGGTATATATTATTTATACTATGTATGTCTGTTTGTATGTATGTGTGTATGTAAGGTACATTCAGGAGATTTTTCTCATTGCTATAAATTAGAGAAATACCCAGTGCTTAAAATGCGAGAAAGCATAGGTTGCTAGAAGCAGGGACGTATACAATAGGACACTTCATATTTCATATTATCCCCTTGTTTAGTATCTTTGAGATTTTGCCTAGCTCCTTGGTCAACATGCAATCTAGTTCAATGACAAAGTGCCACCAACTGATCCCACCAACTGAACATCATTCTGAAACCTCACTTGGATCCTCTCTGCTGCTCAGAAACCCTCCCATTCATCTCTTCTGGACTGCCAATAATAGTCACATAGTAGCTGTTACAAACCATGTTCTCCATCTTTAATCTTCAACCCTGCTTCAATTCACTTCATTCTCCTACCATGACTCCATTTCTTCCTTTACTGAGAAGAATAAGGTCTTGTGATTGATATGTATCCTTAAATTCCATTTCCTCCATCTCAAAACTATCACTATGTCATCTTTTCTCTCTGTCCTCCATGTCTCCAGTTTTACGGGGAAAAGCATAAAATATTTCTCAAAATTCAACTGTCTCATGTGCTTTTTATCCCATCTGAACCCACATCTTCTATTCATTCCATCACTCGTTCATCCAATACCTAGGTCAACAAACACTTACTGGGCACACATGCAGTACAGGAGTTTGAAGCCAGAGGTGGGTTTTCACACCTGTTTGTTCATTTTCTAGCTACACAAGCACCACCTAGAGGAGTGGGATAGGGAAGGTGGGAGGGAGACGCAAGAGGGAAGAGATATGGGGACATATGTATATGTATAGCTGATTCACTTTGTTATAAAGCAGAAACTAACACACCATTGTAAAGCAATTATACTCCAATAAAGATGTTAAAAAAAAAGTTTACAGTGTTTCTATAGTATTTAATTGCCACTTAGAGATAAAAATGATTTATTTATAATTACTACAAAAATATAAAATATATAACAAAAACTTGATATGAAAAACACGAGACCTAAATAAAGAAAACACTTAAGGTTTGCTAAAGCATATAAAAGTTTGGAATAAATTAAAAGGTAGCCCCCTTCCTGGATATTATAATAGCCAGAATATCCTGTATTCAGAACAAAATCCCAATTAGATTTGTTTTGTACCTGAAATAAAAGAAGAAGATTCTGAAATGCATCTGAAAGGACAGATAGGTGAAAAAGGAATTGGAAATCTGAAAAATGCAGGCATATGACAGAACACTTTTCCTATTAGATATTAAGAGGTATTATATAAACATCATAACTAAAAAATGCAACTATCCCCAAAATCAGCAGACAGAAAATGGAACACAATAGATAGCTCAGGAGCAAATCATAATTCACATGTAAAAGCAAACATTCAAGAAAGGTGACCTAATCTGTCAGTGGGAAAAATATTATTTAATAATTAATTCACTATTTGGAATTTTAAAACTAAATTATATATTTATTCCATTAATAACACTGACCACAAAATATTAAAAAGAAATTCTCACATCAAATATCTCACATCAAATAACACAATTAAAAGGCAAACAATAGGCTGTGAAAATATTTTATACATGTCAATTATAGTACTAGTATATGAATCCCTCATGCATATCAATAAGTAAAACCTAAAACCTAATTACATGATCAGGTGACAAAAGTAGTACAAAAGCTAATAAGAATTTAAAAAACAAAGTACAGACTTTCCTATTACAAAAGAAAAGGAACTGTAAGATACTCCTTCTGCCTGTCAAAATTAGAAAGAGATAAGAGTAATACAATAGTCCATGTCTGTTATGGTGTAGTCAAATGAATACACTGTTGTTTGGAGAGTACATGTACAGTTGTACTCTCCAAACAACAGTACATGTACTCCAAACATACTAGTACATGTACAGTTTTATTTGTTCATTCATCTATCCATTCAACAAATATTTTGGGAGCATTTACTCTTTGTAAGGAATCGTTTTGTGTAGTTGGAAAATTGGTATCAAAAGTTTTTAAATGTTTACTTATTTTATTCTTGGGATTACTTCTAGCAAGGCTATCCTGATGAGCAAAAATATACATGTAAATATCATAACTTTAATAGCAACACCTAAAAGTCCAACAATAAGAATGATTAAATGAATGTCGATATCTCCCTACAGTTGCTTATATATTCTTTAGACAAAATCAATTTTTTAAAGAATGTAAGAGCCTTAAGGGTAATTAACAAGGTGAGAGTTGCATATAGTACAATCATAATTTTGTGATACACATACAACAAAGGTAAGAGAGGTTATCACTGGATGGAAACTATAGGTTGTTTTTTCCTTTTTTTATACTTTTCTATATTGCTTATAATGAGCGTGTATTACTTTTAACATCAAAAGAAATACTATGCACTTTTTTTTTTTTATTTAACATCTTTATTGGGGTATAATTGCTTTACAATGGTGTGTTAGTTTCTGCTTTATAACAAAGTGAATCAGTCATACTAATATGCACTTTTTAATTCTTTGGAATAATAGGGAAATAAGTATTTTCACCTAAAAATATGAGAAGGCCTCAAAGGCACGTTTTAGACATTGTTCTATTATTATCTCTCCTGAATTTTTAATCTTTCCTTAGCCCACAAATGAACTCAGATCTCTCCTATTCAAAAATTACTTTCTCCTACTCCTTTGAGCTAGCCTATATTTTCCCCACCTATTATTACTGCCAGATTTCTTGGAAAAGCAGTCAGTATTTCTTTTCTCACTTTGTTGCCATCCATACATTCTTTGCAAAATGCTTCCCATTCCAATACATTGATTGAGCCAGCTCTATCGCAGATCATGGTAAGTCCATTCCAAATTCAGTTTTCTCCATCTTTGTTCTACTTCTTGGTCTACCTACGTTGTTTGACATCTTTTGATAGTTTTCTAATCAGTACTTCATTTGTTCTTCTTTCTCCTCCCACTCTTTAAATAGATGATTTTCTCAACATTCTATTCTGGTCCTTATTCTCTTCTCACTTTCTATACTTTTCTTCTTGAAAATGTTATCCATTTTCACATATTCAGTTATAACCTCTATGCATATAATTCAAAAATCAGTTTCTGATTCTCCCTTGAATCATATCCCCTCTTTTTTCACCTGCAGGCTAGAAGTTGCAACTTGGATGTTCTTCAAGCATCTCAAACTCAACACATCTAAAATCAAAATATTCACCCTGCCCTGCCCTTAAAATTTTTTTCATCACGTGACTTCTCTATTTCTATTTACTTTCCCATAATTTTATGTATACCAAGCTCAAAATATCTTAGACTGCATCTCTGTCTTGTTCCGACTCATCCAGTTGTCCATGCCCTATATCTAACTATGTATCTATCTATCTATATCTTTCCATTTCCTTTCTCATTCTTTTGAACTCTGATATAACTACCCTTACTTTAGTGTGACTTGTCCTGATCCCATAGAAGTAATACTCTCATTGTTACTCAAATTCCTTCTACCTGCTACCAAAACATGGCCAGATTTATCTTCCTGCAACACCACTATAATTTTATCACTACCTACTCAAATGACTTCAACTGTCACTCAGGTTAAATGCTCTTTATCTTGGCATTCAAGATCTTCTCAGTCCAGTCCTACCTCCTTTGTTTTTCACTGCTACTATACAGATTCCCTTTGCTCGAAGATGAACCACTTTGTATGTATGAGTTGCCCTTTCAGAATCTGATAACACCCTTCCTAAAGGCCCAGCGTAAGTATCACCATAACAGCGCAGCCCTCCCTGGCCATCCCCACTAGTTCTTTGTTTAAATCATTCTTATGACAATTACTGACTTCTATCTGTTATTTTCTGTGAAAATGCCTTTTTCGCAAGCTATATTATAAGGTCCTTAACTATAAAAATTGTATCAATTTACCTTAGAATACACCACAACACCTGGCACAGTATCTTGCATACAGCAAATACTCAAATACTGAGGAACAAATCAATAAATTTACAGACAGAAAAATATTTAATACTTTTTAGTCACTGTATTCATGTATTTCGGTTAGTATATGGTTTGTTGTTCTCCTCTGTAAGATTATTAAAGCCTTGGGAATAGGAATCATACCTATCCTTTAATAACAGATAATACATTTTTAAAGAAGGTCTTGGGAACCGTTATATAACAATTTTACCAGGTGTTATACCTCTTACCCCCTGCTTTTTTTCTGGTTAGAAGGAGTTACATAAAATGAAATACAATGCTATTTTTTCATTATGATTTGTCAGCGATTAATCCATAATTAAATCTTGATTATTAGGGTGACCATTCGGGTTAAAGCTATTTCCTGATCTAATTAAAGCTTTGTAGAAAAACATAGGTAAATGCGTATGTTCTTAAACACAGGCACAATTAGATCTCCCAATGGTATATGAATCAGGTACCTCTTTTATTTGGCAGATTTTTGAAGGAAAAAAAGCATCAAATGACCAGTCATTTCCCTGAGAGCCTCTCTTATTTTAATAGCTATTACTCTCATTCCATGCTCATCTCCCCTGAGATACTGTGTTGGATTCTCTTTCTGAATAAGTCTTTCAAAAACTGAAGATAAATACAAGTCTCAGAATACCAACATTTCTCTCTGAAACATTTCTTATATATTAAATCAAAACGGGGTGACATTAGAACCCGGTATTGCTCAGATCAGGTGAAGCCTTTCCTGGGTAAATCTATTACACAAGACCATTCCCCCAGCTCTGAGCCAAAAGAAACAAGAGTAAAAGCACAATAATATGGTAATATCATTCCAAGATCCCAAACGTATCTGTAAAACCTCAGCTGGAAGTTGATTTAACCTCTCTGGTATTGTCGTGTGACCCCTGAGGTGGTACCTTCCCTTCTATAAGTGAGTAGAGCGATTACCATTACCCGTGGAAGCCAGAGTTCCCCAGTGACTTGGAAGAGTCTTGAGAAGGGATAAAGTTTCAGAGCTCATTGCAATTCTTCCAGCACTGAAATCTCCTGGAGCTGAAACTCATTCAGAAATGATGAGGCATTTGAAGCTGCCTGAAATAAGGGTTCTCTACTAAAGTGACTGGCTAGTCCACGTCCACCTGAGAAAATGATGAAAAATCATGTTCAGGGGAAAAAAAATCCATTCCTACAATGGTACGGTGGAGCAGAGACAGTAGTTATTAAACTGACTTTGATTCAGGCTTGTTGAACTCTCTAGATTCCTAAAAGCCCATCTGCACTAGAGGTTTTAAATGCTGCACTGATCATTTAATTTCTCCCATCTGATTCCTGTGATAACTCCTGTACTCTGGATAATTAGGGAACTGAGCAAACAAGCCACCACCCTTCCAATATCAGGACACATGCACTGCCGCAGGTTTACCCAGCCTTACGGAAGGCCTCCCCTCCATAGCACTGTGGTACCTCTCTCTGGGCAGTTTCCCACATTGCAGAGGGTAGGGGGGAGAAACTTCACATGTGGGGACTTAACTGAGGCTAACTCAGATTTTGGCTGCTATCCCACAAGAAGCAAAGCAGGAACAACGGGCCCCCTTTGCAGTCACAAAATTCTTGTTGCCACGTCTGAATGGATTTTCAAGTGCAACGGTGATCATTGGCTCATGAGCTTCCTTCCCACTGGCTTCATCGGTTACATACCGTGCATGTTTTTAAATGAGCATCGTTGGAGCAGGCTGGTGATCGTAGCAATTTTGTGCAGCACACTTACAGCTACAGGACAAACTACGTAAACTGGGAGAGGCTCTCAGCAGAGGGCCTGTGTTTGGGTGGGTGGGGGGACCGGGGGAGGGGGACCATGGGCAGAGGTAGAGAGAGTTGTAGCTACAACAATGAAAAAGACAAGAGGGACATTCACAGAAGAGGAGAATGAACAACTGACTCACACAAAAATGGTAAATGAAAAACCTAAGCATCTCAAACACAGTGTAGCGAAAATTTAAAGCCAGCTGAACTGGATTAGAATGGCAGAAGGCTAAGGGAACTACTTAGTCTCTAAGAATGCATCTGATTGCTTCTGTAGAGAGTAGCCTGGCTACAAAGAGAGGTGCTTTTATGTTAGTTTGCCCACTATTGGTAAGAAAGAAAGGCAGCAACAGGAAATGGATGTTTAAGGCAACTTGCAAGCCCACATAGGAAGCGGCTGTTCCATTGTGGCGGTCCTGCTGCCTTCTACTGGTGACCCTCTGTGGGTACTGTCATTGTGGAAACAAGTAACAAGCTGCCACCAAGAAAAGAGAAACATTTTTAAAGAAACCGAACGATCTGGCATTTTTTTTTCTAAGAACACAAACGCAAAGGACAAAGTAAATGGGTTAGAGAGGCAGAGTCAACGTTTTCAGAGCTGTGAAGTGAGAAGCAGGGGGAGAGGGAGCCGGAGAGAGAAAGAGAGGAAGAGCTCCAGAGAAAGAGGAGAGCCTGCTAAAGAAGCCAGCCCCCTGTACAGACAGCCTGACGCCAGATGGCTTCTTCTAATAAATATTCAACCTTAACTCTGTTCCCATGTAACTTTGTTGTAAAGCTGCCAGCACACCCACACAGATCTGGGCCAGCAAAATGATTACAGTAGTACAAACAAAATAGTGCAATAGAGGAAACAGACAGACAGGGTCCTGTCCACAGACAGGCCGGGCTGGAAGATGTGAGCTGATGAACCTTAGATTTAATGCTTCGGAAGTCCTAATAATAAGTAGCATTGGAGGGGAGGGGACCTCAAAAGAGGAGAAGAAACATTTAACTCTTATCTGTGCTCTGCTTCAGGTTTCAGCACTGAAACATGTACAACTTTTTCTTTAGAGATTACATAGGAAATACTATATCTCAAATACTATTTTCCAATATAACCTCTATGTTTAACTACATTTAGAGTAATAACAACCTAACTAAAATCACCCCCATTTTAATTGCATCAGTATATAATACAACTATGTACTTTAAGATTTACCATTTGGGAAAAAAATAGACGATTCACCATATGTTTTTTAAAAAACACACACAAGTAATCTCTTTGAGTGTCTTCTTCCTCCTCTCACCCCTTTCTGAGCTATTTGGTATTTAAATTCTAGTTGAGTATATATACACCTTTTGATTCTAGGAGGAGGGGTATTCAGTAGGCATTTCAATGTTTCTTTGGGAGAGAATTTGGAAATATTGATGTCAGAATAGAATGCCATATTAATAAAGTAATATATGGAGATTTTGAACCAAATAATGCTAAAACTCAGTTTGAGGGAATGGCGATATAGTGAAATATTATTTTAGAAATGCATGTTATGGAGTACATTAAAATGTGATGTAAGAAACAACTATTACTGAACTATATCAAGCTTTTGCAATTTTAGTTTTTCAATGATATATACAAACTTCTTGTGTTAGAAATGGACTAAACCAACTTAGTAATAAAATATAGCAGCTTGGACCAAATCATCTAAAATGGTTGGTATAAAAATGAGTTTCTAACTATACTTTATTTTCTATTTTTTGATCTGCTGTCAAAAATTGTCCAGAAAAAAAAAAAAATCTCTAAAGGAGTTCATCATAAGCCAAGGTTTCTCTTACCTCAAAATCAAGAATATATTTTGTGGGGTTATCTGTGAGCACTGATAAGACTGCAGGAATGGAGATGTAAGAAAAACCAACAAAACAAAAAAATTAAACACTTACGAAGCGCTAGATAAGTTTTGTTAAGTGCATACTGTTGTTTTGACAGTTTGAGAACCTGCACAGATTTTACATTTTATTACACTGACATCAAAAGCCGTATTGATAGGAAAGGACCACATTTCTAACAAAAAGAGACATAAAAAATTAGCATTTATCTTCCGGTGATATTGAGCTTTCTAAGGGTAAGCCATAGTATTTTCCCCTTCCTGCAGAGAACTGTATCGCAGAACTGAGAATGCCTTGGAAGGTTAAGGCTTCCCAATTAAGGACACGATGGAGACAAATCCTTGAAAAGATGTGTATAAATTGCACACACGAAATACAAACAATATAAACATATCTGATACCAAATATGCAGTTGTGCATTCAAAAGAGCTAATGGCATGCAATAATGGGAAATTATTTGAACATCTGTTTGAACATTAATCTGCATATTTTTGCTCATGCAATCACCCATTTGCATCAGCATATTTTGCAAGTCACATGCACACGTTAGACACCTGTTATTAAAAACCAGGTCCATAATATGCTGCTGATTTCCTTAAATATAATTCCATTTTCATGAGATTTATCATAGAGTCCAAATGGGTAGTGCATTTTTAGGAAAATGGGCAATACACACAGGATGATATTAGTGGAAATATGTGCACTTCTCCCTCATCTACGTATGGGTAATAGACTTCAGGGTTCAAAGAGGGAACAAAATTGGTAGGTAACGAAAAAACAAAACA
This sequence comes from Pseudorca crassidens, assembly GCF_039906515.1. Lineage (NCBI taxonomy): Eukaryota > Metazoa > Chordata > Mammalia > Artiodactyla > Delphinidae > Pseudorca > Pseudorca crassidens. The sequence continues at coordinate 85,014,382 of NC_090301.1, forward strand.
ACGTTGTAGAGATGAGTCACGACACAATCCAGCTCCTTCCTTCTGGTAGAAGAATGACCAACCTCTGAGAAATAAATTGAGAAGTCAATTGTGCCAAGTACTATGTTTACTAGCACATAGTACATAGTTGATAAATATTGGCTGATTCCTTAGTTAATAAAGAGATGTACAATTTAATTAAAATGTCACATTCAGCTAATGGTTACTGAGGTTAGATGATCTATCAGACTTTATTCTGACTGCTTTTATATGCCTATCTCATTTAATCCATATGGAAATAGCCTTTGACCAAATACTGAAAGACTGAACTAAAAAGATTAGGCTCTGCTACTAACCAGGAATGTGATCTTGGACTAATTTCTCTAGTAACTGATTTTGTAAAATGGGAGACTGGGTTGAGTCTGCAAATATGCTGTACATATGGTGCTACTATCCCCTTCTTTAACTGTGGCAGAAATAAAGAATTCTATCCCGGCACTTTTCCCCACTGAGCCTGGACTTAGCCATAAATTCTTTCTTAACACAGCACTCCAGGCAACCACCACCAACTGATCAAATTTGGCACACAAGATGAATCTATTTTCTATCCTTGGACTATATTTTCTCTAAGACTCTCGCCACAAACCGAATCAAGAACTCTCATAGAACACTAAAATCCTATCTTTTAAAGAAATTATCCTAATTATTTGGTTGTTTTCTAATTACAGTGTATCACATATGCTCTGAAACTAATTGACCATTGGTTAAGACTTGAGGAACTCTTGCTCTATGTACAATTTCACCATAATACAGTATTTTAAATGGATATAATCCATATAATATGCTATAGCAAAATAATGTTCAATATATTTCCCTCTTTTGGATTATCCATAAAAGTACTTTCTTCCAGGCAGTCATGGAAAGCAGCATGAAGCAATACTTTGCACAGCACAGCCCTTGAGCATGGACGAAAGACAGCAGCCATGTTCCAAGCTTCTGTCAGACAGAGCGTTGGTGGTGTGATAGAAAGCACAGAAACCTCTAGGCACATTAAAAGGACATACTCAGACTCTTCAAGTGATATGGAAAGATGGGAAACAAATGGAGCTCTCAGAGAGGATGGGTTTTTGAGAAAAATCTCTGAGAAATCCTTCAGTGTGATAAGCATTGCAAACAGCTGAGATGAATCCATCAGAAGTATATACTGAGTGTTTGCTTTATGTCCAGTGCTAGGCTGTGTTCTTAGAGAAGTACAATAAAGGACTATAACACATTGCCTGCTTTTGGAGAAATGCATTCTAGTTGAAAGAAATAAAACTTATAGATAACATTGCAAAACTGCTCACAAGCCAAGGATACTCTTCTTTTTCCAGATACATCTATACCCACATGAACAACATTTCAATCAACCATATTACTTTGAATGGTAAGGCTCCAACAAAGAATGCCCAGAGTACTCTTTATGAGGTAGCAAAATGACTCCCATTGTGATACTACTTGGGTTATTTTCCTAGTTATTTATCGTGTCTTGCCTCTTCTTTTTGTAGTGGTGCCTGCACATCACACATATCTCTTGCTTCTAGAACTATTGTCCAAATTCCCCCTAAGGACTCACCATTCTCCCACACTCAGTCTTTGGGGATTGGGTGGAGCTTCACATCTAGCTCCAAGTGTGGGCACATGATCCATGACGGACAATGAATGGCAATGAGCCTTAGCATTTGCTAGCACTGTGGTAAAAGAGAAACTCAAGGTGTGACTGGACTAGCTGGTGGCCACAGGTAGAAACTAGCTAATGATAAAGCCCAAAGAAAAGGAAAGCAGAACTTTCCTTTTTTAGAGATGGAAACAGACCAGTCCCTAGTGGCATATATTAGCATTGGGATATAGCAATGTCTGATTCTAGCTATATTCCTGGACTTTTCAGTTACCCAAACAAATTCTTCCTTCCCATCTACCACCCACCTTAAACTAGTTTAAACCAGATTCCTACAGCAAGCAATTTAAACAACCTAGCAAATTCAATCCACATCACTGGCATACACTGAGGCAGTCAGTTGGTCCCAGCTAACAAATGCAGAAAGAACTTAAATCACTTTCTCTAAATCACATAATAAAGGTCAACAAAAATACAGAAAGTAAAGGCCTAGGTTTTAAGAACAAAGTAAGTTGAAGCACCACATTCTTTTAAAGTATTTTCTATAGATATTTTCTTACCTTTGTGGGGACTGAGAACCAGGTCCCATTTCCCTTCACAATGCCCAAGTCCTTCCTAATATAACCTCTGGGAAATAGAAAATAAGACGATTGCCACAATTGCCCTTCACTGTAATCTTCCCTTGAATTAGGGTTTTTTTCAAGGTGCTAATAGAGAACCTTTATGAAAATAAGAGTATCTAATTATTGGGAAGAATCATCAGAATTCCAAGAAGTTCCTTGTTAGGCCTATTTATAGGACTATTAGTATTAATTATCAATTTAGAGACCCTTATCCTTCTGCTTATTTCCACTAAGAGTCCAACCAGCTCTCACTGAGTCACTCAGAGGGAGACGTCCAAGTCGTACAACGTTAACTCAGAACTTAGGCCATTGCCTAGGAACAACAGACAGTGATCACTCTTAATGTCATCCAGGATACTGGCAGAACACTAAGGTGTTTTAGCCTCACTCCAGGAAGTAATTTATGCAACGCATTACCTAGCTGGTGAAAATATGTAGTAAAGAAACAACCACGATCAGGAGGAGCTAAGTTTCTCACGCATAATATCAGAGTGAATCCATAATAGCTGCGTAAGTGAACCACTGAGTCCTTAGCTCATTGCCTAACCTAGGAAGTCACCTGCTGATTTACTGTTAGCTATGGGAGTATCTCCATCACAGCATCCCTACTGCTATATCACATTTAAACTAAGCATTTTTTCTCTTCAGTCTACCTTCTGTTTAGAAACTGCTTCTATTTTGAGCAGTGTGTTTACTTTTTCACCTTTTTGTAAGACTTGCATTTTATTAGCTAGAATTCAAATACAGCTAAATGAGGAAAACTCAATAAAGGGACTAAAAATTTTTTTGCATCCAATAAATTTGCTGTGAAATGCCAAGTTGGTGGCTGTGCCTGCAGTCATTTTAGTTATAAGACACATAGTAGGAAACAGTTTTGGGATTTTCAGCCATTAGTTTATAAATTGAATGAGATAGATGTGTTCATTCATATAAAGTAATGTAATTCTTCTTGGGAAAGTTTAATATTATACAAATCCATTATCATATTTACAAATTAATCTTCCCTTAGGAAATAAAGATAGAAGATTTGCAGAAGGGAGGGCTTTATTACTTTTAAAACTGAATTGTTAAAGAAAATAAAAGAAAAAGGAAAATTATATGAACTATAAATGCCTTTTTTTTTTTTTTTTTTTTTTTTGCAGTACGCGGGCCTCTCACTGCTGCGGCCCCTCCTGCTGTGGAGCACAGGCTCTGGACGCGCAGGCTCAGCGGCCATGGCTGACGGGCCCAGCCGCCCCGCGGCACATGGGATCCTCCCGAACCAGGGCACGAATCCGTGTCCCCCGCATCGGCAGGCGGACTCTCAACCACTGCGCCAACAGGGAAGCCCTAAAAAAGGCCTTTTTATGACTAACAGTTTTGTAACACCAAAACTTATGAAAAGAGAGGGGAATAAAGCAGAACATAGAAAGATTTTTCAACGAGCTCACAGAAATTGCAACTCCTGTATCATAAATTGCAAACTCCTATAAAATTAAACCTGTTGATGTGAATGCAAACTGAATGGCATTAAATTCATTAGACACTTACAATTATTATGAATTACCCCTGGATAATTTTTTTTTGTCTAAACGCTCAAGCTACTTGCTCTAATTTTTGACAAGGTGGGATTTTAAAACTTCACACCACCAATGACAACAAAAAAATCCTGTGTTCATTTAATTTCTTAAACTTTCAGTGACTTGTTAATGTTGAACAAGTAATTGACAACATAATTAATTACTAACAATCCACTGTCATAAAATAGACTTTGCTACAGAGAAAAACTAAGAGTGAAGGGTAAAGGAAGTCTCAATGCACACACAAATTCTTGACATGTTATAGAAAGGAAGAAAAGTTAATTAATTTTCTGCCAGATAGTCTCCTTTATGCTCATCCCTTTTTTTTTTTTTTTACTCTATAAATGCCCCCTTTTTTTTCAAGGAAGGGTTAAATGCATTTTCTACACAAACAAAAAATGTAGCATAATATTAACAATATCTTATAAATAAGATACAAACTATATTGATTTATGAATAACCACTTTTGCAACATTTCTAACTACTGAAAAAAATCAATTAGCTATACGAAGGAGTTCTACAGAAAAAATTTGTTGCAACATTTTTTGAATATCATCATATACAACTGTTCAGGTTGAAAGACATATAGTAATAGCTAACAATAAAAATAGATGGCTATTATTTATTTTTTGATCACCTCCTATATTCCAGGACAGTACTAAATGTTTTCAATGCATTATCTTATTTAACACTTTTAGCAACCCTATCCAGTAAATACTGTTATCAGTTACATTTTACAGATGAGAAAATTAAGCTTAAAGATATTAAATATCAGTGGACAAGATGGCAGAGGAGTAAGAGGTGGAGATCACCTTCCTCCCCACAAATACATCAAAAATACATCTACATGTGGAATGACTCCTACAGAACACCTACTGAACACTGGCAGAAGACCTCAGACCTCCCAAAAGCCAAGAAACTCCCCATGCACCTGGGTAGGGCAAAAGAAAAAAGAAAAAACAGAGACAAAAGAATAGGGACGGGACCTGCACCAGTGGGAGGGAGCTGTGAAGGACGAAAGGTTTCCACACACCAGGAAGCCCCTTCACTGGCAGAGACTGGGGGTGGGCAAGGGGAAGCTTTGGAGCCATGGTGGACAGCACAGCAACAGGGGTGCAGAGGGCAAAGCGGAGACATTCCCACACAGAGGATTGGTGCTGACCAGCACTCACCAGCCTGAGAGCCTTCTCTGCTCACCCACTGGAGCAGGTAGGGGCTGGGAGCTGAGACTGCAGCTTTGGAGGTCAGATCCCAGGGAGAGGACTGGGGTTGGCTGCGTGAGCACAGCCTGAAGGGGGCTAGTGAGCCACAGCTAGCAGGGAGGGAGTCTGGGAAAAACTCTGGAACTGCCTATGAGGCAAGAGACCATTGTTTTGGGGTGTGCGAGGAGAGGGGTTTCAGAGAACCACCTAAACGAGCTCCAGAGATGAGTGCAAGCTGCAGCTATCAGCATGGACACCAGAGATGGGCATGAAACTCTGGTGCAGCTACCAAAAATCCTGTGTGAAAGCACAGGTCACTACCCACACCTCTCCTCCCAGGAGCCTGTGCAGCCCGCCACTGCCAGGGTCCTGTGATCCAGGGACAACTTCCCTGGGAGAACACATGGCATGCCTCAGGCTGTTTCAATGACACACCAGCCTCTGCCACTTCAGGTTCACTCCGCATTCCAAATATAACTACCGTACCCCTTCCTCGTCCCTGGCCTGAGTGAGCCAGAGTCCCCTAATCAGCTGCTCCTTTAACCCCCTACTGTCTGCGTGAAGAACAGATGCCAGAGGGCGACCTACGTGCAGAGGTGGGGCCACATCCAAAGCTGAACCCCAGGAGCTGTGTGAACAAAAAGAGAAAAGAAAATCTCTCCATGAAGCCTCAGGAGCAGTGGATTAAATCTCCACAATCAACTAGATGTACCCTGCAGCTGTGGAATACCTGAATAGGCAACGAATCATCCAAAAACTGAGGCAGTGGACTTTGCGAGGAACTATAAACTTGGGGTTTGCTTTCTGCATCTAATTTGTTTCTAGTTTTATGTTTATCTTAGTTTAGTATTTACAGCTTATTATCATTGGTAGGTTTGTTTATTGATTTGGTGCTCTCTTCCTTTTTCTTCCTTTTTCTCTTTTTGTGAGTGTGTATGTATATGCTTCTTTGTGTGATTTTGTTTGTAGAGCATTGCTTTTACCATTTGTCATACAGTTCTCTCTGTCTGTGTTTTTTCGTATAGTTTTTAGCACTTGTTATCACTGTGGATTTATTTATTGGTTTGGTTGCTCTCTTTTTTATAAATTACGTTTTTATTTTAACAATATTTTTTATTTTAATAACTTCATTTACTTTATTTATTTTTCCTTCTTTCTTTTTCTTCTATTCTCACTTTTCTTCTGAGCCATGTGGCTAACAGAGTGTTGGTGCTCTGGCTGGGTGTCAGGCCTGAGCCTCTCAGAGGGGAGAACTGAATTCAGAACACTGGTCCACCAGAGACCACCTGGCCCCTCGTAATATCAATTGGTGAGAGCTCTCCAGAGATCTCCATCTCAACGCTAAGAACCAGCTCCACTAAACAACCGGCAAGCTACAGTGCTGGACACCCCATGCCAAACAACTAGCAAGACAGAAACATGATCACACACATTGGCAGAGATGCTGCCTAAAATCATAATAATTTCACAGACACTCCAACACAAAACACCGGACGTGGTCCCACAAACCAGAAAGACAACACCCAGCTTCATCCACCAGAACACAGGAACCAGTCCCCTCCACCAGGAAGCCTACACAACCCACTGAACCAACCTTACCCACTGGGTGCAGACACTAAAAACAATGGGAACTACGAACCTGCAGCATGTGAAAAGGAGATCCCAAACACAGTAAGTAAAGCAAAATGGGAAGACAGAGAAATACACAGAACATGAAGGAGCAAGGTAAAAACCACCAGACTAAAAAACTGAAGAGGAAATAGGCAGTTAACCTGAAAAAGAATTCAGAGTAATGATAGTAAATATGATCCAAAATCTTGGAAACAGAATGGAGAAAATACAAGAAATGTTTAACAAGGACCTAGAAGAACTAAAGAGCAAACAAACAATGATAAACAACACAGGCAATGAAGTTAAAAATTCTCTAGAAGGAATCAATAGCAGAATAACTGAGGCAGAAGAATGGATAAGTGACCTGGAAGATAAAATAGTGGACATAACTACCACAGAGCAGAACAAAGAAGAAAGAATGAAAAGAAATGAGGACAGTCTCAGAGACCTCTGGGACAACATTAAACGCAAAAACATCCAAATTTTAGGGGTCCCAGAGGAAGAGAAAAAGAAAGGGACTGAGAAAATATTTGAAGAGATTATAGTTGAAAACGTCCCTAATATGGGTAAGGAAATAGTCAACTCCAGGAAGCACAGAGAGTCCCACACAGGAGAAATCCAAGGAGAAACCAGCCAAGACACATATTAATCAAATGATCAAAAATTAAATAAAAAGAAAAAATATTGAAAGCAGCAAAGGAAAAGAAAAAAATAACATACAAGGGAATCCCCATAAGGTCAACAGCTGATCATTCAGCAGAAACTCTGCAAGCCAGAAGGGTGTGGCAGGATATGTTAAAACTGATGAAAGGGAAAAAGCTACAACCAAGATTACTCTACCCAGCAAGGATCTCATTCAGATGTGACAGAGAAATGAAAAACTTTACAGGCAAGCAAAAGCTAAGAGAATTCAGTACCACCAAACCAGCTTTCCAACAAATGCTAAAGAAACTTCTCTAGGGGGAAGGCACAACAGAAGGAAAAGACCTACAATAACAAACCCAAAACAATTAAGAAAATGGTAATAGGAACATACATATTGATAATTACCTTAAATATAAATGCTCCAACTGAAAGACACAGACTGGCTGAAGAAAAAAAAAACAAGACCCATATATATGCTATCTACAAGAGACCCACTTCAGACCTAGGGACACATACAAATTGAAAGTGAGGGAATGCAAAAAGATATTCCATGCAAATGGAAGTCAAAAGAAAGCTGGAGTACCAATTCTCATATCAGGCAAAACAGATTTAAAAATAAACACTATTACAAGAGACAAAGAAGGACACTACATAATGATCAAGGGATCAATCCAAGAAGAAGATATAACAATTGTAAATATTTATGGACCCAACGAAGGAGCAACTCAATACATAAGGCAAACACTAACAGCCATAAAAGGGGAAATCAAGGGCAACATAATCATAGTAAGGGACTTTAACACCCCACTTTCACCAATGGACAGATCATCCCAAATGAAAATAAATAATGAAACACGACCTTTAAATGATACATTAAACAAGATGGACTTAATTGATATTTATAGGACGTTCCATCCCAAAACAACAGAATATACTTTCTTCTCAAGTGTTCATGGAACATTCTCAAAGACAGATCATATCTTGGGTCACAAATCAAGTCTTGGTAGATCTAAGAAAATTAAAATCATAACAAGTATCTTTTCTGACCACAAGGTTATAAGACTAGATATCAATTACAGGAAAAAAACTGAAAAAAATACAAACACATGGAGGCTAAACAATACACTATTAAATAACCAAGACATCACTGAAGAAATCAAAGAGGAAATCAAAAAATACCTACGAACAAATGACAATGAAAACACAATGACCCAAAACCTATGGGATTCAGCAAAAGCAGTTCTAAGAGGGAAATTTATAGCAATAAAAGCCTACCTCAAGAAACAAGAAATATCTCAAATAAACAACCTAATCTTAAACCTAAAGCGATTAGAGAAAGAAGAACAAAAAAAGCCCAAAGTTAGCAGAAGGAAAGAATTCATAAAGATTAGATCAGAAATAAATGAAAAAGAAATGAAGGAAATGATAGCAAAGATAAATAAGGCTAAAAGCTGGTTTTTGAGAAGATAAACAAAATTGATAAACCATTAGTCAGACTCATCAAGGAAAAAAGGGAGAATACTCAAATCAGCAGAGTTAGAAATGAAAAAGGAGAAGTAACAAATGACACTGCAGAAATTCAAAGAATCAATGGAGATTACTACAAGCAACTATATGCCAATAAAATGGACAACCTGGAAGAAATGGACAAATTCTGAGAAAAGCACAACCTTCTGAGACTGAACCAGGAAGAAATAGAAAATATAAACAGGCCAATCACAAGCACTGAAATTGAGGCTGTGATTAAAAATCTTCAAACAAACAAAATCCCAGGATCAGATGGTTTCACAGGCGAATTCTATCAAATATTTAGAGAAGAGCTAACACCTATCCTTCTCAAACTCTTCCAAAATATAGCAGAGAGAGGAACACTCCCAAACTCATTCTACAAGGCCACCATCACCCTGATACCAAAACCAGACAAAGATGTCACAAAGAAAGAAAACTACAGGCCAATATCACTGATAAACAAAGAAGCAAAAATCCTCAACAAAATACTAGCACACAGAATCCAACAGCACATTAAAAGGATCATACACCATGATCAAGTGGGGTTTATCCCAGGAATAGGATAAGGATTCTTCAATATACGCAAATCAATCAATGTGATACACCATATTAACAAATTGAAGGAGAAAAACCATATGATCAGCTCAATAGATGCAGAGAAAGCTTTCAGCAAAATTCAACACTGATTTATGATAAAAACCCTCAAGAAAGTAGGCATAGAGAGAAATTTCCTCAACATAATAAAGGCCATATATGACAAACCCACAGCCAATATCATCCTCAACGGTGAAAAACTGAAAGCATTTCCACTAAGATCAGGAACAAGACAAGGTGGCCCACTCTCACCGCTATTATTCAACATTGTTTTGGAAGTTTTAGCCACAGCAATCAGAGAACAAAAAGAAATGAAAGGAATCCAAATAAGAAAAGAAGTAAAGCTGTCACTGTTTGCAGATGACATGATACTATACATAAAGAATCCTAAAGATGCTACCAGAAAACTACTAGAGCTAATGAATGAATTTGGTAAAGTAGCAGGATACAAAATTAATGCACAGAAATCTCTGCCATTCCTATACACTAATGATGAAAAATCTGAAAAAGAAATTAAGGAAACACTCCCATTTACCACTGCAAAAAAAAGAACAAAATACTTAGAAATAAACCTACCTAAGGAGACAAAAGACCTGTATGCAGAAAACTATAAGACACTGATGAAAGAAATTAAAGACAATACAAACAGATGGAGAGATATACCATGTTCATGGATGGGAAGAATCAACATTGTGAAAATGACTATACTACCCAAAGCAATATACAGATTTAATGCAATCCCTATCAAACTACCAATGGCATTTTTTACAGAACTAGAAAAAAAATACTTCACAATTTGTATGGAAACACAAAAGACCCCGAATAGCCAAAGCAATCTCGAGAACAGAAAATGGAGCTGGAGGAATCAGGCTCCCGAACTTCAGACTACACTACAAAGCTATGGAAATCAAGACAGGATGGTACTGGCACAAAAACAGAAACATAGATCAATGGAACAGGATAGAACGCCTAGAGATAAACCCACGCACATATATTCACCTTATCTTTGATAAAGGAGGCAAGAATATAGAGTGGAGAAAAGACAGCCTGTTCAATAAGTGGTGCTGGGAAAACTGGACAGCTACATGTAAAAGAATGAAATTAGAACACTCCCTAACACCATACACAAAAGTAAACTCAAAATGGATTAAAGACCTAAATATAAGGCCAGACATTATCAAACTCTTAGAGGAAAACATAGGCAGAACACTCTATGACATACATCACAGCAACATACTTTTTGACCCACCTCCTAGAGAAAGGGAAATAAAAACAAAACTAAACAAATGGGACCTAATGAAACTTAAAAGCTTTGGCACAGCAAAGGAAACCATAAACAAGATGGAAACACAATCCTCAGAATGGGAGAAAATATTTGCAAACAAAGCAACTGACAAAGGATTAATCTCCAAAACATATAAGCAGTTCCTGCAGCTCAATGGCAAAAAAAAAACAAACAACCCAATCCAAAAATGGGCAGAAGACCGAAATAGACATTTCTCCAAAGAAGATACACAGATTGCCAACAAAGACATGAAAGGATGTTCAGCATCACTAATCATTAGAGAAATGCAAATTAAAACTACAATGAGGTATCATTTCACGTGTCACTGGTCAGAATGGCCATCATCAAAAAGTCTACAAACAATAAGTGCTGGTGAGGGTGTGGAGAAAAGGGAACCCTCTTGCACTGTTGGAGGGAATGTAAATTTATACAGCCACTATGGAGAACAGAATGGAGGTTCCTTAAAAAACTAAAAATAGAACTACCATACGACCCAGCAATCCCACTACTGGGCATATACCCTGAGAAAACCATAGTTCAAAAAGAGTCATGTTGGGCTTCCCTGGTGGCGCGGTGGTTGAGAGTCCGCCTGCCGAAGCAGGGACACAGGTTCGTGCCCCTGTCCGGGAAGATCCCATATGCCACGGAGTGGCTGGGCCCGTAAGCCACGGCCGCTGAGCCTGAGCGTCCAGAGCCTGTTCTCCGCAATGGGAGAGGCCACAACAGTGAGAGGCCCGCATACTGCCAAAAAAAAAAGAGTCATGTACCACAATGTTCATTGCAGCACTGCTTACAATAGCCAGGACACTGAAGCAACCTAAGTGGCCACTGACAGATGAATGGATAAAGAAGATGTAGCACATATATACGATGGAATATTACTCAGCCATAAAAAGTAACGAAATTGAGTTCTTTGTAGTGAGGCTGATGGACCTAAGTGTCTGTCATACAGAGTAAAGTCAGAAAGAGGAAAACAAATACCATATGGTAACATATATACATGGAATCTAAAAAAAAAAAAAAATGGTTCTGAAGAACCTAGGGGCAGAACAGGAATAAAGATGCAGACATAGAGAATGGACTTGAGGACATGGGGAGGGGGAAGGGTAAGCTGGGACGTAGTGAGAGAGTGCCATGGACATATATACACCACCAACTGTAAAACAGATAGCTAGTGGGAAGCAGCTGCATGGCACAGGGAGATCAGCTTGGTACTTTGTGACCACCTAGAGGGGTGAAGGAGACGCAAGAGGGAGGGGATATGGGGATATATGTATATATATAGCTGATTCACAATTCACACACCATTGTAAAGCAATTATATCCAATAAAGATATTAAAAATAAAAAATAAATTTTTAAGATATTAAATATCAAAGACATCTACCTAGTAGATGATGGAGCCCAGAATGGAATTCCAGTTCCTCTGATTCCTGAGTCTGCACTCTTAATTTTACTCAAGCAACTCAAGTAAACTTAAACTTTCTTCCCAGTGTTTTCAAACTTATTTAATAAATCAACTACTAATGTCATCTAAAATAATTTCTGTGATCTGGAACCCAATACTATAATTTAGCAACGCTAGATATTAATGGGTTTATTTCCATTGTATTCAACCAAATTCCACTTCTATAACATATATCCTCTGATTCTGCACTGTCTTCACTTTTTCGTTGTTGTTGTCTTTTCATTTTCTTCTCTGGAACATTACACTACATTACATTCTTCTCTGGAACATTACACTAGCAGTGTGCTACTATGGCTTTCATAATGCATCTCATTTCCAGACTAAACTGTAATAGCAGTCCTTGAAAGGATATGTTGTCAAGTTCTCTCACTACCTGTTCTCTTCTCCTTAGGCCCACTGTTCTTCCATGTCTCTCTTTAAAAGGTCACCTCAACTGGACACAACCCACAATCCACAACAGTATTCCTCAAAGGGCTCATACTTTTTTTTTTTTTTCTTTTTGGATCGATTTACTGGGCCAATGTGTGTTCAGTAATAACTTTGTATAGGAAAGAAATGTATGAGGGCAATCCTGCAGAGCCAAGCCCAGGAAAGAAAGAAGACTCTTCCCTCTTGATCCATTAGTGATGGTCCTGAAATTAACCAGAAGTCCAAAAAGTACTGCTTTCTTTTTAGAGTCACTCAGATAAGTTTCATCACAGGGACAGAATGGAAGCCCTTCCTGATCCTGCGTGTATGGAAAAGAACTAAATTCACCAAATTTCACTGAAAATACTTGACAATCAGTCTGAAAGGACCCCCAGAGAGCCTTTTTACTCATATTGAAACACTAAATCCCTATGACAGTGATAATGGTGTCACAATATCATGATACACAGATTAAAGCATAGAGTATGATATATGTTTGTATAACATTTCTGCCTTCAATATATCACTTCATATTAATAGGCAAGGTAGAAGCGGACTGTTGTTGGCTCTCCTCATTCAACAGAGAAATTGAGAGCTAAAAATGCTAAATAACTTTTTACATTTCACCCAGTCAGGGCAGTGGAACTGAGAAAAACAAGACTGACCTTCCAGATTAATGGACTCTTCAAACTTCCTCTCATGAAATGGGCTGCAGTCCATCACACTTAACCTACACTTTCCACACCTCCAGAAGGAGATATCCACAGATACACCTATTTACTTTGGCGTGAACTCAAAGAAAGCTGGTCTTTGCAAAGCTGGTCCTTTCTTTGTGCATTAACTTTAATTTCTCCTTTCCACACATACACTGCAAGAACATCAGGTAGATCCATTTACTTCCACCCCCTCATCCCACTGCTCCTCCTAAAGTGACATATTAATTATGGCTCATTTGAAATTTTCTCTTACAAATGTAGGCTCAGACTTCAACACCTAAATGAATTATATATATACCGTGCAAGCATGTTTATTCCAGGTTTCTTAAAAGGAGAAAATGAATGCATTGTATTAATCATCAAACTGATGTCCCTGATTGAAAAATAAATTATTTAAATGAGTAACACTCCGGGGTTTTTTTTAATATGCTTTCTAGAAATTTTTTTCAACATGCAAGGTGAAAAGAATGAAAGAAACACTACTACCAAGATGATACAGGGACCAAATTAAAGCCGTGTATAGGCTACACGATCATGGTCAATCCAAACTGTTGGGTCTTACTGTCATTGGTTCTGCAGTTAGCAATCAATTTTACTGGATGGTAATCCAAATTAGCTTTAAGAAATTCTAAAACTCCAGATTGACTACTACAGATTTAAATACATTTTATTCCTTTCACACACAAAGAACAAAGGCACCCCCTGATGTAGATTTATTAAAAAAAAAACACACACATATTAAATTTCAAACTGTATGGAGTAGGGAAGACATATAGAATAGCCATAGTGCATATTTTCCCAGTCTATATACCTCTGATTTAACTTCTTAGAGAGCAGATTCCTCATGTTTTCCATTATATTTAAAACCATGTTACAGATATACCACACATACAACTAAAAGTTACAGGAATAAAACTACCAATAAGATCAAATACAAGGAGAGAAAGACATAAAACTTTAAGAGGGGAATAGAATATAAGTAGTATGAGTAGTCACTGAAACCACCACTCAGAGTACACATGACTCAATTTTTAAAAAAAAAGGAATAGCCAACAAGCACAGTTTATTATATTCAGCAGGTAGAGGGAAGGCATTCAACGATGAGATTTATATTAGTCAGTGGAGGCCAACTGCTTTAAAAAAAAAAAAAGACTGAAAATGTGTAATGGTACAAACTCAAGAAAACTTTTGCTATTTAAATAATGGTACTGAGTAAAGAAACTGATAAGGCCCTCCTCCATGTAGTCATTCAAGGGCCTGGGGTGATGGAGGCTCTGCAATGTTGTACACACGGCTTCTAAGGTCACCATGAGGATCGTCTCCCTTCTAGCCAGGAGGTAAGGGGGAAAAGAATGGAAAAGAGCTTGCAGTGTTTTTTAATCGACCATGCCTGGATAGGATTCACATTCCCTTCTACCCACATTCTATTGGTTATACCTTATCACATGATCACAATTAAACATAAGAGAGGCTGGAAAATGTTGTAGCTGTGTGATCATGAAGAAGAGAAGACTATGGACTTTTTTTGAACACCTAGCAATTTCTGCCATTGTCTGCACTTCTGGTCACCATAGTCGTGTTTACCCTCCTCCCTACACATAGAACACATTTAATAATATACTGGAAAGAGACATCCACTTAAAGCCCAGGGGCCACTGCATTATTATATTTCTTTCTACTCAAACGTGAAGCGGTTTCTTGTGGTCCTATGAGCTATGAAACAAGAAGACACATCCTTCCTCTCCCCCATATATACCTCTGCATCAATGGCAGAGCAGAAATAACTCCAATCAAGACTCCAGTTGTAAAAAAAAAAAAAAAAAGGAGCAGCAGCAGCCTCACAGGTACAGAGAAGAAACTAGTGGTTACCAGTGGGGATGGAAGGGGGAAGGGGCAATAAAGGATTAAAAAAAAAAAAAAAGACTCCAATTGTGAAGAGAGGAAAATGGTAGACAGACAGTAACCACATATCCATAACAATGATGAAACCCTGCTGGACAGACTTGGTGAAGCCACAATTCATGAGAGTTCAGCAAGTTTCAAGACACTGATTTAACTTTCTGGGAGAAGCTACTCTGCCCATTGTTCTCCATGACCCTCACTGCACCCTCGGGGATATTTTCCTTGCCCATTATCCTACATGCCTATATCTGAAGTGAGCAATGAAAAATGTACTCACTTTCAGAGGTCAAAACATCACTCCTCATTTCCTGCTAATCTAAGTTTTGGAAACTGAGGGTTGTTTTATAATCACAGAGTTTTGCAAGGCTGGAATTATTGTTTTATTAGCAATACAGATCACTCAAAATATTAGTTGGCTTCTGATATATTTGTTTCCAGTCAGTTCCCTGAGTCAGTAATAACCACTTAAATTCTCTTTCAGATTTAAGACTTGGGCCTCTTGTATGGTTCTGTTTATTTAAATTTTTGTGTTTATTAACTCATTTTGCTTTCTACCTCTCATGCTTTCCTCTCAACCTAATGGTAATGACTTTGGGTCATCTAAAACAAAACAACAGGCTTAAATGAGAAGGTAATCCACTTAATTATTTTGAGATATAATTCATATACCATTCTATTCACCCATTTAAAGTATACAATTCAATGGTTTTTAGTATATTTACAAATATGTGCAACCTCATCACAGTCAATTTTAGAACATTTCCATTGCCTCACAAAGAAATCTCATTCCCTTCAGTTACCATATACCAACTCCTCCACCCCTCTGGCTCAAAGCAAATTACTACTTTCTGTCTCTATAGATTTGCCTATTCTGCACATTTCATAAAAATGAGAGTATATGTGGTCTTTTGTGATTGACTTCTCTCATTTAGTATAATATTTTCAAGGCTACATTGAAGTATGTATCAGTACTTCATTCATTCCTTTTTATGGCTGAATAATATTCCACTGCATAGATATGTCACATATACTTATCCATCCATCAGCTGTTGAATATTTGAACTGTTTGAACTGTTTCTACCTTTTCGCTATAATAAATAATGCTATTTATAGCATTATAATAAATTTATTATAGCATTATAATAAATAATGCTATTATAAATATTCATGTACACCTTTTTCTGTGGACATGTTTTCATTTCTTGTGAGTAGAATTATTGGGTCATATGGTAACTCTATGGGTCTATGGTAACTCTATTGGGTCTATGGTAACTCTATGTTTAACTATTTGAGGAATTTCCAGACTGTTTTCCAAAAGAGCTGTACCAATTTATGAGCAATGAGCAAATGTATGAGCAATGTATGAGCAGTGTATTCTATTGGGCAGTGTATGTCCAATTTATGCACATCTTCACCAACAATTATTATGTGACTTTTTGATTATAGCCATCCTAGTGAATGTGAAGTGGTAGATCGTTATAGTTTTGATTTGTTTCCCTGATGACTAATGATATCAAGCTTTTTATGATATTGTATATTTTCTTTGTAGAAATGTCTATTCAGCTCCTTTGACAATTTTTCAGTTGGGGTCTTTTTATTATTGAGTTGTAAGAGTCTTTTATATATTCTAGATAAAAATTCCTTATCATATATATGATTTGCAAATTTTTTTTTCTATTCTGTGGTTTGTCTTCACTTTCTGGAAAGTTAATTTTGATGAAGTCTAATTTATTTATTTGTTTTGTTGCTGCTCATGCTTTTGGTGTCATTTAGTTTTTTAATGATTTTTTAAATTATTTTTTCTGTTATTTCCTTAATGATTGCTCTAGGGCTTGTGATATACCTCTTATCAGAAACAGCTACAGATTTATACTAAATTAATTTCCATGAGATATGGAAATGTTACTCCTATATAGCTATATTCTCTTTTCCCCATTTTGGGAGTATTATTTTTATACATCTATTACATTTATAAATGTTACAAACCCAATGATACATTATTTTTTATATATTTTAAAGAAGATAAATGGAAAAAGGAGAGCAAGTGTATATTAAGAGCTTTTGCTGTGTTAACTTTCTTGTTTATCATTTCTAGTTCTCTTCATTTGTTCCTGTGAATTTAAATTACCATCTGGAATCATTTTCTTAGCCCATTACAGCTTTACTCCAACCCACCTCTTTGTGCTATTATTGACAAATATATTACATTTCTTTATGTTATAGACCCAACAACACATTATATGCATATGACTTTATATAATTGCTTAAGTCAGTCAAGAAAATAAATGAGAATAAATATGCATTTAAACTGTCTATTAAGATTACATAATTACCTTTACCAGTGCTCTTTTTTGCTTTATTTTTTTAGATTTGAACTTCTGTTTGGGGTCACTTGCTTTCAGCCTGAAGAAATCTGTTTAGTATTTCTTACAAGTCAGTTCTACTAAATACTCTCAGTTTCTGTTTATCTGGGGATGTCTTTATTTTGCCTTTATTTCTGAAAGGTAAGTTTGCTAGATATAAGATTCTAGGTTGACAGGTTTTTTTTCTTTGAACACTTGATTTTGAGAAAGGATAGACTATGTTATCCCACTGCTTTCCAACCTTCATTGTTTCTGATGAGAAGTCAGCTGTAAACCTTATTGGAGTTTCCTTGTAAATGCTAAGTCATTTTTCCCTTGCAGCTTTCAAGATGTTCTCCTTGTCATTACCTTTCAGAATTTTTACTGTGATGTGTCTATTTGTAGATTTCTTTGTGTTTATCTAATTTGGGATTCATGGAGCTTCCTGGATGTGTATGTCAATATTTGTCAATAAATATGGGAAATTTTCAGCAAATATTTCTTCAAATATTTATTCTGCTATTCTCCCTCTCTTCTCCTTCTGGTAGTCCCACTAGGTATATGTTGTTGTGCTAATGATGTTCTACATTTCTCTGAGGCACTGTTTACTTTCCTTCATTCTTTTTCTCTGTTCTTTGGATTGCATAATTTCTATCATTCTAAAAGTTTGTGAGTTGTTTTTTCTTCTGACAGTTTCAAATCTACTATCAAGCCTGTCTAGTAATTTTTAAAATTTCAGTTATTAAAATTTTTGATTGCAGAATTTCCATTTGGTTCTTTTTTTATAATTTCTAGCTCTTTTTGATATTCTGCATTTGATGCATCATTGTCATTTTTAATTTTTAATCATGGTTTCCTTAATTCTTTGAACATATTTATAATGGATATTTTGAAATCTTTGACAGCTAAATCCAACATCTGGTTTTTATCACAATAGTTTCTGTTACCTGTTTGTTTCTGGTGTACAGGTTATACTTTCTTGATTGCCTGCATGTCTCAATTTTTTGGTTGGAAATTAAACATTTTAGATCATATATTATAGCAAATTTAAGCATTTGGCCCTCACCTTCTGGGTCTTACTATTGTAATTTATTTACTTCAGTGTTCAGTGACTAGACGGATGATTTTAGTGAAGTCTATCTGCCCTCACCCCCACATAGTGTGAAGCTTCTGTTGTTGCTTCTGAAGAGGCACAGACTTGGGTATGCCCCCAGAATGCCCTGTAATAACAGTGGTTTTGGCAGAGCTATCTTTGACTATCTTTTCCCTGACCACACTATTAAGCTCCACTAATTTCTGGCTGATTGTTCTACTGTTTCCAACAATGTTCTGGGGCATAAATTGCTTCATATGCTAAGCCAATCAAGTCAGGCTCTTTGAAGGGATAGTCCTAGGTCAGTGTTGGGATTTGCTCTGACACCGGGGGGCTCTTCCCAGCTGTCTCTTTCCCCATTTCTCTCCAGTAAACTAGCCAGCCTACAATTTAGCTTACATCTGGAATGAATCTAACAATCTCCTTTTACTACAACTTCCACTCTCTTTTTTAGAGTGCTCTTAGACTTGAACTCCTCCACACCCCTCCACACTTCACAAATAAAGGAAATTACTCTGGGGGAAAGTTTGGAGACATAGTTCCATGGCTTGCTTCTCTGCCCCCCATTTCCAGAAAAACCTCTGAGCCATGCAGTGGGGTGGGGAGGATAATGACCTGTTCTCGCTGAACAACATCTCTACTTTAGGAGTTTTGCACTAAGTAGAGAAGCATGGAAGGCAACAGCTCCAAATCTCCTTAACTTGCCTCTCTCAGTGTGGAAACTCCCATGCCATGAGCCAGAGCAAGGCCATCATGACCACAGTGCTCTCAGTGGTGCTGCATCCAAGGTAGAGCCTCCATCCTATGAGTGGAAGCTGGAAAGATGAAGGTGACTCATTTAGCCACACTTGCCCAGCACCTAGCCTCAACAACAGGTTGCTGGGACAGGATAAGAAATGCTGATGACCTGTCCCTCTCAGGAAGATAACCCTCCAACTGGGAATTGGAAGAGAAAAGGAGCCGTGTGCTCTTGGCTATAGCAGTCTCAGGTGGAGTGTCTATCTCCCTGAGATGAGAGTCAGAGGGAGGCTGTGGGTCTTTGTTCAAATACCACATAATCTCACAGTTCTTACCAATTTTAGTAGATTTTCTTGGATAAATATTTCTTCATTTGCTGTATGTCCATAGGGTCATTTTCAGAGACCTCAATCTTATTTTTTTAATTTTCTCCAGTTTTACTGGGGAGAAGATCTGAGAAGCTCCTCACATTGTCATGCCAGAAGTAGAACTCCCAACATGCTTAATTTTATCTTTGCTATAATAAGTCTTTTTTTGTTTTTTAACTGAGAAGCATTATTGGGACTTTGACAGTCACAGTCTTTAGCCTACATTTTGGAGTACAGAAGCAGTTAGACTTTACATTCCTAGGAGGCCATTTATGCTTACAAATTAGCCTATCCTTTCCTGAGCTCATCTCATCCTTGTAATGCTATGCCAAATGCAGCAAAGAGCAACACACAAACATTCTAGCTCTTTCTAACAACTTTTCCTAGATTAGCAGGCTCAGACTATCTGCCTTGCAGGTTGTTGCAGCCAATAGTTTTATCAAATATTTAGCTACTGCATAACATAGATCTCTAATATCTTTCCATTCCCCAATAGTTGTTTCCCTATTTTCTGCTGCTCAACTATTATAAGTCAATGCCCTGTATTTTAAGTTTTTGATATGGCATCAATATACTTCAAGATACTAATTTCTGTTTTAATTAGATGAGGCAAACCAGTAAAACAAATAAACCTGATTGAAATTTATTTCTTGCTCATATAATAGTCCTAGGCTGGCAATCACATCAGGAGGTCAGTACTCTTACTCAAACTAATATAGAAATTATAAAATAAAGAAACTACTTTGTGAGTGATATGCAGTATATTTTTCAGGCAACACACAACCTAAAATACATTTTTATCTTACTTAAAAGTAGGAAAATCTATATAACCTTTCCATCATAGACTTAGAGACTTTTGTGTGCCTTTATAGGCACAAAGCATTATTAGGTTGAAAGTTCTTTTTAGAGGTAATTTGCAAGCATGTTGAGAGGAGCACTTACAGAACTTGCTAACATTAAAAGAGAATTTTATTTCCTAACATCCTTTGCATTTCACACATTTGTGGGAGATAGATCTGGGGAGAAAAATACTGGTTCCCCAGTTCTCATATTTTCAGATAGGGGTGGAATTTCTACTCTACCACCTATAAGGGAAAATTATTAGGGAAGGGGGCATTTGAAGCTTCTCTCTGCTCCCACTCCACCCCATGGTGTTATGGGCTGAATTGTGCCCCCCCTCCCCAATTTATATGTTGAAGTTCTAATTCCCAATACCTTAGAATGTGACTGTATCTGGAGATAAGGCCTATATAGAGGTAATTAAGGTAAAATGATGTCATATGGGGGTGGGGGGTTGTCCTAGTCCAGTATGGTTTGTGTCCTTATAAGAACAGAATAGGCCAAAGACAACATGGAGACCTAGGCACAACCGTATGAGGACACAGCAAGAAGGTGGCCAGCTGCAAGCCAAAGACAGAGACCCTCAGGTGAAACCAACTCTGCCACCTTCTTGATCTCAGACTTCTAGCCTCCAGAACTGTGGGAAAATAAATTTCTTCTGTTTAAGCCACCCAGTCTGTGGTATTTTGTTGTGGAAGCCCCAGCAAACTAATACACATGGTGAAAGGGGTAGCATATAATTAAGTTTAGGAGAAGGAACAGGGCATGCTTGAAACCTTCCAACAGTAAACAGTAGCCAGTGAGCAAGGGATTTTTTCATTCAACCAGAAGATAGCTATTAAGTAAGTACTGCAGACTGGGTGCTGAGTTAGATACTGCTAATTCAGTAGTAAAACATTCAGCTATGATCTCTGACTGCAAGAAACTTAAGAGGTTAATGGAGAGAAAAAATGGAGAAACTTTGTGTATATGAGACACCCCAGAATATGATGAAAAGCTAGGTAGTCTGGTTCTTCCTACGGAAATCTGGGGAGATGATATCCACATTGACTTACACTGGATAGTGGGGAGCTGGGAGAGAAATGGATTATGGGTCAAAGCAGCCAGCCAAAAGTATTTTCTGATCTGCTGACCAGATTCTTTTGATCCTATGGTGTTGAGGGGCAGCTTACCGTTGGATGGTAATCTATTTTGAACAGATGGAACCGGACTTGGATATGGACCACAGAGACAATTACTGGCTAAGGGGTTTCTCCAGTTTTCTAATGAGGAGTGGCTTATAGCTATCACCAAAACCATACTGGTTAACTGAAGTATACAAAAAAACAATAATAAATAAAGCAAACTCTATATAATGTATAGTCAAAGCTAACAGAATTCAATAATAGTACATAGTTTACTTCAGAGTATGGATACTATAACAATAATGAGGAAGTAATAGGCTTTGGAACTTTATTCACTGTCAATTGAAATAAATGTGGAATGAGTACTAGTGAGGTGCCAACCACCACTAGGTACTAAGAGAGAGTGTAGTGAGAGAGGAAAAAAACCAGACATGGTCCCTGCCCTTGTGAACCTGTGCAAGTAATTCAATTTCTCTGAATCTATGTTTTCAGATGATAAATGAGGATCAAGATAGCTATTTTGGATACCTCTTATAAAGAGTAAATTTTTTTTAAAAGGGCATTTGCAAGTACTTAGCCCAGTGCCTGCCGAATAACTATGTGTTGAATGTTATTTTCTTCTCACTTCTCTCCACCTTTGCTCTCTGCAAAAAGTACAAAGTTAAAAGAAGCCCTTTGGGTATTGTTCAAATGAGTTACCAAATATCATAATCTTCATAGCCAAGTTCTAAGGCTTATAAAAAGATGACTGAATGAGGTTAGATTTTGTTTGAGTAAAACAGCTCTTGCATCATCATGGATAAAATTTTTTAGGATCTGAAGTGTATTCTTCTAGAGGGTATGTGTATGCTTATTTTTTCTTCTCTATTTTGCCAGTTTTCTCATCCCTATCTCTATAGTGTTGAACTCACAGCAAAGAGCAAAATCGTTTGTTGAAATAGAGAAAGGATGTCAATAATCTGTAGGCAGTGAAATAAAAATAATCCATCCTCTTAAAGCATTAAGAATGATTTTAGATTTTTACGTGCAGAATACACTAACAAATATATTCAGTAATATATAATGATCTCCCCTTTCTCTAGAAAAAGATAAAAGCAATACAAGATAGAGGGTGGGGCTTCCCTGGTGGCACAGTGGTTGAGAGTCCGCCTGCCGATGCAGGGGACATGGGTTCGTGCCCTGGTGCGGTCCGGGAAGATCTCACATGCCGCGGAGCGGCTGGGCCCGTGAGCCATGGCCGCTGAGCCTGCACGTCCGGAGCCTGTGCTCCGCAACGGGAGAGGCCACAACAGTGAGAGGCCCGCGTACCGCAAAAAAAAAAAAGATAGAGGGTGAATCAATCTCATAACCTTCAAAATGGTACTGAAAATAGTAGGGAACATACAGTTCAGATAACATATCATATGGTGTGTGTTATCTCTTTTGTATCGAGTCAGATTCTCCATGTACCCAATGCCAGTTTGGTTAAGCACCCTAGGAAGAACTATTCCTTCCTTTTCACAACTTCAGGGAGTAGCTTCAAATACTCACAGAATCTAGTTTACTTAGTCATAATCTCAAAAGTTTTTGTTCAGTGCACTATGCCCTGAAATCCTATTCTCTGATATATTATTATGAAGTCAATGAATTGCAGACAATAAAGGCAACTTGTCCCGTTATCTTATCGTTGTCATTCCTTCCCTCCAGCTAGTCCACATCCCATGAATCAGAAGAATTTTGATTTGGGATAAAATGCTAACTTTCTCAATGGACTTCCTGTTTTTATTCTAATCCCAAATTTCCCCCAAACATCTTTTCTAAATCTGCTCTTTGTATTTTTTGTACTTGAAACAGGCTGTAATTAGATCTAATCCATTTCTATCCATCATATTAGTCAGTTTTTTATTTTATCCTATGCTAGGTACAGTGCTAAGCTCTTTAGGGATTGCCAAGAAATAAACCAGGAGAGTGACTATTATACTCAGATATAAAACCATACAGTATCAAGTAATATCCTCATTTTTTCTCTATACTTTTTATATTTGTACATAAATTTATACTTTTTTCATTAAACTGCTAAAAACAACTTTTGTCTTTAACTCACTGGGCTGTATATAAAATATCCATAACTGTGGTACAAATGAAACCACCCTCTGTTTAGAGATCCCTGCAAAATCTACATGCAGTGGAGTTCATTTAAGACAGAATGTTCACACAATTTGAACACAGTGTTAGCAATATAATTAGGAGAGAACAATCTTCTGGGTAATACCAAAGTTTACTTAAACAGATTGACGAGGCACTCACCAAAAAATAGCAGGCTCAGTTTTTACAGTTTGCTCCCTTCTGAATGACTTACCCACCAAGCAAGATAGTACAATTACTGATCTTCATTGTAAATGCCTGGACCCCCTGATGGGCTCTGATAGGAAATTATCCAATAAGAACAATGGCATTTCTCTTCATATCACATAGTTTTCATGGCTGTCAGAAAATATATACACTTCATTAAAATCAAGAAATAAAGTGATACATGTAGAGAAAACAGTGTTTAAAAAAAAAAAAAAAAGGAAACCTATGATTATTTTCTCCAGCCTTAACTTTTCCCTCTTCCAAGCAGGCCTGTTTGCAAATCCGTTACTTGATGCCCATTGATAAGCTTGGCCAACTGAAATGTCTTAATCAGAAATAACTGGTCCCACAGAACCCAACAAGATTTCTGTAGCAACAGCCATGACCTTTCACTATTCCGTTTTGGTTTCAAACCTGCCTTAGTGGTCATTCAAATCATGAAAGTGTTAAAAGGGAATAGTCATAAATCAGAATTTTAAAGTCTGCTGCCACCATGAGCTCTGTATATTTAAAAGGGGTGGGGAGAGATTTAAGGCCACATTCAACAGGACTTCACAGTTGTTAAAGTCAGCTTTCTGGGGATCTGATAATTCTACAACATGATGGTCTTTTTAAAAAATCTGGCTGTCCGGGCTTCCCTGGTGGTGCAGTGGTTGAGAGTCCGCCTGCCGATGCAGGGGACACGGGTTCGTGCCCCGGTCTGGGAGGATCCCACATACCGTGGAGCGGCTGGGCCCATGAGCCATGGCCGCTGGGCCTGCACGTCCGGAGCTTGTGCTCCACAATGGGAGAGGCCACAATAGTGAGAGGCCCGTGTACCGCAAAAAAAAAAAAAAAAATTCCCTACCCTCATCAAAATTACCTGTTTGGTATTATACTCCCTCAGGGCCTTTAAGTAAACTGTCTGTATGGTCTGATTGATTTAATTCAAGGTAAGTTGTTATTGACTTATTAATGGCTTCATAGGTAATATCCTTGTTTTCTGGTAAAGATTTTTAACGACACGCAAAAATAACGACTAGTGATTAGAATTCTAAATGCTACAGGAAAAATGGTAATAAGAACATGGGGAATGGAACAGATATTTTTGGCAGAAATGCTTTTCAGTATTTCTCAACGCATGTCATGTAAATGGCTGCCTTTTCTACTAAATGACTGACCAGCTTTGTTTTAGAGAATTTTTGCCATATTCAACTGTATGTGTGTCTGGAGATGTGGTAGACGCCATAATCTGGCTCTTTATTTCTACTGGCTAAGGCATGCTATAAAATGTGTCCTCCAAAAAAGCAGACTTCATTTAAATAATCGATTGTTTTGGAATTGCCCAATTACTAAACTATTCATTTGGCCAAATTTACTTTAAGAAATTATTTCCAAACTTATTTGCATGGAGACACAGGCATATTTTATCTCAAATTAATTTATCCCGAGGGTAGGGATTTTAAAAAGACAAATGTTAGGCCATTTTACAAGACTAGCCCCTAAAACACTGGATGGTTTGTCAGGGGATGCAGAATTGCAGTAGGTCATAAATGCAAAGGTTAGAGGAGGTGTGCAAAGGAGAACCTATGGCATCCTTTCCCTCCAAAGCAGCTAGTATAAAACCTGAGTGTGATTGGCCCCTTTTGAAACAATAATAGTATGTGATTTATACTCTCAGTCTAAGTACTACAAGCTTCAGCAACAGCTCTCAATGCAGTATGCCCAATAACAATGTTGAGTGAGGTATAGATTTCTCAGCACTAGCAGGGGCCCGATCTTAGTCTGAACTTGAGTGTAGAGACTCAGCAAACACATGTTAACATTTTATGGTGAGACTCAGGTTAAGTGGGGGACTTGCATACAATGCCAACGGTCACATTAGTCATAAAAATCATATGGTCAACTATTGAATGATTAAAGTCACATCCAGAGAGTTCTGAGACAAGTGATTAATGTCAGTTACAGTGTGTGTTTGGGGGTTGGGGGAGGACATGCAACAAAATGGACGATTTGATGAACTGACCAATCAGGCATATGATCCGACAACCCTGGCAGGTAATCCGGTCCTAACACACAGACACCCTCACTCACAGTTGAGTGTTCAGCATCCCCAAGTCTTTTAGACTATTGGCCTACAATCATATACATAGCTCTTGTATTCAATAAAGAAGACTTCAAAATAACAGCATTTTATTGAAAATTACACTAGAGGAAATTCTCTGAAGTAAATTAGCGATAAAAGAATAAAGCTGTTGGAAAGGAGTTTTAAGATGGTGGAAAAGTAAGACGTGGAAATCACCTACCTCCCCACAAATACATCAGAAATACATCTACATGTGGAACAACTCCTACAGAACACCTACTGAACGCTGGCAGAAGACCTCAGACCTCCCAAAAGGTAAGAAACTCCCCACGTACCTGGGTAGGGAAAAAGAAAAAACAGAGACAAAAGAATAGGGACGGGACCTGCACCAGTGGGAGGGAGCTGTGAAGGAGGAGAGGTTTCCACACACTAGGAAGCCCCTTCACTGGCCGAGATGGGGGGTGGCGGGAGGGGAGCTTCGGAGTGACGGAGGAGAGCGCAGCCACAGGGGTGCGGAGGGCAAAGTGTTGAGATTCCAGCACAGAGGATCTGTGCCGACCGGCACTCACCAGCCCAAGAGGCTTGTCTGCTACCCCGCCGGGACGGGCAGGGGCTGAGAGCTGAGGCTCGGGCTTCGGAGGTCAGATCCCAGGGAGAGGACTGGGGTTGGCTGTGTGAACACAGCCTGAACGGTTTAGTGCACCATGGATAGTCGGGAGGGAGCCTGGGAAAAGTATGGAGCTGGCGAAGAGGCAAGAGACTTTTTCTTGCCTCTTTGTGTCTTGGTGTGCGAGGAGAGGGGATTAAGAGCACCTCTTAAAGGACCTCCAGAGACAGGCGCAAGTCGCGGCTATCAGTGTGCACCGCACAGACAGGCATGAGATGCTCAGGCTGCTGCTGCAGCCACCAAGAAGCCCGTGTGCAAGCACAGGTCACTGTCCACACCGCCCCTCCCAGGAGCCTGTGCAGCCCGCCACTGCCAGGGTCCCGTGATCCAGGGCCAACTTCCCCTGGGAGAACACACTGTGCGCCTCAGGCTGGTGCAACGTCACACTGGCCGCTGCCGCAGGCTCGCCCAACATTCCATGCCCCTCCCTCTCCCAGGCCTGAGTGAGCCACAGCCCCCTAATAAGCTGCTAATTTAACCCCATCCCGTCTGAGCAGGAACAGACGACCTCAGGCGACCTACACGCAGAGGCAGGGGAAAATCCAAAGCTGAACCCCAGGAACTGTGCGAACAAAGAAAAAAAAGGGAAATTTCTCCCAGGAGCCCCAGGAGCAGCGGATTAAATCTCCACAATCAACTTAATGTACCCTGCATCTGTGGAATACATGAATAGACAACGAATCATCCCAAATTGAGGAGGTGGACTTTGGGAGCAACGATATATATATATTTTTTAACGTTTTCTCTATTTGTGAGTGTGTGTGTGTATGCTTCTGTGTGTGATTCTGTCTGTAGAGCTTTGCTTTTACCATTTGTCCTAGGGTTCTCTCTGTCTGTTCCTTTTTTTTTTTTTTTTTTTTTAGTATAGTTTATAGCACTTGATATAATTGGTGGATTTGATTTTTGGTCTGGTTGCTCTCTTTTTTGTTTCTTTTTTTTTATTACTTAAAAAAAAATTTTAATAATTATATTTTATTTTAATTATTTTATTTTACTTTATTTTATTTTATTTTACCTTCTTTCTTTCTTTCTTTTATCCCTTTTATCCTGAGCCGTGCAGATGACAGGCTCTTGGTGCTCCAGCCAGGCATCAGGGCTGTGCCTCTGAGGTAGGAGAGCCAAGTTCAGGACACTAGTCCACAAGAGACTTCCCAGCTCCATGTAATATCAAATGGAGAAAATCTCCCAGAGATCTCTGTCTCAATGCCCAGACCCAGCTCCACTCAACGACCAGCAAGCTACATTGCTGGACATCCTATGACAAACAACTAGCAAGACAGGAACACAACCACATCCATTAGCAGAGAGGCTGCCGAAAATCATAATAAGGCCACAGATACCCCAAAACACACCACCAGATGTGGATCTGCCCACCAGAAAGACAAGATCCAGCCTCATCCACCAGAACACAGGCACTAGTCCCCTCCACCAGGAAGCCTACACAACCCACTGAACCAACTTTAGCCACTGAGGAAAGACATCAAATACACTGGGAACAACGAACCTGCAGCCTGCGAAAGGAGACCCCAAACACAGTAAGTTAAGCAAAATGAGAAGACAGAGAAACACAGCACATGAAGGAGCAAGGCAAAAACCCACCAGACCAAACAAATGAAGAGGAAATAGGCAGTCTACCTGAAAAAGAATTCAGAATAATGATAGTAAAGATGATCCAAAATCTTGGAAATAGAACGGAGAAAATACAAGAAACGTTTAACAAGGACCTAGAAGAAATAAAGAGCAAACAAACAATGATGAACAACAAAATAAATAAAATTTAAAAATCTCTAGAAGGGACCCATAGCAGAATAATTGAGGAAGAAGAATGGATAAGTGACCTGGAAGATAAAATAGTGGAAATAACTACTGCAGAGCAGAATAAAGAAAAAAGAATGAAAAGAATTGAGGCCAGTCTCAGAGACCTCTGGGACAACATTAAACGCACTAACATTCGAATAATAGGGGTCCCAGAATAAGAAGAGAAAAAGATAGGGACTGAGAAAATATTTGAAGAGATTATAGTTGAAAAATTCCCTAATATGGGAAAGGAAATAGTTAATCAAGTCCAAGAAGCACAGAGAGTCCCATACAGGAAAAATCCAAGGAGAAACACACCAAGACACATATTAATCAAACTATCAAAAATTAAATACAAAGAAAAAATATTAAAAGCAGCAAGGGAAAAACAGCAAATAACACACAAGGAAATCCCCAAAAGGTTAACAGCTGATCTTTTAGCAGAAACTCTGCAAATCAGAAGGGAGTGGCATGATACATTTAAAGTGATGAAGGAGAAAAACCTACAACCAAGATTACTCTACCCAGCAAGGATCTCATTCAGATTTGACAGAGAAATGAAAACGTTTACAGACAAGCAAAAGCTAAGAGGATTCAGCATCACCAAAACAGCTTTACAACAAATGCTAAATGAACTTCTCTAGGAAGGAAACGAAAGAGAAGGAAAAGACCAACAATAACAAACCCCAAACAATTACAAAAATGGTAATAGGAACATACAAATCGATAATTACCTTAAATGTAAATGGATTAAATGCTCCAACCAAAAGACATAGATTGGCTGAATGGATACAAAAACAAGACCTGTATATATGCTGTCTACAAGTGACCCACTTCAGACCTAGGGACACATACAGACTGAAAGTGAGGGGATGGAAAAAGATATTCCATGCAAATGGAAATCAAAAGAAAGCTGGAGTAGCAATTCTCATATCAGACAAAATAGACTTTAAAACAAAGACTATTACAAGAGACAAAGAAGGACATTACATAATGATCAAGGGATCAATCCACGAAGAAGATATAACAATTGTAAATATTTATGCACCCAAAATAGGAACACCTCAATACATAAGGCAAATACTAACAGCCGTAAAAGGGGAAATCAACAGTGGCACAATCATAGTAGGGGACTTTAACACCCCACTTTCACCAATGGACAGATCATCCAAAATGAAAATAAATAAGGAAACACAAGCCTTAAATGATACATTAAACAACATGTAATTAATTGATATTTATAGGACATTCCATCCAAAAACAACAGAATGCACATTCTTCTCAAGTGCTCATGGAACATTCTCAAAGATAGATCATGGGCTTCCCTGGTGGCGCAGTGGTTGAGAGTCCGCCTGCCAATGCAGGGGACATGGGTTCATGCCCCAGTTTGGGAAGATTCCACATACAGCAGAGTGCCTAGGCCTGCGCGCCATGGCCACTGAGCCTGCGCGTCCGGAGCCTGTGCTCCACAACGGGAGAGACCACAACAGTGAGAGGCCCGCGTACTGCAAAAAAAAAAAAAAAAAAGATAGATCATATCCTGGGTCACAAATCAAGCCTTGGTAAATTGAAGGAAACTGAAATCGTATCAAGTATCTTTTCAGACCACAACTCTATGAGACTAGATATCAATTACAGGAAAAAATCTGTAAAAAATACAAATACATGGAGGCTAAACAATACACAACTTAATAACCAAGAGATCAATGAAGAAATCAAAGAGGAAATCAAAAAATACCTAGAAACAAATGACAATGAAAACATGATGACCTAAAACCTATGGGATGCAGCAAAAGCAGTTCTAAGAGGGAAGTTTATAGTAATACAATCCTACCTTAAGAAACAAGAAACATCTCAAATAAACAACCTAACCTTACACCTAAAGCAATTAGAGAAAGAAGAACAAAAAAAGCCCAAAGTTAGCAGAAGGAAAGAATTCATAAACATTAGATCAGAAATAAATGAAAAAGAAATGAAGGAAATGATAGCAAAGATCAATAAAGTAAAAGCTGGTTCTTTGAGAAGATAAAAAAATTGATAAACCGTTAGCCAGATTCATCAAGAAAAAAAGGGAGAAGACTCAAATCAACAGAATTAGAAATAAAAGAGGAGAAGTAACAACTGACACTGCAGAAATACAAAGGATCATGACAGATTACTACAAGCAACCCTACGCCAATAAAATGGACAACCTGGAAGAAATGGACAAATTCTTAGAAATGCACAACCTTCCGACACTGAACCAGGAAGAAATAGAAAATATGAACAGCACTGAAAGCACTGAAGCACTGAAATTGAAACTGTGACTAAAAATCTTCCAACAAACAAAGGCACAGGACCAGATGCTTTCACAGGCAAATTCTAACAAACATTTAGAGAACAAGCTGACACCTATCCTTCTCAAACTCTTCCAAAATATAGCAGAGAGAGGAACACTCCCAAACTCATTCACCATCACCCTGATACCAAAACCAGACACAGATGTCACAAAGAAAGAAAACTACAGGCCAATATCACTGATGAACATACATGCAAAAATCCTCAACAAAATACTAGCACACAGAATCCAACAGCACATTAAAAGGATCATACACCATGATCAAGTGGGGTTTAACCCAGGAATGCAAGGATTCTTCAATATATGCAAATCATTTAATGTGATACACCATATTAACAATTTGAAGGAGAAAAACCTTATGATCAGCTCAATAGATGCAGAGAAAGCTTTCAGCAAAATTCAACACCCATTTATGAAAAAAGCCCTCCAGAAAGTAGGCATAGAGGGAACTTTCCTCAACATAATAAAGACCATATATAACAAACCCACAGCCAATATCGTCCTCAATGGTGAAAAACTGAAACCATTTCCACTAAGATCAGGAACAAGACAAGGTTGCCCACTTTCACCACTAGTATTCAACATAGTTTTGGAAATTTTAGTCACAGCCATCAGAGAAGAAAAAGAGATGAGAGGAATCCAAATCGGAAAAAGAAGCAGTAGAGCGGTCACTGTTTCCAGATGACATGGTACTTTACATAGAGAATCCTAAAGATGCTACCAGGAAGCTACTAGAGCTAATCAATGAATCTGGTAAAATAGCAGGATACAAAATTAATGCACAGAAATCTCTTTCATTCCTATACACTACTAATGAAAAATCTGAAAGTGAAATTAACAAAACACGTCCATTTACCATTGCAACAAAAAGTAAAATATCTAGGAATAAACCTACCTAAGAAGACAAAAGACCTGTATGCAGAAAATTATGACACTGATGAAAGATATTAAAGATAATACAAATCAATGGAGAGATATACCGTGTTCTTGGATTGGAAGAATCAACATTGTGAAAATGACTATAATACCCAAAGAAATCTGCAGATTCAATGCAATCCCTATCAAACTACTACTGGCATTTTTCACAGAACTAGAACAAAATATTTCACAATTTGTATGGAAACACAAAAGACCCCGAATAGCCAAAGCAATCTTGAGAAAGAAAAACGTAGCTGGAGGAATCAGGCTCCCTGACTTCAGACTACACTACAAAGCTACAGTAATCAAGACAGGATGGTACTGGCACAAAAACAGAAATATACATCAATGGAACAGTATAGAAAGCCCAGAGATAAACCCACACACATATGGTCACCTTATCTTTGATAAAGGAGGCAAGAATATACAGTGGAGAAAAGACAGCCTCTTCAATAAGTGGGGCTGGGCAAACTGGACAGATACATGTAAAAGAATGAAATTAGAACACTCCCTAACACCATACACAAAAATAAAATCAAAATGGATTAAAGACCTAAATGTAAGGCCAGACGCTATCAAACTCTTAGAGGAAAACATAGGCAGAACACTCTATGACATACATCACAGCAAGATCATTTTTGACCCACCTCCTAGTGAAATGGAAATAAAAACAAAAATAAACAAATGGGACTGAATGAAACTTAAAAGCTTTGGCACAGCAAAGGAAACCTTAAACAAGACGAAAAGACAACCCTCAGGATGGGAGAAAATATTTGCAAACGAAGCAACTGACAAAGGATTAATCTCCAAAGTTTACAAACTGCTCATGCAACTCAATATCAAAAAAACAAACAACCCAATCCAAAAATGGGCAGAAGACCTAAATAGACATTTCTCCAAAGAAGATTGCCAACAAACACATGAAAGAATGCTCAGTATCATTAATCATTAGAGAAATGCAAATCACAACTACAATGAGGTATCACCTCACACCAGTCAGAATGGCCATCATCAAAAAATCTACAAACAATAAATGCTGGAGAGGGTGTGGAGAAAAGGGAACGCTCTTGCACTGTTGGTAGGAATGTAAATTGATACAGCCACTATGGAGAACAGTATGGAGGTTCCTTGAAGAACTAAAATTAGAACTACCATATGACTGCACAATCCCAGTACTGGGCATACACCCTGAGAAAACCATAATTCAAAAAGAGTCATGTACCACAATGTTCATTGCAGCTCTATTTACCATAGCCAGGACATGGAAGCAACCTAATTGGCCATCAACGATGAATGGATAAAGAAGATGTATCATATATACACAATGGAATATTACTCAGCCATAAAAAGAAACGAAATTGAGTTATTTGTAGTGAGGTGGATGGACCTAGAGTCTGTCATACAGAGTGAAGTAAGTCAGAAAGAGAAAAACAACTACCATATGCTAACACATATATATGAAATCTAAAAAAAGAAAAATTGGTCATGAAGAACCTAGCAGCAAGACAGGAATAAAGACACAGACCTCCTATAGAATGGACTTGAGAATACAGGGCGGGGGAAGGGTAAGCTGGGACAAAGTGAGACAGTGCAATGGACATATATACACTACCAAACGTAAAATAGATAGCTAGTGGGAAGCAACCACATAGCACAGGGAGATTAGCTCGGTGCTTTGTGACCACCAAGAGGGGTGGGATAGGGAGGGTGGGAGGGAGGGAGACACAAGACGGAAGAGATATGGGGACATATATATATATGTATAACTGATTCACTTTGTTATAAAGCAGAAAGTAACACACCATTGTAAAGCAATTATACTCCAATAAAGATGTTAAAAAAAAAGAGAAGCTGTTAAACGAATATATTTTTCATGCTTTGAAGCTATGTGTTTAACAGTTTTCTAACTATTTATTCATTTATAAAAAAAATACTTCAGTTATTATCTCCTAGAGTTGAAATTAGATGTTTAATTGACTGGAGGGAATGAAAGTCATTCACTTTTAGATATGGCAACTGTTTTAAAATATTTCTGTAAAATGCTTCATAGACCACCATTAGCCCAAATTCTTGGCAAACATTCCTGTGTGTATATCTAGTTGCTTTTATAAATGTCATGCTGGAAGAGCTAACACTTTCAGAAACATGTTTATCTTAATTAGGAAAGTCAACAGACTTCTACTGGGAAGAAATGGGTATTTTTCTCTGTGGTATCAGAGGCATCAAAAGGCCCAGTTCTTCTGCCAAACCAATCTTCCTTCCTGCCTGCCTTTCAAACCCAGGTGATTGCAGACAGCTGAGCAGGCATTTTCCCCAAAGCCTCTATTGACCTGGCTTCAGTCTTTGCTCTACCGCCCCATCTCTCTCTCTGTCACTCTTCCTGTGTAGGTTTTTGTTTGTTTGTTTGTTTTGCCTTGGGAAACCTAGGGATATTCATGGCACTGAGGCAAAAAATGTGGAATTAAAAACTAAATTCTTGAGGCCTTATCCTAGCAACAAGACCATCACCATCTGTTCAGAAGACAAGCCAGCTATTATCCACTGCATTCTTTATACAAACTCCATCACCTGTGAGGGGAAAAAAACTGCCCCTTCCTGGGTTCTCTCTTTGTCACAGGAGAAAGAGGTCTGTTTCCCCCTAATGCAGTAAAACCTAAAGAAAGCAAACAGGACTGGAAGCACTTAGAACAAATTTAAAGAAATCTACTCGAAGGCCCTATATTGTCATTCCAAAATATCTGATAATTGTCATCTGTGCATAATGACACCTGACAAAAATATTGTTGATGTCTCTCAGTAACCACTATATTATTTAAATTAGAAAATAACAAATGGAGCGTGTATCTGTGTTTTTTGTATTAAAATGATTGTCACAGTCTCTCCTTTATTTTTAGCTTCAAAAATTTTATTCGTTTCACCTTTCAAAAACCACATCAAAATTTATATTTTGAAAGTGGCATTAAAATGCTATTTCAGTGACTTCAGGGTAAGAATCAATCTATTTAGACACCTAGTTTAATCCAGGATGAAATATTTTTCCTTGGGAAATGTTTAAAACAGTAGACAGTAGCTCAGTGATATTTTATGCAGTAAAATTTATATTATTAGGAATACACAAGATCTTTTTCCTCCCAAAATAGTTCAGTACAAAGGAAGAGAATATCTGTAGATAGAATATTTGAAAATGCCAACCAGAGTCTAAAGTCCAGATAAATAAAATATGATATCATTCTGGATTATTTTCTTTCTAGAAATAAATACACATGGAGATATGATTCAATAAATTTTAAAAGAATAGATTTATTAACTGTTTACCTTGTGCCAATCATTATGTAATATGCTATTGAGTATTTTTCAAAATTTGACATGGTTTTTATGAATAATACATCAACAAATAGAAAGTACCCATCAAGTCCTAAGAAATAGTAGCTCTATAAATATAACTAACGTTTGGTTAGTGTTTATTACTTTAAAATCCATCCATCTTTTCTACATTATCCCATTTGTTCCTGATAAAGAGCCTGTGAGGCCAGCTGAGCAGTCATCTCTATCACTCACTTAAAGATGAGGAAACCTGAGTTCAGAGAGGTGTGCTGATTTTCCCATGGCTCCCCGAGAATCTAAAATCTACTTCAACCAATTTTGAAACTAAACTCTGGTTTTTTAAAAGGGCATTATTTATATTTGTACCATCAAAAAGAGAATACGAATGCATGTGAAGACTAAAGCAACTACAGCTCTTCATTCTCTGGAACAGATCGTTGATATACTTGTTGGCTGATGTTCAGAAATATTTGTGTTGTACATAGGCTCCATTTTCATGGGTCAATGTTCCCAAAGTGGTCCGTAAAATATGAACTGAAGTTACCCACGTGACTGTTAATTATCTTCCTTTTTAGATTACACCTTGGATTCCCATCGTCTGCATATTGGGCACTAAACATTTCCTACATGTTTCCCACATGGCTTTTGCTAAAATTTTCCAAGTCACAGCCACAGTTGAAAATCCTTAGGGTAGGGATTCTGAGAAGCAGCTGAATCATTCTTTTTATCCCATCTGTGAATATGCTTAATCTGAAGGGAATAAAATCCCAATGTTTGGCTAATTTCAATAGATGGAAGTAATACATCTGTCTGGTTGCACCACATCAGAGTAGGACAAAAGCACACATAAAAATGGTAACTAGATAAGATGTAGGATAGTAAGGTCATAGAAGGATACTTTGAGCCCATAAATAGGTATTCAGATGGTGAAAGGAAAATTCTTGTATGTCAGAATAATTGCCTCTAGCCAATTAGAGCCAACTGATTACATAAAAGTGTTATAAAATGAAATATTTACCAGGACAAGGTACAAAGATGTGTGAAGGACCATAGATTCCACAAATATGCAACGTGGGATGATAGCTGAGTTTTATGTTTTTAGCAATGTTGTCAACTGGGTTTCAAGTCTAAAAGAAAATAATTTTTCAAAAGATTACTTTTCCCAGCAAAATACAACAAATACAAAAACAATTATGCAGAAATCTTTATTCCCAGCCCTCGTTTTCAGATTAACTTAAAACAGGTGTTAGTGATGCTAACAGCAATGTTTTGATCCCCATGTGGCCTGGTGACCTCACTTTCTCTGTTCCTTGAATAGAGAACATAGCCTTTCCTTCTTAGTCCCTTATAAACATGTGCTGGTGGTCACAAAGGAGAATTTCTGAAAGGGAAAAATAATAGGATGGGCCAGCAAACTAAGGAAATCTCATACATGCTCCTCAAAACTGGTCATAGGTTATAAACATCTTTTCAGTAAAAAGATCCCTTTTCGATGGAGTGACCAGTAATTCAGGTTTGCCTAGGACTTGAGGGGGTTTCTGGGATGAACTTTCTGTGCTGAAACTGGGAAAATCCCAGGCAAAATTGAGGGAGTTGGTGACCCCACTTAGCTGTGAGATAAATTGACTTGCAGTTTAATTTGGCAGCACTGTTCATAGTCTTTAACATTCCTTTATAAAACATTTTAGGAACATGGGACTGAAAAGATCCAGGCTTCTATTCTGAGAATCAAGAGCTCCAAAATGCACCTCAGTAGCAGAAATCTGGGGTTTCATACTTCATAATTTATGCAAGCTACTCTTTGTGAGTTGTGCAAACACCAAGACCATTGCTTGCCTTACCGCATTGACTTATCTTGTGCTACGATCAGGAGTGATTTTGCCTTCCTTGTCTCCTGCCTACTGCTGAGTTATCCATTCACCCTATTATGCCTCTACTCCCTTTACTAAGCATGAGAGCCTAATAATTTGTTAATCATGTGAAACAACCAAAAACCTATCCTCATCCCACCATTTTTTAATAGCATGGCAATGCTTCCCTACTGTTCAGGGGAAGAAAAAAGATTCAACGGATTGCATTGGAGGTTGTCAGGGCACAAACTCATTACTCTGTAAATTGGTTTGTAAAAGGAGTGGGGAAGAAAAGTATGAAGAATTTATCTGTCTTTAGTTACTCTGAGGTAACTAAATGGTTAATAAAAGAAATTTTTTCTTTTAGAAAAATCCCAACAAGTAAATACAGAAAGAATGATGAAATTAGAAAAATCACCAGCTCGCAACTCTGAAAGAAATGATGCATACAGGCAATGATCACCAATGAACATAAAATCACTATTGAAAATTTGTTGCGGAACTTTAAAAGGCTGACATGACTTTTCAAGTTTAGAATCATTTAAAATGGGACACCTGGTCATTACATGCCTCACACAAAAAGCATACACAGAACCACATATGAAATATTCTAGACTGAGTAGCAAAAGCCTCTGGTGTTCATCTCATCCCTCTGCCCACCTCTGATCTCAGCTGCAGCTCTGGGGAATAGTTCCGACTCACTGTGTGCAAGACCCAGCTTCCAGGAAAACCTTCAACCAAGGGGAAAGGGAAGCCAGTGGCAAGTTTGGGAGGTGCTGTCTAAGCTTCCCAGAAGTCCCCACTGAATAGAGCCCTGCTGTCTACAGTAGGCACCTTGATAACACAACCTTAAATGGTCTTGCCCTGCCTGGCCCACTCTCCCTACTCCCTCTCTCCTGTCTTGTGGAGAATCCCAAATAAACTACTTGCACTGGCACTGGGGTCCTTCTTGCAAGCCATGCTTTCAGAAAAGCTTTAGCTAAGTTGTTAATGAAACCTATATCTAATTACCTATTTACAGGAAATATAGGAGACAGAGGAACAAGCTTACTGTTGGCTCAAGGGATGTCCAATTTTCCCAGGACAGATGACTGGTATTTCCAACAAATGGACTGCATGAAAATAAAGGAAGAAGGGGAGGGAGGAAAAAAGGAAGAGAGGAAGAAGACGCCTTTTGCAGAATAAGAAAGACCTACATGACAACCAAGTACAGTATTTATGTGAACCTTGTTGAATTCTGATTTGAGTAAACCAACAATAAAAAATGTATCTTGAAAATAAATGGGGGAATTTGAATACAGTATTAAGTGATATTAAGAAATATTTGTTAATTTTGTTAGGTTGATTAGCAAAGTAGAGGTGGTTATGTTAAAAAAAAAAAGCCTTATCAGATGAAATAACATACTAAAGTATTCATGGGTGAAATCATATTTTGTCTAGAATTGTTTAAAAATACTCCAGAGAAAACAAAAAATAAAGTGAAGAATAGATAGAATCAGATTGTTGAAATGTTGATACTTGTTGAAGGTGGTAGTGGAAATAAGGGAATCATTATCATTACTATTCTACTTTTGTTTTTGTTTAAAATTGTATACAATGAAACATTAGGAAAGAAAATATTAATGTCCTGAAAAACCCTGAATTCAAGTGAATAAAATAACATAAACTCTAATTTACTTCTCATTTAATTGACTGAAAGCAGTGCAGGCACCACAGTGGTACTACCACTAGCAGAAATTCAGTAATCCAAACATTTGTCTGTCACCTTCTTTGTTACCAGGAGCAAATTCCAGGCTAAATTATTTTGTTACTGGTTAGCACGTTCTGGTTAGCAAACACAGACCAAATGTTTGTGTTTCCCCAAAATTCATATGTTAAAATCCTAGCCCCCAAAAAACGATGATAGAGAATTAGGTTTAGACGAAGTATGAGGGTGGTGCCCCCATGACAGGATTAAGGAAGACCAGAAGTCTCTCTCTGCCATGTGACACATAGCAAGAAAGTGGCAGTCTGCAAACCAGGAAGAGCCTCCTTCCTCATCCCATTAGGAACAGCATCTGCGATTATCTTGATCTTGGACCTCCCAGCCTCCAGAACTGTGAGAAGCAAATGTCTGTTGTTTAAGCCATCCAGCCACCTGTCTATGGTATTTTGTTAGATAAGGCCCAATTTCTGTATTCTCAGGAAACAAAAATTTATTTAAATATTAGCCTAAGCTAGATATTATTAGGAAGCTATAAAGAGGAAATTAACACCACCTTACATTTATGCTGTTTTCAAATGCATTATTTCTGTTGATTCTTGAAGAATCCCCAAGAGTGAAAGTTATATAATATACAGCAAAGTTAAATGATGGTTAATATGAATTATCTGACATTAGCTACTTTATTTTTTTTCTATGATATGAATGCATAGTTCATCATACTTGGAAATGTCACAGCAAACAGAGAGTTTCTTGAGGGAAGAGATTTTTTTTAACAAGTTCATGTTTGTACCCCTAGCACCTAAAAGGGCATTTGACACATTATAGACACTTGATAAATAGTAATGCTTAAATTCCTTTAAATCCTTTACTGAAGTAGTAATTGGGTCAACTGTCTATTTCTCTCATAATCACTGGCATTACATTAATTTAAACTAGCACTGCTGTTTTTTCTGGACTTTCTAACTGGTCTCCTTACATCCACTGTTGGCAATACCAATCACATTGCAGACAGAGTACTTCAAAATGCAAATATGATCACATGACAATACTTACCCACATACACACCCACCCACTCTTAAAACCATTCAATTGTATTTCATGACTCTAGTACTTTTAGTACTTTCCACATTTACTGTGTGATTATTTAATTAGTCTATGCCTTTCCTAACAGGCTTTAAACCCCATTCTTAGAGCACGGACTGAATTTGTTTTTGTCCTTATCTCTATCTCCAGGGCTCTACATTCTATATGCTTAGAATGTAGTATGTGGTCCAAAATACTCATCAAAAGAATTCATCCAGTAGTCAAATCTAAACTTGCTTTATTTTAGCATGCTACTTTCATTATCTGAACTGAACAGGTAAAATAAAATTGTGGAGGAACATTATTGTCAAATTCATATAATTGTTTCTGTTTGCTTAACCAATTGCTGCAACACCTATAATATTGTAACTTACTATTAATAGAAAAGCAGCAACTACATCTCCTTGACACAGAGTGATCCTGCTTGTCAATTCAAAGGAGACACTGAAAGAAATCCATTATTCTGTCTTTACCTATAATAGTTAATGTAAAAAATGGAAGCATATTTGGCAGCTTTCAGGAGCACAGACAAATTCTATATGGACAACAGACAGTAAGCAGAAGCAGTAAAAGTTCCTGTTCTGTTAAAAATTTAAGAGTCACTTGATTTTTAGCTCTTTGGCAAAACCCATTACACAGAAAAAGTATACATATAGAAAACTCAAACTTACTATAGGTAAATTTCAGAGTCTGTTATTTGAAAACAAAAGAACTTTGAAGAGTATTCGTAACCTACTTCTTTTTATTGTTGGGTCCCAAGGCATTTCAAAGGGCACGGTTTCCCAGATCATTTCATGCTAGTTCTAGGAGGAATGCGTCTTTTGCTCCTTTCAGTAGTACCATGTCTCATGTTATCATCATCCGCATGCTTGTGTGTTTCTCTCACTGGTTTATAAATGTGTGAGGTCAAGGTCTGGTTCTACCCACATACCCTGAAATACAGGATGTGCTGTAGTTCAATAACCCTTTATTGAATGCTGTGATCTAATTTACAAAAATTCAATTTATACTCATGTCTTCTGAGACAATATTTATTGTGTTAAGTAGAAGATGGCACCAATGTACATGGGCCAAAGGTAGAAGGAAAAATAGTCATACAAGGACTGGCCCAAGTAGGCTAAATGGTGATTGGGGCTGAGTTTGTCTTTGGAGTTCCTTTCCCATGTTATCAGATTTGAACTCCATGTTGGTACCCCAAAGCTCATCACCCCATCCTTTGTTCCAAGGGATTAAGATTTGATGAGTTTCACCTGTATGTATGGATGTAATGAAGAAGGTAAAGCATCTGATTCATTTTTTTTAACTTTTTTTTTTTTTTTTTTGCGGTACACGGGCCTCCCACCGCCGTGGCCTCTCCCGTTGCGGAGCACAGGCTCCGGGCGCGGGCCCAGCCGCTCCGCGGCATGCGGGATCCTCCCGGACCGGGGCACGAACCCGTGTCCCCTGCACCGGCAGGCAGACTCCCAACCACTGCACCACCAGGGAAGCCCCCTTTGCAAAGTTTTTATTGAAAAAACTTTTGAAAAGTTTTTACTCTCTACAGAAGGATGCCTGCTTAAAGTTTATAGAATATTACAACAGGAGAAGTCTTCAGATAATTTCTGGTTTAATACACTTAAGACTCAAAAAGATTGATTCTATTAATCAGCTGATAACAGATATTTGAGTGCCTCCTATACTATGCAAGGCACTAGGAACACAAAGGTGAATAAGAAAGAGAATCTGCTCCCAATAAGTTTCCAGTGCAGCAAGGCACAAAACCTGTGAGCTTAGTAGAATTATGGCCCATGACTTCTACATGTAGAGGAGGTATTTATAGAATCTCAGCATTTAGAGAAAATGTGAGTTTTCAATGATCATCCTGATGAGCATATTAGTATTCGTGGGGTCCTCATGTCTCTCCGTAAGCACCATTGTTGTGGAACATATTCCATCTGAAAAGAAATAACCCCCTAAAGGGTGCACATTTTAAATCTAAATAGTATACTTTCTTTTTGAAATTTTAATTTTGGAACTTAATATAGAGTCTACTGTTACCAGAACAACCACATCCACCGAAAATCATCTTAAGGTAGCTATAGAATCCCAAGAGAATAATGAGTTCTTCAGAGTTTCCCTAGTTATGGAGAGGAAATCGTTAGTAACTTATGACAGAAATAAAGAA
Organism: Pseudorca crassidens; assembly: GCF_039906515.1. Classification (NCBI taxonomy): domain Eukaryota; kingdom Metazoa; phylum Chordata; class Mammalia; order Artiodactyla; family Delphinidae; genus Pseudorca; species Pseudorca crassidens. The sequence goes on from NC_090301.1 coordinate 85,056,286, forward strand.
ATCATCCAATTAATGTATTCAGAGATGAATCTTAATGTCCAATTATTCTCTTGATTTGACACAACCTAGTAACAACATAACGTAGTCAGCAACATTGTATTAATGTCGGAAGATAGGGGGAAGGTAGCCCTGTGGGGGAAGAAACAGTTTCTGTTTAATCCTTTCCTTTTTCTTTTGCTCACATATGATAAGCAAATCTCCTGCTTAAGTTTATCATCTTACAAAAAAAAAAAAAAAAAAAGGAAAAACAAGTAACCCCACAGAATTTACCTGAAAACCATATTGTGCTCAAAAGTCAGAATTATATTGTAATTAAAGCTTATAAAATATAATTTAAACAAAGGTCGGTCTGTTCAATTCATTAACTGTTAACGAATGATTTTGCTATCATTCATCCTAGTCTCCTAGTTCAGATCTATTGATTGATTTAACCAATGTCTATTTAAATGTTTAATTTCCATATTTTATAATTGCTCCAATATTAAATAATACTCACAAAGAGTAAAAAGTTAAAGTGCCATATCATCACATCCATATTCATGCTTCCATTTCTTGAAGGGATGAAAATTAAGGAAAATGTTTTTCAATATTTTTGTATTTTATATTAAATAATACATAGTGGTGATAAAAAATATGAGTATATAAATGTATTACAGTACAAATCTGTACCAATCTTAAACCTCCAGTCTCCCAGTTTTCCTCTACAAAAAAGAAAAAAAAATCCCCCTAATTGTTTTTAGTTCATTCAAAATTAAAAGGTCTTATCTTTTAAATATTAATAATTTATAAAATGCAGTAGCCATATAACTGGCTATATTTTTAGATCATTTAACCACATCTCACTTTCCCTCATTAAAACATTATACAACTAAATAAATATGTTAAGATAATAAATTTCGGTACTGTTTTAAACTTTTTTCAAAGATAAACTTACATTCTCTGTTTATTTTTATATTCAGCAAAATTTCATTGTTGTAGGAGATATTCTTGATTGCCTTGTTAGATAATCCCCCTTTATGGTCTCTCTTTTTCTTGAACACTTCTAAATGATACTTTCTTTCCACTGCTAAATTTTTAATCAAATTTCTATCTGCTTTGCCCCATCAGTCAGCTCAAGACCGCTGATTTTAGCAGAATGCAGTTCTACTTTGACTAACCAGAGTCACAGGTGTGTTTGAAATGACTGATATCTAAGTATATGTCTGAATAGTCTGTGTATCCATAAAGAAACAGTATTGAGCTTGCAATATATATACGAGGGCCCATTCTAGGTACTGGATTAGATACCAAGAATTAAATTTCATTCCAAACTAAGTGTAAGAAATGGAATCTGACTTCAAGAAACAGAGATTAATTGAAGAGATACAGTACACTCAGACGACATACATATGGCAATGTTATTAGTGATCACTGGACAACTAAAAATGCAAGAATTCAAAGAAGAGAAAATGACCACTACAGGCTAATTGTCAAGAAGTGGGGTTTTCTTGTTTGTTTGGTTGGTTGGTTTTTTGTTGTTGTTGTTGTTTTTAGAAAAACAGGGTTTAAACTGGCCTCAAAATATGTGTAAGAGTAAGACATACACTCAGAAAAAAGACAGAATAGTGTGCCCAGAGGCATGAGGAAAGAGATCTAGAAGGCTTCTAAAGGACAGTGAATGAGCAGTGTGTCTGAAGCACAAAATTATTAAATGGGGGTAATAGGAAATCAGGCTAGAAAAGCAGTTTTGGAAAGTCAAGTTAACGAATTTAGTCATTATGTGTCAGCAGGGTACAGTTAGGGATGATTTTTGATGAGAAATGATATGATAAGGAATAATGTTTTATGACAATTAGTCTGGGGGATTCGTTTTCATTCATGCTTCCATTGATTCAACAAATACTGATTCGAGCTCTAAAATACCCAGGCATTGTACTATAAATAGCAGCAAAGACAAGTAAGATACATTTCCCACCCTCGAGGTGCTTCTATCCTAGAGGCACAAGTAAAAGAGTAAGTGCCATTTATTGTGATAATGTGGCATATGGTGCAGCACCACCCTGAATGCTATGGGTGTTTAGAAGAAAGACTTCCAGATAATACTCGTGATCAGAGAAAGCGAATACTTGAGATTCTGGCATAGCCAATTCTGGAACTACAACTTGAGAGATCAGTGTTAGTTAATTATATGACTTGGAGAAGAAGGAGGAATGAAGACATTTAGGCACATGGGAACAATTCATGTGAAGGCAGAAAACCGCAGCACAATGGAGCCATCTCTTCATTGCCTGATGTCGTGTCCCCTTGGCCCATCTGTGATTTCAGCTACAGCTGTGATACACAGTTCTGTGCAAACTCAGAGCTAGCATACCGCTCAAGCATTTCCCACTTCAGGGACTTTTCTGAAGTTCTGGAAGTCACTTAGCTTCTGCACAAATGGAGCCTGAAAGGGTTGGGGTGTTACACCCAAAGGCATCCTTCAAACAGTGGGGAACAGGAGATGGCAGAAGAATGACTCAGCTGCCTGTTCTTCTGACAATTCTGGGAGTATTACAGGTTTCTCAGAGGTTTCAAGGAATGAAGCTCTATCGACGATTATAGGGACTTCACTGACACACCCTCACCCCAACACTCTATTCCTCCTCCCTCATACCTGCTTCCTTATATAGCCACCCAAATAAACTCCCTGCTACCAAGTCCTTGCCTCAGGCTCTGCTTTTGGTAGAACCCGAATAGAGACAAAAATCTCTTATTCAGGGTGATTGTAGAGACATGGGTAACAATGATGAGAGGGGTCATGGTGGATGGAGAAGGATAGTTGATTTTCAAACTAGAGAGAACTTTGTGTGTCATGCTAAAAACTGAACTTTATCCAAAAAGTTAAAGGGAATCATTGAATGATTTTATACAAGAGAATAACATGTGTAAGATTTTTGTTTTAAAAGATCTCCCTGGCAGCAGTGTAAAGAGTATGAATTGCAACACCCTAGATGGAGAATTGAGGGCTGATTTAGAGACCATACTATGACCCAAGCAAGGTATTTTGGGTCTTAATTAAGGAATTAGCTGTAGGAATGAATATGAAATGTGAAAACCATCTGCTTTTAGTGCCTGGTTGGATGTGCGGAGTGAGGGAGAAGGGAGTTTCCAATTTGGGACAATGTCTGAGTAGCAACACCATTTATCCATAGAATACAGGAGCAGTAGGTTATGGGGAGAGGGGTGGAATGAGTTTATTTTTCAGCATATTAATACAAGAGCTTGGGGTAAAATTCATACGGAGAGATAGGTAGGCAGTTTTTTATTTCCTGGTAGAGGTTTGGATCACAGATATAGACATATGTTGAACAGGCCTGTGGTAGGCCCTGCGGTAGGTTCTTCTAAATATTACTTCACTTAACCCTCATAGCAAACCCAACATGTGGATTATTTTCATTACTTTGCATTTGAGAAAATAGATTCAGAGAGGTCATTTAATTTGTTTAGGATCACACAGCAAGTGAACAGTGGTGACAGAATTTGAACCCAGGTCTGATAGCCTGAATAATGTTTTTACAGTATACCACTCTGGCTCTGCCATACTGACTATACCAACATCTTCATCTTGAAATGGCTGATGATTGTAGAGCTACAGTTTTCAACTATAGCAGATAATAAAGGTAACAGGACCCACAGGTCTCACACCTGAACCATGAATAGCTTGACATTATATAAAACCATAGATCTAATCTATTACCCTACCTGCAATGCAACTCACTCTTCATATTGGTGTCCAATTGTTATATAAATGTTTCTATCCAAAATGTGGGATGTCCCTACATGAAATATTATCTTTGTGAGTTTATAAAGCATGTCACCAGTTATAATTAAAAGCAAGGAAGGAATAAAAGTGCTCATCTTAATACACTCAAGATCAACAGGATGAAGGGAGGGAAAAGATAAGTGTTTAACAGCCCAAAGTGGTAGGTGTTATTTTCATTGGAGTGCTTCACAGAATTAGATGGACTCCTAAGAGTGAAAGGGTGAGGTATCTTGTGTCTGTTCAAGAAAAGGCAGTTCTGGGTATACAGTGATGGTTTGAGAGAACACACATGCAGTTCCAAGTGGGCAAAAATCTGAGGCCATGGTTGTACAGAAAAGCTAAGACATAATTGTACTAAGGATCAAGGCTTAATAAGCAATAGAGAGAATAAGTAAATATACAAAGAAAAATTGATTAGATGTACATCTATGTAGTGTATATATGTGTGTGTGTATATATTCATCTGAGGGGAACTTATATTAACAAACAGACTTCCAAAGAAGAATAACGAAATATTCAGATTGGAAAAGATCTGAGAGAGCATTGTAAGTCACAAGCCCTACTTCAACCCTCATTTCGCAAAAGAAGAAGTAAGTGAAAAGGTTAAGTGATTTTTTTTCAAGATTTAAATCCACAAATGGGCTGGACATTTATTGAACAGTTATTTGTCTAACGTTATGGTAAACTGAATATTTTATTATAAATATGATAGTGACTCTTCAAGCATCTTATAATATATGTTTCTCTCTTAAAAGATAGTTTTCAATATTCATGAAACAATAGGATCAGTGAAGAGACGTACCAAGATCCACGGAATCTGTGAGATATTCATTAGGTTTTTTGTTGTTAGGATTTTTAATCGATCATGTGAAGTTAGTCTATGTCCAATACTTCTTGGCCATAAACCTAAAGGATAAATATTTATGGAATCTCTGAAGTTCTATGGAATTATAACTCTCTTAAATGGAAGTGTTCTGTTATTCTGTAATCATTTTGGACATAAAACAAGATATTATTAATTGAAAAGTTTTTAATTTCTTCATGCAACTGGTGGTTCTCAAGCTTTAGGGAGCACCAAAAGCACCTGGAGGGCTTGTTAAAACACAAGATCACTGGGTCTCACCTCAGTGTGTGTGATTCAGTAGGTCTAGTAAGGGCCTAAAAATCTGCATTCCTCACAAGTTCCCAGTGAGGCAGATGCTGCTTGTCCAGAGACCCTCATTTGAGAACCACTGTACTAACTGGATCATGAAAAACTGTGGGCAGAAACTGTCTCACTCATTTCTGTATGCTTAGCGTCTACCATATAGTAGAACCTCAACGAATGTTTATAGGAATGAGTGAATGACTAAATGACTATATAAATGATGTAGCTAAAAATGTTAGCTAATTTGGACTATTAACTGCCCAGCTCAAGAGTCTTCTTGTTTCTCCCACTTATAAAGAAATTAATAAATCAAGAAAATATTAAGTAATTGCTGTCCTAACTCTGTGTTGTCATGGATACAGTATTCTATTTTCAGTACTAGTCATGTCTTACTTGTTAATGACTGTTACAGTAACCAATAGAAAAGTAACACTTCACTCACCACATTTCATTAAATTTAACACCTCATATTAAGCTTAATGGGACAATAAGAACAAAGTTCTGCTTGCCATTTGTTTACAGAATTCCTCCATTTCCCTGTGGTTAGTGACCTACACAGCATCAATCTTTATGAACAGCTCCCCAAATAACAAGGAGATAGGAAAATAAAAGCTTTCTATTTGACTTAATAATAATGACCTCTGGGCCGGACATTTCCTGACATTTAACCAATAGTTAAATTAGAAGACTCTACTGTCTTTGATTCAGGGTCTCTGCTTCTACCACAGATTATTACCTTGCAGGAAATGCCCTTACTTTAGAACATTATAAATTTAACAGAAGAGGAAGCAAAATAATATGAATCCTGAGCACTAGGACTTTCAAATCCTTGCATTGTAAAAGGGTAAATGCAAAATATGGGTGGAGAATGGACAAAACTGGAATAAAATCCTTCACAGTTTGATCTTGATGCCAATCACAATGAAATAATCACCTCCATCATTGCAACCTGGAGTCATGCTACTTTATTTCCAAGGAAAATTCCACTGTGAGGGTAAAGAGCTTCATAATGTATCAGGAGAGAACAGATTATAAACAAACAGTTCAGGCTCCAGAAGAAAAAAAAAAGATAATTAAATATATTTAATGATGCACACATCTGAGCAAAAGATCAAGGAAATATCGGAAAATATAACATCATTTAGAAGTCAAGGGAAATAAATGGGGAAGGAGAAAAGGACAGATAACTCAGAGGGACTGAATAAATCTCAGATAGGATATAAAAGACTGGAAACAGATGTTTATATTAAACTGCCAATGGAGTGATGAAACCATACAGATTGCGGTACCAATTTAACTGGAAAAAGCTATGGCAAGCAGACAGGGATTTGAGTTGGAGCTCTATTTTCCACCAGTCAACTGAAGGAGGTGGCTGCTGCCGCTACTGCTAATGATGAATACCATATGCTAGCAAGAGACACAGCCAGTGTGCTCTGCTGTGTGTGTTGGTTTGGGAAGATATGTGTAATTTTCTTTATCTGATACAAAATTAGTGCAACTTCAAATAACTGCATGCAGAATGCCTGAAGAAGAGCCCATATTGCTTCTCATTGAAAAAGTCAAGAGTGAATCATTTTTAAAACTTCTCATCTCGATTCAATAACTCAGTTAAAGTACCTTTACCTGATTTAGCCATGATATTGCCCTAGTTTTTTTTTTATTATATTTTTATAATGGAGAGGAAGCCTACAACAGAATAACCATGCAGACAAGTAGTTAATGTGATATTAAAAAACAACAAACTTGCTGCTGACAGTCTTCTTTAAATGAGCATATATGTGTCTCTGTACATATAAGGTTTACTTCTTGTATCAACAAAGGATCCAAACCTTGTGATCTAGTCATAAATTTTGTTTTATATTGAAAAAATAAATTTATTTTCATATCAATTCCCCAGTTTACAAAAAGCAATCTTCAAAAAAACACTGGAATTGGCAATTTGTAGTTTGTTTGTTGTTTTCTTTAAGGGAACATGCAAGGTTAAAATAAACAAATGGTCACGGTTGAAGAGAAAAAGAGACTAAGAGAATTGGTGTATAAGTGATTTTGTTTTCTTTTATGAAATTTCCTTAATTCTGAGGCAAACACCTAGTTAATCTGATCAATTCAGCAAGAGAAAGAAAAAGAAAGAAGAGAAAACCTTGGTTATTTCCTTTCATATTTGACATGAGTGCTCATCTGAATCTTTTATGCTCCCATTGTTGTATTAATGTTGTATAGACGTGGTATAAATGTTCATTTTTTTTCTCCAAGACTCATTAAAATATGGAGAGGAGAAAGGGAGAGTCACAGAATAACTTTAAAAATATTTTGGGGGCTTCCCTGGTGGCGCAGTGGTTGAGAGTCCGCCTGCCGATGCAGGGGACGCGGGTTCGTGCCCCGGTCCGGGAGGATCCCACGTGCCGCGGAGCGGCTGGGCCCGTGGGCCATGGCCGCTGAGCCTGCGCGTCTGGAGCCTGTGCTCCGCAACGGGAGAGGCCGCAGCGGTGAGAGGCCCGCGTACCGCAAAAAAAAAAAAAAAAAAAAAAATTTTTGGTAGTCCTCATTAAAAAGAGTTTAAGTACCTTGGATTTTATTTTATTACATGGTAATAAAATCGGGCCAGAGGAGAGATGTTCAGTCTGCAACTCAAAGACCAAATGTAATTTCCGCTAAGTCATAGCCACTGATCTTTTGACCAAGTAGACTTGAAGCTGAGGAAAGCTGTGGCCCCAGAAAAACCATCTGTGCTATTTAAGCTACTACCTTTTTTTAAAATGATCTCTGCCTTACCAGCTGAAGTTCCTTTTACATTCATTATTATGGAAAGAAAAAAACTTCTGACAGAGTGCGAACCTCTTAACAAATATTACCAGATAAACAAATAAATCAAATAATAAAATATGCCTACTAATCTAGTTCTGTTCTGAAAAATGAAAGAAATTTTTTGAAAAAAGACAAACACAACGTATATCAGAAAACTGAGAGAAAGAGGAAAAAAAGGAGGAAAAGTAACTGCTTGTAGAGACATTATGCTGCCTTTCACACTGTCGTTTCATTCCTTTCTGAAGGCCTGGGACTTATTTTCCCTGCTGAAATAGTCTCTCGGATCTCTAATATCAAGGGCAAACTTGTATTGCTTGACGGCATTCCACACTTGTCTGTTGGGAAGATTTAAACCACCTGATTCTCTCTTCTGCTCCTGGTCTATTGCTGACCTGCATCGCAGGCCTAACTGTGCAGCTCCTCCAGGAGACTGTGTATGATCAATCCCAGCGCCCCGGTGAGCTAGCCTGAGTTCACCTTCAGACCCCTCCAGAATGATGAATCCCACTGGAATTCCTAGCAAAGCTTTGCATTCCTTGCTAAGGAGAGCAATTACTCTCTCTGGAAAACTTGCAAATGCTCTCTGCACTAACAAGGGACCTGGGGCTTGCTTGAGGAAGGCAGACAGAAACCAAGCTCTAGCTCCATCCCCCATCATGCTTGAGTTCCAAGAAACAACAATGAACTAGTAAGCAGGGAAAGAAATTAGAATTGTAGAAGTGCCAAAGGTATCCCTTGGAGCAGTGTGAATATTGTGTTGTCATGTACAAGAGCCCTTGAAAGATAAAGGAACTAAGTCCAATTATTTTACTGGTTCCATGTTCATCTGAATCACTCTCTAACTTCAGACTTCCAGTGATATCATAGTGCCTGAAATAATTAATTTACCTCTTACTTCCAAAACCATGTTGGAAAATTAATTCCCAATACTAAAATGAATTTGGTAGCGGACACCCACAAATTTTGTGGGTTACCTGGCAGTCATTTTGAAATGTCATCTTGGATGAAATGTAGTCTTCCATCTTCCCTACAGATGCAGTCTGTCTGATTCGTGGGCTTTGTTTCTCATTATATTAAAGAAAACATACTCCTTTTTGATGTTTTTATAAAGGAATACAAGTTATCTTTCATAAACATTTATACAGATGCAAAATAACTATTTAATTACAACAACAATACAAATTTTTAACTACAAATAAGCAAAGAAAAATATTATACTTATATGAAAACCAATTAAAATTAAATCTCATAAATAAATAAGTTGGAGGTAAACTTTGCTGTTATTGCATGGTTGTTACTGTGGTTTATCATGGAAGGTACCTACATAATAATTTAATCTCAGCTTTAGGGCAGTCCAGACTGCAGTGAATTGCTTTAACCAGTGAATAAATCTCTGGATTTGTATACCGAAATCTAAGAATGACCATTTAGACACCACCAACATCTCGATCTATAATTAGCAGTCTGTCAGACAACTAAGGAAACCAATTGAGACGTAAAAAGAATTACAACAGTTGAAATACTAGGTGTAATCAAACAGAAGTATTTTTTCCAGCACTTTAAGATTTTTTTTTTTAAACTAACAAGCAAGGCTTTAGAATGCACAGACTCAGAAGGAACCCACATTCCCTTTGATGGGATCTCATTTGGGCTACTTCAGTCCCAAGAAGAGACTATTTATGTGAATATTGCAGTAGAGAAAAAAAAAGCCGGACACAGCTGGCTACCCTTTCCTTTGGCAAAGAACAGCAATGGCCTTACCATCCTTCTGTTTATGGCAACACAAACTACTTTATTTGAAAAGTCACTCATTTCTATGATTGCAGTGGACATGTTTTCATCAACAGAGCAGTTGAGGAGGAAAAATTATTTTATTAGCTAATTTTCCTCTCATGAATTAGGGATTTTTCTCTGGACAGAGAGGAACTTCAAACCCCTCCAGAAATGGAAGCATGCCCATGGATTGACTACTACAGATCAAGTTTCCAGTGGGCTAATAAACTGCTCCAGTGAAAACATATTTTTAATTTGCTTTTAGGGTTATTTATTTTTTTATTATTACGCTAAGGGTTTATAATTTAATGTCAAACATAATTTTGCACGAATTATGTGACTGTACTATGATGCAGTAGATAAGCTCTGTGTGCCTGGCTGGCATGGTCTCAAACGATGTTTTTGAGAAAAATGGATCACCGTTTGGCAGGTTGCCATTCCATAAACTGCTCGATAGAACTTAGAAAGGAAAAAGTTGCAAAGAATTTTCATGTTTTACAAAAAAATATTTCTAGTAATATTAGAAGCAGAAAAAAATACTCTTTTATTGCTGTCTACTAGATGTAACATAAATTGTATGAAGCTAATTAAGAAATTAAAAGGCTTCCAATTAAAAATTGCAAAGTCATATTTATTGTAAATTGTCAACCAGCCAAGTGGAATCATATTTTTTAAATGAGAATATTTATTTAAAAATACAGTAGTCATCATAGTGTCTCCAAGCTTTATGATCAGATTGGTAAACATTTAGGAGTATCGACAATGTGTCAAGCTTTATGCTGGGAATGGGAGATACATAAACAAAAACTGTCCTACCACAGCTCTCAAGAAGTTCACTGTCTAGTGGAGGAGACAAGCAGAGATGTCCTGCGAATGTAATGCAGTAAGTGCTATAATACAGTTATGCAGAGGGTTCTCTGGAGCACAGATAAGGAGCATCTGGCCAAGATTTGCAGATGGGGTGAAAGGTCAGGAATGTCCACAAGACGTGACTGAAGAACAGATTTAGTGTTCCAAGTTGGAAGACAAAGAACCAAGAGAATTAACTTGTGAAATAAATATTTGTTTATATATCTGTCCACAAGTTTAAAAAAATGTAAATATAACATTTGTATGTCATTAACATTTGCACGTCATTTCACATGCGTCAGCTATTCTGATCCTCACACTGACCCTATGAGTTTAAGGACTGAGGGTAGAAGTATCTTCACTCTACACAGCCTAGAACAGTTACATGACCAGCCCAAGGTCGCTGGGGTAAAAAATGCATTTTAAGAAAGCCAGGAGCAAACCACAGGACTCTTGACTTCCAGACCAACTGTCACTCTGGTGTACTCCACTCTGCCATTATCCTGCTCATTTATCATATCATCACTAACAAAACAGCAATTATTGAACCTTTAGGCATAGAATGTGTAATTAAAGAATAATGTGAAATGTCATTTTTGACCTTTCCAATTAAAACAAAAACTTCATCAAATTAACATAATCAGTAAGAATCCCACATATATTTTAAATGTCATCCATTTATCAACCACAATTCTAAATCAAATCATACAGAACATGAAATCAAAATTTTTCTGTGTTTCCACACTATCAAATACAAATACTTTGGCAAATAAGTAAGTAGAGTCTGAAGAGTTAAATCATTCCACTATGCAGTGGACCTACTGGACATAGTAGCCATGCAAGTTAGTCAACCAATTATAGGAAAATTGCTACGATGTTGATTGGGTTGCTGCTGGGTCATTGATCTGATTTTGTCATTATGGTAAGTGAAATAACTGAATTGTGAAACTTTCATGAATCTTTTTTTTTGTAAATTTGATTGTCTTTGTAGACCATCTTCAGTAGCAGACAGTTCTACTCTTGAGTTTCCACTCTTGCTTCAAAATATTTATTTCTGACAATATAAGAGATGTGAATCCTGGATTATACAAAGCAATGACCTGACCTGGAATGACATGATTAGTTGAGGTTCTTTTCTTTTATTATTGAAGAGTTTTATCTCAAGCATAGGATGGTCTGACTCAATCTCTAAACCTACAGAAAAATATTTAGTGACAAAACAATTTCTTTTAAAATGTTAGAAAAAAAGAATTTTCTCTCTATATAGAACCACAGAGTTAGTTACTGGTAATAATGACTTTTCCTGTTAATTGTCTACTTGGATTACTTAGGTAATCTATTGCAACTCTTCTTAATATTTTCAAGTTACCTGTATCCTTACCATGTAAAAAAACAGACTCCTCCAAAGGATGTATGTATTAGTCATGTTAGCTTAGGCTATGCTGCAATAACAAACACGCCACAGAATCTCAGCATAATTCATAAGGGTTTAGTGATTGTTCATGCTAAGTCCTTTAGGGGTCTAGTAGCTTCCAACGGATGCCACTGGGATTCAGGATACTTCTATCTTGTAACTATGTCAACAGGGACATTCCATATTTAGTTTACTGCATCAAAGAAAGAGAGAGCTGAAGAACCACAGACCAACTCGTAAATGTTTTTTATCTCTTTACTTCCCCTCCCAGCTCATTAGCCAGAAGGAATCAGATGGGACTGGTTGACTTATGGAAGGGGAAGGGAACGTGGGAGAACACTTGAAAATTCTGTGAACAGTAAATTTCTCTGTCATACTGGGCATGGTTCTAATGGCAGTTACATTTCTAACATCCTCAAAACTCTGATAAAGTCCCGAGCCCAAACACACCACAATATAGATTATGCATCTAGAGCTAGAATGAGTATTAAATGTTAAATAATAAAGAAGATATTATTTTTAAAACAGTAATAAGAAAAAAATTATATAATTGCTTAAAACCAATTAGGGAGAAATAAAACTGATCTTCCAGATTATATTGTTATATATTCCTTCACTAAATCTTTATAGAAATCCCGTTATTCTAGGAAAGGAAGGCTCCAAAAGACTGAAATTCAGCTGAAGTGATGATGCTGTAAGCACTGGACCTTGGATTTGAATCCAGTTTGATCTTAATCTAAGATCTCTGCTCTTGCTACTTTATCATGCTGACTCCCCAAATGTAAATTAATCAGGAAAATGATCAATATCTCTAAAACTACAAACAAAAAAACCCACAAACTAAAACTACAAACAAAAAACTAAAACTACAAACAAAAAAACCCCACAAGTACAGGGTAACTCTAATCCAAGGCTCCTGAGTGTCCTGAGAGCAATAAGATCAGAGCTAGGTTCAAAAGTAATAAATTAGCCTGCTAATTCAAGAAAGCTAAATGAAGAATGGGAGCTTACTTATAGTGCTAAGTAGAAGAGAGTGTAAAAGTAGCCTATGAAAAATGAGGAGAAGGAGTTAAGACTTGACACCTGTAACTCAAAGAATCTGGTGCATTGATTAAGAACAGGTTCTGGCATCAGACTGGCCTGGGATGGTTCCTGATTTGCTTAACCTTTCCACTCCTCAATTTCCTTTTTCTATAAAATGGGCATAAGTCCTACCTTGTTAGATTATTACAAAGATTATATTAAAGGAATTTGTATTTGAAGTGTTGATACAATGTATGACAATGTCTTTTCTTGGAAGAGGAACTATCTTGAAGGGCCTCAAGTCACAATATTTAGTACTATGAATAATACCCTATCCAATGTGAGACTGCTTACAACAGTTTTTCATGTGATTTATGGGGCTTTTATGTGGATTTCTTGGTCATGAAGTGGGAGACATTATTATAGAATGCAATGTACCATATGAAATCTGCATGGCACTGAAAACTCATTCTAAATAATACAACTAATCTGAAACAATGCAAACCTACCCTACAAAATATATAAGCGCTCAAAAATTATTAACATAAGTTTGATAGGACTAAAACAATTTGTCTCAATTTTTCTACAATCTTAGGAAAATTTCCCATTCTACTGTCATAGTTCTTGATAACCTTGTAAATCATTAAGATGGGCAAAATAACTCATTCCCCCAATAAGTGACTAAAAATATAGGTTCAAGATATTAATCCAACTCAAATCATCTGTGATTTCAATAGTTTGGTTTTACACAACACTATTCAGCACATTAATCACACTTCTGTTCTCACAGTGTAAATAGCCAGGTACACTGATTTATATTTTCCACTTAACTATCTTTTTGATATTATGTTAACATGAAAATGATACAAATGAAGTCAAAATTGGTCAAACCTCTAATAAAATCCCAGAAATATGTATCCACCCTACGTATGGACCTTTTATTTTCAGCAGGTGTCTACTTAAGTATTTTTTTCCATTACTATTCAACTCAAGGAATAAGAAATTTGTGTTCATTCATTTTAGGCACTAAATGAACAGCAATGGAAATTGAAATTCACTAGTTATTCTAGGAATATAGAGCTTGGGCAGTGATGTCATGGCAATTTTCACAGTGAGCTGGGGTATTGGGTTACCTCCAGGTAAACTGAAGGAACCATGCTCGATGGCACCTTCAAGACATTTAGCATTTCCTAAGTACTAACCAAGAATGATTTGAAACATAAGCTGGAATGAGAAAAATGAGTCAGGAATAACCCAGATAGTAGCATCAAGGCTGTGGAGAAGACCCTTTCATTACTAAGCATTAAAACTTCTTTTGATGGGAATTTATAAAGTCAAACACTTGTTTCTAATAACTGGATATTATCTCAATTGTCTCAAATAAGACTAGTATACATATCATTTGTCTTTTAGAAATAGTATTCAATATAAGAAATTTTCACATTGGACACATTTAAATAGATGTTTCACGCAGTCCTCAAGTAAATAAGAATTGTAAAGAGATAGTGCACTATGGGACCAAAAGTCAAGAGTCCTGGATTTCAGTTACAGCTCTAGCCATCTTATCAAAGTATTTTATTCCTCTGTACCTCAACTACATCATCTACTAGATAAGAAATTTACACAAGATGGTCCTATGTGTCCCAAGTGAAAATATCGAACTCTCCACTGATATTCAATGTCATTCTTAGACCAGTATGTCTTTCCACCAAGAACAAAATGCTTCCCAAAATACAGTAAACACTGACCACCAAAATATAGTAAACTTTGACCACACACAGTCTATTTAAAAATCTAAAAGATGCCTATATCTTAGGAAAACAGAATTACACTATATGAATGCATGGATAATTATCTAACATCACACAATGAGAGCCAACTTGGGCCTAGTGTGTCTAATCATTCATGGTAAATTCAACCAACCCCTTTAAACACAGGTATTCCAGATTGTCTTGACCTCACTAAATGGTAAATCTGTGTCTGAAAAAAAAAAGAAACTTTGTGTGAGTCACAGGAGACCAGACTAACTTAAGACCTAACAACAATTCTAATCGTATTAGTTATTACTTCTTGAATCCTTACTAAATGTCAGGTAGTGTGTTAAGAAATTTGTAGGCATTATCATATGTAATCCTCTCAACAACTTTAGATATTAGATAATGTTATTCATATTTTATATGGAAAAAATGACTCTGCTTTTTTTCTAAGGTTGCATTATTGGTATATGTAAGAGCTAGTATTTGAACACCTTTCTGTCCAAGTCCAAAACCTATATTCCTAACTACTGCTTTATGTATAACCTTCCTGTTGGAACCATACTCTGAATCTTCTAGTGGAGTCTAGAAAGACTATTTTAGGAGCATATGGTTGGGAAGAATATGTATAATTCTGTTGCTTAGGCAAGGGTTATGTTAATAGCCATCCACCTTAAGTCAGTATTCTATTTGTCATTTTGAAAGTAAGAGTTTCATCATTTAATAAAAAGGGACTAATTCATTAAAAGATACTAAAGTAAGATGAATAAAAGTGATATATCACTCTTCCAGAATTAAAATATCTATTCCAAGGTTAGACAGATTTGCATATAGTTCAAGTTTCAGATTACTGTCATAATCTTCAACTGCCTTGAATAGAGGTAGATTTAAAACAAGAATTCTTTTTCATTAATTTTTTAAAAAATTTATTGAGGTATAGTTAATTTATAACATTGCATTAGTTTCAAGTGTAAAGTGATCCAGTTTATATATATATATGTGTATATATATATATATATATATATTCCTTTTCAGATTCTTTTCCATCATAGGTTATTACAAGATATTGATTATAGTTCCTTGTGCTATACAGTAAATCTTTGTTATTTACCTATTTTATATATAGTAGCGCGTATATGTTAATCCCAAACTCCTAATTTAGCTCTCTCCCCTACCCTGCTATCCTCTTTGGTAACCATAAGTTTGTTTTCTATGTCTTTCTATGTTTTGTAAATAAGTTCATTTGTATCACTTTTTAGAATCCACAAATAAGTGATATCATGTGATATTTGTCTTTCTCTGTCTAACTTCACTTAATATGATAATCTCTAAGTCCACCCATGTTGCTGCAAATGGCATTATTTCATTCTTTTTTAAAGCTAATATTCCATTGTGTATATATACATATACCACATCTTCTTTATCTATTCATCTGTCAATGGACATTTAGGTTGCTTCTATGTCTTAGCTATTGTAAACAGTGCTGCTATGAACATTGGGGTACATGTATCTTTTCGAATTAGAGTTTTTTTTCAGATATATGCCCAAGAGCAGGATTGAAGGACCATATGGTAATTCTAGTTTATTTTTTTAAGGACCTTCCGTACTGTTCTCCATAGTGGCTGTATTAATTTACATTCCCACCAACAGTGCAAGAGCGTTCCCTTTTCTCCACACCCTCTCCAGCATTTATTATTTGTAGACTTTTTAATGATGGCCATTCTGACTGGTGTGAGGTGATATCTCATTGTAGTTTTGATTTGCATTTCTCTAATAATTAGCGATATTGAGTAAAACAAGAATTCTGATAGATGTTTCTGCCTTGTTAAATTTTGCCAATAGAAAAACATATATATATATATGTGTGTGTGTGTGTGTGTGTGTGTATGTATATATATATTCAGCTCCAAAGTAAAACCTTTTGGAGCAAAAGCTTCTGTTTCCTAAATTTCTTTTTCGCAGTATGCCCTTTACTAATTCTACTGTATAACCCACAAATCTAATTAAGACTGAGCCAGCAAGAGGACTGTGCAAATAATTTTTTATCCCAGTTTTCTCTCACAAATGTAGACACTATTTCATTTGCTATATATTCAGATAATTCTTTTCCTAAAAAAAAGTTTCGAATTCTAGAAATGTCCACAAGCTAATTATACCCAAGCTTTCCATCATCACAGGAAACACAATTGTACCTCTTGTGGCTCGTAATGGTAATGGTAGGCTTCTGCATCATTGCTTTGACAATCTGCCACTGATTCTTGTGGTCTTCATCTTGGTCTCCAAACACTTAAAAACAGCTGGCAATCTTGATGGAGAATTACTTTCTCACTTGTTGGTCCTTGAGCTTCTTAACAACTTCAACTATTGTCATGATGATGTGGCCATGCCCTTGGACCTCAATCTGATACATCCACCACAGTCCATGGTTAGAGCCTCTTAGTATGGTCCTGAAATATTTCTTAGAGTTCCAATCTAAAAACTTCTGAGAAGAAATTTGTTATTTAAATATATTTGCCTTCATCCAGTGTCAGATATTTATAAACAATGGGAGTTAGGAAAACTAGCACCAGCAACCAACACAATAGCAGGCATTTGATTTTTTTTAATGAGTATTCTCTTGAATCCACACTTTGAGAATTGCCTAACTCTGTGAAAATATGTGGCACTAATATAGAGTGTTATTAAATAAAATTGCATTGAAGAACATAATATGAGTAAACATGGGTGAGGGAAATAGTAAAAATGAAAGGTAAAAAGGAGATAATTGAGAAGACTGTGAAGAAAACTGGAAAAACAGGGGGAAAAAATCCCTGATTTAAACAGCACTGAAACCAAGAAGAAAGGAATGAAAAAAAGAAAACTATCATATATGGTAAAGATGGTAGATTATTATAACACTCTGTTGAGTTGAATTATGGCATTATAACACCAGGATAAAATGTGAGTGGACCACAGTTGTATGATTCAGAAAAAAAAAAAAGGCCAAAATCATTATGTGAGTTTCAAAATATGGGGTATAGGGGGCTTCCCGGGTGGCGCAGTGGTTGGGAGTCCGTCTGCCGATGCAGGGGACATGGGTTCGTGCCCTGCTCCGGGGGGGATCCCACGTGGCGCGCAGCGGCTGGGCCCGTGGGCCATGGCTGCTGAGCCTGCGCGTCCGGAGACTGTGCTCCGCAACGGGAGAGGCCACAACAGTGAGAGGCCCGCGTACCGCAAAAAAAAATAAAATAAAATAAAATAAAATAAAATAAAAAATATGGGGTATAACTTTATAACCTGTGGGTTGCAGGTCAATTTGGCTGGGTGAGGGGTGGGTCTAACCCTATCAGAGATTGAAATAGCAAAGGTTATAAAGCAAACATTTTCAAAAAATAAAATAAAATGTCATTGTTATTTCTGGAATTCACTGTTAGATTTTTGTTGCTTTTATAAATCAGTGTTGGCCTCTGAATCTTTTTCTGTATGTCTGGAAGCAAATCCATAAAGTATTGGTCGATTTTGCTAAAATGCTGTTGGTGGTAAAGAAAGATGATGATGTTAATGACCAAACATTATACTCTTCATAAAATACTGGGTTAAGAAAGATACTGCTATATTTTCTACAAAATAGCAGATATTTCTCTTGACACCAGATTTATGGATGCTTTTAATCTCAATTCAATGTATGAATATTTAGTCACAGAGTGCCAGTAGTGCTAGTAAGAGTTGAACAACCACACTAGGCTCATCAAGTCAAGAGCTTACTCCCCTTAACGTAGCTCTAAATAAAGTCATCATTATCATTTCTAGTAAGTTGACAAACCTGTGATTATTGATATTGAAGACCACAGGACTATTACTGTATGATTAAAAAATAAACTGTTCACATATTTTTACATTGTTATTAGGATCAAACTAATAAAAACATACCAATAAGAAGTATAAATTATTTAATATTTGATGTGTCAAAAATTAGCAAAAACTGGGGAAGGGATAGTTAGGGAGTGTGTGATTGACATGTACACACTGCTATATTTAAAATGGATAACCAACAAGGACCTACTGCATAGCACAGGGAACTCTGCTCAGTATTATGTAACAACCTAAATGGGAAAATAATTTGAAAAACAATAGATACATGTATATGTATAACTGAATCACTTTGCTGTACACCTGAAACTATCACAACATTGTTAATCAACTATACTCCAATATAAAATAAAAAGTTGAAAAAATTAGGAAAAACAAATCATTCTTTTTAGGTGCCTTTTTAGTAATACCAGGTGTGAAACCATTGACTTTCACACATATCTTTCCATTTTAAGCCCCAATAGCATTTATTGCTCTAGCAAAACACAATATTGAATCTTTCTTTTCCCAGAAGTAGAGATGCTAATAAGAAATGGTAATGTACCAAAAAAAAAAATAAAAATGAGAGGGGGGGCTACATTATCATAGACCATAGCCTGAATCCTATTAAGAAAAACTGTAAATGTATGGGTGAATGGGGAAAGTACAACAAAATTTAGGAAGGAGAACAGCTTATAGAGAACACTATGAAGACAAGATTTCTGACAATTTTTTACAGCCATTTAACAATGAGATGACATAATCCACCAAAGTTATTCCAGCACAACAACACAAAATTTGCTTTTCCTCTTAGATGAGGAAGACACTGCTTTTTGGGGGACAGCTTCTGTAGCCTCTAATCACAGTACTGAAATGTACTGAAAGTATTTATGCCTTAAACTTACAACAGTAATGACTAAACAAAATGGATTTTTTTCTATACAATTTATAGATCTGTCTGTTTGCCTCTTGTTTGAAAATAAGCCAGAATGAAAAAGCCTTTCTCCACTTTGGCCTTGACTGCCCAAAGTTTATGGCCTCTACAAATGGAAAGTCAAAGGTGGCCGAAGATGGTAAAGCAGTCTGCCTCACAAGAAATATTAATCACACACAAAATATTAAGTTAATGTTCTCAGGCCTAATTCTCTTCCATAAAGTATGTATACGAAAGGCTTCTGTTAAATATATTCATGGATAATATCAGATTATTCCCTCTTTTTTTTAATTTTTCCTCAAGACAACTACAGGGCAGAAGACCTAAAGAGACATTTCCCCAAAGAAGACATACAGATGGCCAACAGGCACATGAAAAGATGCTCAACATCACTAATTATTAGAGAAACACAAATCAAAACTACAATGAGGTACCACCTCACACCAGATAGAATGGCCATTATTTTAAAAACCTACAGGGCTTCCCTGGTGGCGCAGTGGTTGAGAGTCTGCCTGCTGATGCAGGGGACACGGGTTCGTGCCCCGGTCTGGGAGGATCCCACATGCTGCGGAGCGGCTGGGCCCGTGAGCCATGGCCGCTGAGCCTGTGCTCCGCAACGGGATGAGGCCACAACAGTGAGAAGCCCGCGTACTGAAAGAAAAAAAAAAAAAAAAAAAAAACCCTAACAAATGCTGGAAAGGATGCAGAGAAAAGGGAACCCTCCTTGGTGGGAATGTAAGTTGGTACAGCCACTGTGGAAGACAGTATGGAGGTTCCTCAGAAAACTAAAAATAGATTTACCATATGAACCAGCAATCCCACTTCTGGGCATATACCCAACAAACTGTAATTCAAAAAGACACATGCACCCCTATGTTCATAGCACTATTCACAATAACCAAGACATGGAAGCAACCTAAATGTCCATCGACAAATGAATGGATAAAGAAGATGTGGTACATATATACAATGGATTACTACTCAGCCATAAGAAAGACAAAACAATGCCATTTGCAGTAACATGTATGCAACTGGAGATTTTCATACTAAGTGAAATAAGTCAGACAAAGACATGTGATATCACTTATATGTGGAATCTAAAATATGACACAAAGGAACCTATCTATGAAATAGAAACAGAAACAAGGACATAGAGAACAGACTGGTGGTTGCCAAGGGGGAGGGATTTGGGGAAGAGATGGATTGGGAGGTTGGGGTTAGCAGATGTGAGCTTTTATATATAGAATGGATAAACAACAAAGTACTACTGTATAGCACAGAGAACTATATTCAATATCCTATGATAAACGATAATGGAAAAGAATATTTTAAAAAGGAATGTGTATATATACACATACATATATATGTATAACTGAATCACTTTGCTATACAGCAGTAATTAACACAACACTGTAAATCAACTATAGTATAATTTTTTTAAAAAAGACAACTATACTCAGCTACCCCACCTCTTATGTCCTTGGTCCCACCCCTCTCTCATCTGCCCTTGTTTTAACATCTTCAATGACCTCTTCACCACTGGGTCCTTCCGTCTGTTTACAAACATCTTCACATGTACGTTATCGTAAAAAGAAAAAAGCCTTCATTTTGCTTTTTATTACACTTTCATTCTACTTTGTGTTCTCAAAGCAGATACAGTATCATATTGAAATAATCTAGATGTATGTTTTGCTCCTTCCAGACAGCAAGCTCCTTGAGAGCAAGGACTAGGTCCTGCTGGTCTTTGTGTCTCCAGCAGCTAGAACAGTTCCTCATTACACAGCAGGTGCCCAATAAATGGTACATGAATTAAATTGAATCTGTCATCCACTTATTTCTTTTTCTTTTAAAATATGGCTTCTGCTCTCACAACTCTGCTGAACGTCAACAAATCAGCCATTTCTCCTCTCCTATAGGCTTCAACCTGTTGGCAACATTGAACAGTGCAAAAGCATGGACTTTGAGTTGAACAGACCTGAGCTCAAACTGCAGCTCAGCTGCTTGCCAGCTGTGTAACCTTGGCCATGCTACCTTACCTCTCTGAACATCAGTTTCTTCCTTTGTAAAATTAATGTAAGACTATATCTCTATTAGGATGCTTGGGAAGATTAAATAATATTGTGTACGTTCAGTTCTGATCTATTATGATACTCGGTGTGTGTTGATTCTTTTTCCCCTTCCTCTATACTGTTCATTTTCCATTTTCCACAATGCTACAGTCTATGACCGGCCTCCTTTCTCATTGCTATACTCTTTGTCACTTCTTAGTCTCCTCCATGACTGTTCTCCCATTAATGTGGATTCTAAAGATCTATTCATATTCCTTATTGTTTCATTCTTTACCTACTACACCTTAATAACCCCATCCAATCTCTGAATTATAACATTTACCTTTGAATTGCCTTTTCCTCTGCCTAGTTGACTTCAAATCTCTCTCCAGCCTCCCCGTCTCATGATCTCCCACAGCAGGCTAGCCATCTGCTGGCAGCGCATAAGCTCAAACACTGCATTTCCCATACAAAATATACCACTGTCTCCACTCTTCCAATATGCTTGTCCTCTTGTGTTTCCCACTTGGTAATGAGACCACCACTTCTAGAGTCAAACAAGCCAGAAGTCTGGGTACCTTCCTTGATCACCCCCACCTCCTACAGCACAACTCTGACATCTTATCATCCCTAACTGAACACTTTAAGTAGTTCTAAATGCCTACAGTGAAGTCTTTTTTGTTTTCCTTCTTCCTGTTTGTGACTGATAGAGCCAGATGATTGACAACCTCTCTTTCACCAACTCTGATCATCATTTTTGCTACTGCCTCGATGCTATTATTCACAGTGACTTAATTTGGCATTCAATACCCTCCATAGCTTGGTCCTTATTTGTCATTTCAACTTATTTTCTACAACTCCCTTAGATTCATGTTATACTTTAACCACATGGAGCTAGTCTCAGCACTTCATTAATGACTTCAAATATTCCTGCCTTCCTCTTATTATTCCACGCTTTCCCAAATCTCCATCCTCCAATTCCTACCTTTTCAAATCCCAGATATCCCACCATGCCCTATATCAATGACCTCTCTCCATGAAGACTTCCTTGAGTTCCACAGTTGAGAGTTGTCTTTCCCTCTCCTAAGTGGTCAAGACAGTTTAGCAGTTTCTGTCTTAAAGTACTTACTGTTGTCTTTCAAACAATGGTTATTCATGTTTTACAGCATGCCAACTTGCACATCCTTCCCCTTTCCCAAAGTTTTTCTGGCCCTTCCCTATTACCTACTTCCTTGGAAACCTGGGTAACAACTTAAACTGCCTTAAAAATATCCAGACAACCATGTATATTAAATAAACAATCTTAAATGTATACCCTAAAGTAATTCAATAAACTTTCCAGGAGATAGCTGAACATTTCCAACAAAGAAAGTTATTTTTACACAGTCAAAGCTTTGCAAGGTACAATTCCAGGATCTCAGTTGTGTTCTGAGTGGTAAAGATTGCTGGAAATCTAACCACCAGATAAGTGGAGTGTTACTGTGTAACCAAAGGTTTCTTGCCAAGGATATATAATTAGCAACAGAATCAACTGGCATTACTAAACTATATTTCATTTTCTTTAATCTCCTTTTCCTCTCTTTTGCTTTCCTCCTCCCTGTTTGTGACTGATAGAGACAGATGATCAATAATCTCTCTTTCACCAACTCTGATCATCATCTTTGCTACTGCCTGGATGCTATTATTCACTTTAATACATTAATCCTTTGGTTGAAATTCTTAAACCACAACCACAATTCTTTATTAAAGGGCCATCTTGGCATCCACGTGCTGATAGCAGCTTGTCTGATGTTTCAAAAAATTAAATCTGAATGAAGCCTCTCTCTCCCCTAAAAGATTTGAACAGAAGAGAGAAAAAGTAAGATACAGAAAGATATCAGCTCATTGGCACACTCAAAGATATGGAAAGAAAAATGAATCTTTTTACATCAGTTAGAGAACAGGAAAGTTTTACCTTGTGATTACAATAGGATGCCAACCTGACATTTAATGACAAAGTGCTGGGAAATACTGTGGCATTTTATTGAATCTTACTCTCGTTATTATCACAAAGGGAAATAGAACACACACTGTACTGGTTAGCAGACCAAACCTTTGTATGATTGCTATAACCTTTGGTGGAGCCCAGTGATTTTTGTTCCTTTTCAGAAAGACATTAAAGTGACAGTGTGGCAGACCATTTTTTCCACCACACACACTAAAAGTAGTGTGCGTGCAGCAGAACCCTGCCAAAGCACGTTGCATTCATACAAAGATCCATACAGATCTTAATCATAAAATAATCCATTCTGTACTCTGTTTTTATGACATTTATATGAATCTGGCCACAGCCTCATCAAGCAGTTCACAGAGGAAAATTGTTCTATTTATGTGGTCAAGACAGGGTGGACTTGATTTTCAAGCAAAGAGAAAAAGAAAGAAATACCCAATTTTTTGTAGTCGCAAATCTGGAACTCAATAGAACTATTTTACACCATTTTGTAACTATATTTGTAACAGAGGATCAGAAGAGATGATATCCTCTTTCTCTGTCCCCTGTCAGTAGTAAAGTCATACACTGATATTTCTGAAACTGAGAGACTGAGTGAAGACACCTGGAAATAGTTTTCTCCTTCTTTTCTATTTAACTGCAAAAGGCAAAGAAATGGATGTGTGGGTAAAAGTAGAAAGGAAACTTTCCAGTGTGCATCTGCTTTAATTTATTCTTGCCCCTGAATGGTAAGAACTAATAATTTTTCAATTAATTTCCTTAACTTTTGCTCCCTTTAGTCCTTCAGGTATGTCAGTGTTCACACACCCCCCAAAAAGGGAGTGACTTCTGAAAATTAATCTATGGCTTGTTAGTGTAATTATTTTCTGGACTTTATTAGGATACACAGAAACAAAAACAACTGTTTATTTTCATTATCTCTTAGAAACCTAATTTTCTGGGTAAACTATGTGAATAAGTAATCTGTGACTAAGTAAAAATATCTCGGTATGTTGATTTAACAATGTTTCATCCTTTCTTACCATCCTTCACTCATTTATAGGAGTTCTGGCTTCACTAGCAGTGTCCCCATATAATTTTTGTTGTGTATCATCATACACAGCTCTTAGATGATGCACTCATTTCCTCCGAGTCAGAATCTAGACTCTGATGATCTAAATCCTACATATATGAGAGAGATCCGAGTTCAAGTTTTCTGGCTTCTTTAAAGACACCATTACTTATCTGAGTGTGGAATAATTATAGAAAAATCCAGGATCATGTATAAAATCAGACACCACATGACCCCAGGCCCCAAATGTGAATATATTTGTATAATTTCAAAAGAAAATAAACCTTTTCCCTTTTCCCTTTCAATTAATACACAACACCCTGCCTTTCTTTTAGAACAAAGAGGGAAAAAAGAGGAAGTGCCAATAAGTGTAAGACTTTTGAAAGAAACCGAATTAATGTGAATAATTATGTAATGATTGCTCCTAATTAAATAAGGATAATGTTCAGGGTGTTCTTTTTTTTTTTTCTTCAGAAACCACTGGTATTTAGGAATATGCTATACCCTGCTTTCTTTCTCTAGCAACCCCTCCCCCAAATAAATGACAGCATAAATAGACACATAAACTCCACATGAATCATTAGTGTGTGAGATACTGTTACCCTGGGGCTGCTGTAACTCACATATATTCCCTTCTTTCTATTTCAAATCTTTAAAATATTTGCTTTTCAAATACTTATAAAAGCACGTATGGTTGAAATAAAAATAAAGCACATACAGATGATATTTTCAAACACAGCACTCTCATATACTAGAAAGAAAATAGGCATGTTCTGTTTCTCTGGGCCCAATATATGTTCAGGGAAAGTAAGAGCTTAAAAGTAGGGAAGACCAAGACTAGATTGTAGAACTGCTTTAAAATGTTACAAGTGTCATTTTGAAAAGAACTGGCATCATTCATACAGTCCACCTACCTAATGTTAAAGTTTATGAAAGAATATGCATTCCGTTGTGGAAAGTGTGTATGGGTAAAAGTGTGTGTGCTTCACATGCAATCACTATGTGAAGATGAGAGGTTTAGATAAATTTGAACCATTTTAAAATATGTTTGCTAAAAAAAAAAACTTTTTATAAAAGTAGTTTTTCCTGAGAACATCTATTTATCAGTATCAATGTCAACTTAGCCAACTATAAATTAGTGAAAATAATGTCATTTTAAAGCCAACCATAAATTAGTGAAAATAATCTACAAGGAAAAGAATGCCATAAAATTCTGAAAACCCAACACCTTAAAATCTCTCTTCTGAAGATAAGGGGTCTCCTAGGAAGCACATGTGATCTCTCCCTCCCCAAGTCTTTTCCAGACTTTTAGGATGCCAGCTTTTTGTGAGAGTTAAGACAAATATTAACAACAAAGTTAGAGTTCAGCATGAAGCAAGGAGGTTGACCACATGCCTGTTTTGTTTTGTTTGTTTTTCTCACAGAACAATGAGAAAATTCTACAGGACTCCTTGAGGACAGTGAGAAAACTTGTTAAAGATTCTTCTGGTCTGACAGATACATGTCTCCCTAAACTGCACTTTCCTTAACAACACTGGGATTTAAAAGAGTGACATACTTTCCATATGAAGGATTATATGTCAATTATATCTTGTTCACCATATGAAGCTGGTCATAATGGAGACAAAAGAGGGCAAAGTAGGTTTAGCATTCAAAGAGCCCCAAGACTGCATTTAGAAGCCAGGTCCATGCACTGAACACAGCTTCAAAATGTATCAGGAAGCATTTTGTCTGGCATGAGAGAAATTACACAACGGAGCCACATTATAATGTACACTGAAGTAATGGAATTACAACTATACGTAACTTAGCCAAAAAGATAAATAAAGAAAGAAAGATGCATTTACGTATCAAGACAATCCTGCCAGCTATTTCCAAAGAATGAGCATGAAATAAGAGACATGAAGCCACTCTTCCTTTAGCCACTCTCAGTTCTCATGTGCCTTTCATATATTAAACAGCTTCTAGCACTGAGGGTGACTCAAATAACCATTATTTTCTATAATATGGACCCTAAATACAAGCCAACTACTCACTTATATTTAAGCAAAGAAACAATATATTATCTATTCCAGTACTGGAGAAAAACCTTGCTGTTTTGGACTTACTGAGGAAGTAGGATCCATTGGTCTCCAATACGGCAGCTTCCTAAGAAAGGATTCTTAAGGTAATTTTGTCTAACTCAATCTTCTCCTTATATTCTCAGTTTAGAAACTAATTCATAGCTAAATAAGATAAGACTCTTTATACACCTTTTTTTTTTTTTTTTACACAAACATTTAACATTGCCAATAGAACTGATCTCTGGTACCCATTAA